>NW_026262667.1:11930991-12499445 GCF_021869535.1 Mytilus californianus
CTTACCTCACTTTTATTAAATCAAGGCCGTAACTACATTGAGAACAAATGCCTCATGTAGGAAATTTCAAAACCAAACGCTTGTCTCCATATCAAATTGTGTTCACTGTGAGTGCCTTGCAAGAAGCAAGTTCTGTTCTCCCTCAGACATAGCCCCTGATTTTTCGGGATCAATGTTTCTTATTTATTTGTCTTTTGTTCATTGATTGCCCTTCTGTATTCTGTTAGTGTTGCATTCATTTTGTAATTTAGTAATTTTATTATTAACTTGATCATGAGATTAAAACAAGAGTGCACACGCTGAAATGTCTCGCCTTCTTTACTAATCATTGATATTATGTTGATAGTCCTAAATATAAAGCTTTATTACAACTGTCACATAAACTTAACATTAACCAAGTAAACTAAACATTGACCAATGAACCATGAAAATGAGGTCAAGGTCAGATGAACCATGCTAGGCAGGCATGTACAGCTAACAATTCTTCCATACAACAAATATAGTTGACCTATTGCTTATAGTTTAAGAAAAACAGACGAAAACACAAAAACTTAACACTGAGCAATGAACCTTGAAAATGAGGTCAAGGTCAAATAAAACCTGCGTGACTGACATATAGATCATAAAATATTTCCATACACCAAATATAGTTGAACTATTGCATATAGTATTAGAAAAAAAGACCAAAACTCAAAAACTTAACTTTGACCACTGAACCATGAAAATGAGGTCAAGGTAAGATGACACCTGCCAGCTAGACATGTACACCTTACAATCATTCCATACACCAAATATAGCTGACCTATTGCATGCAGTATTAGAAAAAAAGACCAAAACTCAAAAACTTAACTTTGACCACTGAACCATGAAAATGAGGTCAAGGTCAGATGACACCTGCCAGCTAGACATGTACACCTTACAATCATTCCATACACCAAATATAGTAGACCTATTGCATACAGTATAAGAAAAACAGACCAAAACACAAAAACTTAACTATAACCACTGAACCATGAAAATGAGGTCAAGGTCAGATGACACCTGCCAGTTGGACATGTACACCTTACAGTCCTTCCATACACCGAATATACTAGACCTATTGCTTATAGTATCTGAGATATGGACTTGACCACGAAAACTTAACCTTGTTCACTGATCCATGAAATGAGGTCGAGGTCAAGTGAAAACTGTCTGACGGGCATGAGGACCTTGCAAGGTACGCACATACCAAATATAGTTATCCTATTACTTATAATAAGAGAGAATTTAACATTACAAAAAATCTGAACTTTTTTTTTCAAGTAGTCACTGAACCATGAAAATGAGGTCAAGGACATTGGACATGTGACTGACGGAAACTTCGTAACATGAGGCATCCATATACAAAGTATGAAGCATCCAGGTCTTCCATCTTCTAAAATATAAAGCTTTTAAGAAGTTAGCTAACGCCGCCGCCGCCGCCGTCGCCGCCGGATCGCTATCCCTATGTCGAGCTTTCTGCGACAAAAGTCGCAGGCTCAACAAAAACACAGCAGCCACAGACTTTACTATGTGAATAACATTTTTGCTTTATCATGCATATTCGTCTTTTGATGTTGTTCCTAGAAACTTAAGTCTTACACTGAATCTATAACGTGATTTTGCTTTGAGACCAACATATTGTCATAAGATTATTAAAACAGAACTTGCATTTTCAGTTTAAGAAAGGGTCTGGGGAACACCCAGAAGGCATGATTTTGCATCATTTGTTCTATAGCTTCTTGGGCCTTCAGCGGTTCGAAAACCCTTCAAAAAAATTTGAACCAGTTGATTTTCAGCACACTTGGCTATGACATGTGAATGAACCAGTTGACTTTCAGCACACTTGGCTATGACATGTGAACCAGTTGACTTTCAGCACACTTGGCTATGACATGTGAACCAGTTGACTTTCAGCACACTTGGCTATGACATGTGAACCAGTTGACTTTCAGCACACTTGGCTATGACATGTGAATGAACCAGTTGACTTTCAGCACACTTGGCTATGACATGTGAACCAGTTGACTTTCAGCACACTTGGCTATGACATATGAACCAGTTTTTATTGGTGGAGGAAACAGGAGTGCCTGGAGAGATCCCTGACCTTCGGCCGGAAAACTGGAACTCCTTGTCAAATAAGATTGTAGACGAACGTACTGTTCCATGAGCCAGGTTGTAACTCACAATTTAACTGTTGACAGGCTAGTGATTACTGTAGATGAACTTCCTAGACCACTATGCCACCAAGGTCCTGAATCATCTATTAATTCTGTTGGCCCTTTCAAGGTAAAGTTTAACTTTAACAAATTTTTTGTAAAGGCTATCACTATTTGGAATCATCAATTTGATCATCTCCCTCTTTTTGTCTTCTCAGATATTAGAATACCAGGATCATCTAACTTCTATGTATGTGCAAATAATATGTTGGTCACCAACTTTTAAAATGTTACCAATACTGTTCAAATTCAGCCCCTCAAAACCTAATTTGGCATATATATATGAAACAGTCCACTCCATAATAAACATGTGTTCTAAGTTTCATGTTGATGTAACCATAAACTACCTTAAACCAAAATTTTAACCTGATACAGTCATGAGGATGTTTAACCTGATACAGCCTGGAGGATGTTTAACCTGATACAGCCTGGAGGATGTTTAACCTGATACAGCCTGGAGGATGTTTAACCTGATACAGCCTGGAGGATGGACAGATGCACAAACTTGGAAAACATGATACCCCTCTACAAGGCTTTGCCTTTCAGTCACAGAATTGCTTTCGCCAAATATAGATGTAGTGTAGCCCCACTGAGGATTGTAACGGGGGATATGAAAATACATGTATAGTTTGAGAAAATTAGAGTTTTATTAGGGGACAACCATTTGATATTCTGGGGGGGGGGGGGGGGGGGCCAGGAGGATTTTGAAAATAAATAACTCAGCCTTGATAATCACAAAAATAAATGGTTTGTTCTGTGGTAGTTTGAAAATAAATTACCTGACTTGCAATGTATTGAAAATAAATAACTCAGCAGGTCTAATCGAAAGTATGAGATGGCACCAGATTCTTCATAAATTCATCTTTTTTCCAAAAAAAAAAACTGGAAACACTTCCCATATCTTTTAATAATAAAAGTATAAATATTATTTAGATATACTTGAAATGTCAGAAAATTGGTTTCATTTAACTTGAGGTTAATTGTCTCAGGAACACTTACCTCACTTTTATTAAATCAAGGCCGTAACTACATTGAGACAAATGCCTCATGTAGGAAATTTCAAAACCAAACGCTTGTCTCCATATCAAATTGTGTTCACTGTGAGTGCCTTGCAAGAAGCAAGTTCTGTTCTCCCTCAGACATAGCCCCTGATTTTTCGGGATCAATGTTTCTTATTTATTTGTCTTTTGTTCATTGATTGCCCTTCTGTATTCTGTTAGTGTTGCATTCATTTTGTAATTTAGTAATTTTATTATTAACTTGATCATGAGATTAAAACAAGAGTGCACACGCTGAAATGTCTCGCCTTCTTTACTAATCATTGATATTATGTTGATAGTCCTAAATATAAAGCTTTATTACAACTGTCACATAAACTTAACATTAACCAAGTAAACTAAACATTGACCAATGAACCATGAAAATGAGGTCAAGGTCAGATGAACCATGCTAGGCAGGCATGTACAGCTAACAATTCTTCCATACAACAAATATAGTTGACCTATTGCTTATAGTTTAAGAAAAACAGACGAAAACACAAAAACTTAACACTGAGCAATGAACCTTGAAAATGAGGTCAAGGTCAAATAAAACCTGCGTGACTGACATATAGATCATAAAATATTTCCATACACCAAATATAGTTGAACTATTGCATATAGTATTAGAAAAAAAGACCAAAACTCAAAAACTTAACTTTGACCACTGAACCATGAAAATGAGGTCAAGGTAAGATGACACCTGCCAGCTAGACATGTACACCTTACAATCATTCCATACACCAAATATAGCTGACCTATTGCATGCAGTATTAGAAAAAAAGACCAAAACTCAAAAACTTAACTTTGACCACTGAACCATGAAAATGAGGTCAAGGTCAGATGACACCTGCCAGCTAGACATGTACACCTTACAATCATTCCATACACCAAATATAGTAGACCTATTGCATACAGTATAAGAAAAACAGACCAAAACACAAAAACTTAACTATAACCACTGAACCATGAAAATGAGGTCAAGGTCAGATGACACCTGCCAGTTGGACATGTACACCTTACAGTCCTTCCATACACCGAATATACTAGACCTATTGCTTATAGTATCTGAGATATGGACTTGACCACGAAAACTTAACCTTGTTCACTGATCCATGAAATGAGGTCGAGGTCAAGTGAAAACTGTCTGACGGGCATGAGGACCTTGCAAGGTACGCACATACCAAATATAGTTATCCTATTACTTATAATAAGAGAGAATTTAACATTACAAAAAATCTGAACTTTTTTTTCAAGTAGTCACTGAACCATGAAAATGAGGTCAAGGACATTGGACATGTGACTGACGGAAACTTCGTAACATGAGGCATCCATATACAAAGTATGAAGCATCCAGGTCTTCCATCTTCTAAAATATAAAGCTTTTAAGAAGTTAGCTAACGCCGCCGCCGCCGCCGTCGCCGCCGGATCGCTATCCCTATGTCGAGCTTTCTGCGACAAAAGTCGCAGGCTCAACAAAAACACAGCAGCCACAGACTTTACTATGTGAATAACATTTTTGCTTTATCATGCATATTCGTCTTTTGATGTTGTTCCTAGAAACTTAAGTCTTACACTGAATCTATAACGTGATTTTGCTTTGAGACCAACATATTGTCATAAGATTATTAAAACAGAACTTGCATTTTCAGTTTAAGAAAGGGTCTGGGGAACACCCAGAAGGCATGATTTTGCATCATTTGTTCTATAGCTTCTTGGGCCTTCAGCGGTTCGAAAACCCTTCAAAAAAATTTGAACCAGTTGATTTTCAGCACACTTGGCTATGACATGTGAATGAACCAGTTGACTTTCAGCACACTTGGCTATGACATGTGAACCAGTTGACTTTCAGCACACTTGGCTATGACATGTGAACCAGTTGACTTTCAGCACACTTGGCTATGACATGTGAACCAGTTGACTTTCAGCACACTTGGCTATGACATGTGAATGAACCAGTTGACTTTCAGCACACTTGGCTATGACATGTGAACCAGTTGACTTTCAGCACACTTGGCTATGACATATGAACCAGTTTTTATTGGTGGAGGAAACAGGAGTGCCTGGAGAGATCCCCTGACCTTCGGCCGGAAAACTGGAACTCCTTGTCAAATAAGATTGTAGACGAACGTACTGTTCCATGAGCCAGGTTGTAACTCACAATTTAACTGTTGACAGGCTAGTGATTACTGTAGATGAACTTCCTAGACCACTATGCCACCAAGGTCCTGAATCATCTATTAATTCTGTTGGCCCTTTCAAGGTAAAGTTTAACTTTAACAAATTTTTTGTAAAGGCTATCACTATTTGGAATCATCAATTTGATCATCTCCCTCTTTTTGTCTTCTCAGATATTAGAATACCAGGATCATCTAACTTCTATGTATGTGCAAATAATATGTTGGTCACCAACTTTTAAAATGTTACCAATACTGTTCAAATTCAGCCCCTCAAAACCTAATTTGGCATATATATATGAAACAGTCCACTCCATAATAAACATGTGTTCTAAGTTTCATGTTGATGTAACCATAAACTACCTTAAACCAAAATTTTAACCTGATACAGTCATGAGGATGTTTAACCTGATACAGCCTGGAGGATGTTTAACCTGATACAGCCTGGAGGATGTTTAACCTGATACAGCCTGGAGGATGTTTAACCTGATACAGCCTGGAGGATGGACAGATGCACAAACTTGGAAAACATGATACCCCTCTACAAGGCTTTGCCTTTCAGTCACAGAATTGCTTTCGCCAAATATAGATGTAGTGTAGCCCCACTGAGGATTGTAACTGGGGGATATGAAAATACATGTATAGTTTGAGAAAATTAGAGTTTTATTAGGGGACAACCATTTGATATTCTGGGGGGGGGGGGGGGG
Organism: Mytilus californianus; assembly: GCF_021869535.1. Classification (NCBI taxonomy): domain Eukaryota; kingdom Metazoa; phylum Mollusca; class Bivalvia; order Mytilida; family Mytilidae; genus Mytilus; species Mytilus californianus. The sequence continues at coordinate 11,937,150 of NW_026262667.1, forward strand.
GGGGCCAGGAGGATTTTGAAAATAAATAACTCAGCCTTGATAATCACAAAAATAAATGGTTTGTTCTGTGGTAGTTTGAAAATAAATTACCTGACTTGCAATGTATTGAAAATAAATAACTCAGCAGGTCTAATCGAAAGTATGAGATGGCACCAGATTCTTCATAAATTCATCTTTTTTCCAAAAAAAAAAACGGGAAACACTTCCCATATCTTTTAATAATAAAAGTATAAATATTATTTAGATATACTTGAAATGTCAGAAAATTGGTTTCATTTAACTTGAGGTTAATTGTCTCAGGAACACTTACCTCACTTTTATTAAATCAAGGCCGTAACTACATTGAGACAAATGCCTCATGTAGGAAATTTCAAAACCAAACGCTTGTCTCCATATCAAATTGTGTTCACTGTGAGTGCCTTGCAAGAAGCAAGTTCTGTTCTCCCTCAGACATAGCCCCTGATTTTTCGGGATCAATGTTTCTTATTTATTTGTCTTTTGTTCATTGATTGCCCTTCTGTATTCTGTTAGTGTTGCATTCATTTTGTAATTTAGTAATTTTATTATTAACTTGATCATGAGATTAAAACAAGAGTGCACACGCTGAAATGTCTCGCCTTCTTTACTAATCATTGATATTATGTTGATAGTCCTAAATATAAAGCTTTATTACAACTGTCACATAAACTTAACATTAACCAAGTAAACTAAACATTGACCAATGAACCATGAAAATGAGGTCAAGGTCAGATGAACCATGCTAGGCAGGCATGTACAGCTAACAATTCTTCCATACAACAAATATAGTTGACCTATTGCTTATAGTTTAAGAAAAACAGACGAAAACACAAAAACTTAACACTGAGCAATGAACCTTGAAAATGAGGTCAAGGTCAAATAAAACCTGCGTGACTGACATATAGATCATAAAATATTTCCATACACCAAATATAGTTGAACTATTGCATATAGTATTAGAAAAAAAGACCAAAACTCAAAAACTTAACTTTGACCACTGAACCATGAAAATGAGGTCAAGGTAAGATGACACCTGCCAGCTAGACATGTACACCTTACAATCATTCCATACACCAAATATAGCTGACCTATTGCATGCAGTATTAGAAAAAAAGACCAAAACTCAAAAACTTAACTTTGACCACTGAACCATGAAAATGAGGTCAAGGTCAGATGACACCTGCCAGCTAGACATGTACACCTTACAATCATTCCATACACCAAATATAGTAGACCTATTGCATACAGTATAAGAAAAACAGACCAAAACACAAAAACTTAACTATAACCACTGAACCATGAAAATGAGGTCAAGGTCAGATGACACCTGCCAGTTGGACATGTACACCTTACAGTCCTTCCATACACCGAATATACTAGACCTATTGCTTATAGTATCTGAGATATGGACTTGACCACGAAAACTTAACCTTGTTCACTGATCCATGAAATGAGGTCGAGGTCAAGTGAAAACTGTCTGACGGGCATGAGGACCTTGCAAGGTACGCACATACCAAATATAGTTATCCTATTACTTATAATAAGAGAGAATTTAACATTACAAAAAATCTGAACTTTTTTTTCAAGTAGTCACTGAACCATGAAAATGAGGTCAAGGACATTGGACATGTGACTGACGGAAACTTCGTAACATGAGGCATCCATATACAAAGTATGAAGCATCCAGGTCTTCCATCTTCTAAAATATAAAGCTTTTAAGAAGTTAGCTAACGCCGCCGCCGCCGCCGTCGCCGCCGGATCGCTATCCCTATGTCGAGCTTTCTGCGACAAAAGTCGCAGGCTCAACAAAAACACAGCAGCCACAGACTTTACTATGTGAATAACATTTTTGCTTTATCATGCATATTCGTCTTTTGATGTTGTTCCTAGAAACTTAAGTCTTACACTGAATCTATAACGTGATTTTGCTTTGAGACCAACATATTGTCATAAGATTATTAAAACAGAACTTGCATTTTCAGTTTAAGAAAGGGTCTGGGGAACACCCAGAAGGCATGATTTTGCATCATTTGTTCTATAGCTTCTTGGGCCTTCAGCGGTTCGAAAACCCTTCAAAAAAATTTGAACCAGTTGATTTTCAGCACACTTGGCTATGACATGTGAATGAACCAGTTGACTTTCAGCACACTTGGCTATGACATGTGAACCAGTTGACTTTCAGCACACTTGGCTATGACATGTGAACCAGTTGACTTTCAGCACACTTGGCTATGACATGTGAACCAGTTGACTTTCAGCACACTTGGCTATGACATGTGAATGAACCAGTTGACTTTCAGCACACTTGGCTATGACATGTGAACCAGTTGACTTTCAGCACACTTGGCTATGACATGTGAACCAGTTTTTATTGGTGGAGGAAACAGGAGTGCCTGGAGAGATCCCCTGACCTTCGGCCGGAAAACTGGAACTCCTTGTCAAATAAGATTGTAGACGAACGTACTGTTCCATGAGCCAGGTTGTAACTCACAATTTAACTGTTGACAGGCTAGTGATTACTGTAGATGAACTTCCTAGACCACTATGCCACCAAGGTCCTGAATCATCTATTAATTCTGTTGGCCCTTTCAAGGTAAAGTTTAACTTTAACAAATTTTTTGTAAAGGCTATCACTATTTGGAATCATCAATTTGATCATCTCCCTCTTTTTGTCTTCTCAGATATTAGAATACCAGGATCATCTAACTTCTATGTATGTGCAAATAATATGTTGGTCACCAACTTTTAAAATGTTACCAATACTGTTCAAATTCAGCCCCTCAAAACCTAATTTGGCATATATATATGAAACAGTCCACTCCATAATAAACATGTGTTCTAAGTTTCATGTTGATGTAACCATAAACTACCTTAAACCAAAATTTTAACCTGATACAGTCATGAGGATGTTTAACCTGATACAGCCTGGAGGATGTTTAACCTGATACAGCCTGGAGGATGTTTAACCTGATACAGCCTGGAGGATGTTTAACCTGATACAGCCTGGAGGATGGACAGATGCACAAACTTGGAAAACATGATACCCCTCTACAAGGCTTTGCCTTTCAGTCACAGAATTGCTTTCGCCAAATATAGATGTAGTGTAGCCCCACTGAGGATTGTAACTGGGGGATATGAAAATACATGTATAGTTTGAGAAAATTAGAGTTTTATTAGGGGACAACCATTTGATATTCTGGGGGGGGGGGGGGGGGGGCCAGGAGGATTTTGAAAATAAATAACTCAGCCTTGATAATCACAAAAATAAATGGTTTGTTCTGTGGTAGTTTGAAAATAAATTACCTGACTTGCAATGTATTGAAAATAAATAACTCAGCAGGTCTAATCGAAAGTATGAGATGGCACCAGATTCTTCATAAATTCATCTTTTTTCCAAAAAAAAAAACGGGAAACACTTCCCATATCTTTTAATAATAAAAGTATAAATATTATTTAGATATACTTGAAATGTCAGAAAATTGGTTTCATTTAACTTGAGGTTAATTGTCTCAGGAACACTTACCTCACTTTTATTAAATCAAGGCCGTAACTACATTGAGACAAATGCCTCATGTAGGAAATTTCAAAACCAAACGCTTGTCTCCATATCAAATTGTGTTCACTGTGAGTGCCTTGCAAGAAGCAAGTTCTGTTCTCCCTCAGACATAGCCCCTGATTTTTCGGGATCAATGTTTCTTATTTATTTGTCTTTTGTTCATTGATTGCCCTTCTGTATTCTGTTAGTGTTGCATTCATTTTGTAATTTAGTAATTTTATTATTAACTTGATCATGAGATTAAAACAAGAGTGCACACGCTGAAATGTCTCGCCTTCTTTACTAATCATTGATATTATGTTGATAGTCCTAAATATAAAGCTTTATTACAACTGTCACATAAACTTAACATTAACCAAGTAAACTAAACATTGACCAATGAACCATGAAAATGAGGTCAAGGTCAGATGAACCATGCTAGGCAGGCATGTACAGCTAACAATTCTTCCATACAACAAATATAGTTGACCTATTGCTTATAGTTTAAGAAAAACAGACGAAAACACAAAAACTTAACACTGAGCAATGAACCTTGAAAATGAGGTCAAGGTCAAATAAAACCTGCGTGACTGACATATAGATCATAAAATATTTCCATACACCAAATATAGTTGAACTATTGCATATAGTATTAGAAAAAAAGACCAAAACTCAAAAACTTAACTTTGACCACTGAACCATGAAAATGAGGTCAAGGTAAGATGACACCTGCCAGCTAGACATGTACACCTTACAATCATTCCATACACCAAATATAGCTGACCTATTGCATGCAGTATTAGAAAAAAAGACCAAAACTCAAAAACTTAACTTTGACCACTGAACCATGAAAATGAGGTCAAGGTCAGATGACACCTGCCAGCTAGACATGTACACCTTACAATCATTCCATACACCAAATATAGTAGACCTATTGCATACAGTATAAGAAAAACAGACCAAAACACAAAAACTTAACTATAACCACTGAACCATGAAAATGAGGTCAAGGTCAGATGACACCTGCCAGTTGGACATGTACACCTTACAGTCCTTCCATACACCGAATATACTAGACCTATTGCTTATAGTATCTGAGATATGGACTTGACCACGAAAACTTAACCTTGTTCACTGATCCATGAAATGAGGTCGAGGTCAAGTGAAAACTGTCTGACGGGCATGAGGACCTTGCAAGGTACGCACATACCAAATATAGTTATCCTATTACTTATAATAAGAGAGAATTTAACATTACAAAAAATCTGAACTTTTTTTTCAAGTAGTCACTGAACCATGAAAATGAGGTCAAGGACATTGGACATGTGACTGACGGAAACTTCGTAACATGAGGCATCCATATACAAAGTATGAAGCATCCAGGTCTTCCATCTTCTAAAATATAAAGCTTTTAAGAAGTTAGCTAACGCCGCCGCCGCCGCCGTCGCCGCCGGATCGCTATCCCTATGTCGAGCTTTCTGCGACAAAAGTCGCAGGCTCAACAAAAACACAGCAGCCACAGACTTTACTATGTGAATAACATTTTTGCTTTATCATGCATATTCGTCTTTTGATGTTGTTCCTAGAAACTTAAGTCTTACACTGAATCTATAACGTGATTTTGCTTTGAGACCAACATATTGTCATAAGATTATTAAAACAGAACTTGCATTTTCAGTTTAAGAAAGGGTCTGGGGAACACCCAGAAGGCATGATTTTGCATCATTTGTTCTATAGCTTCTTGGGCCTTCAGCGGTTCGAAAACCCTTCAAAAAAATTTGAACCAGTTGATTTTCAGCACACTTGGCTATGACATGTGAATGAACCAGTTGACTTTCAGCACACTTGGCTATGACATGTGAACCAGTTGACTTTCAGCACACTTGGCTATGACATGTGAACCAGTTGACTTTCAGCACACTTGGCTATGACATGTGAACCAGTTGACTTTCAGCACACTTGGCTATGACATGTGAATGAACCAGTTGACTTTCAGCACACTTGGCTATGACATGTGAACCAGTTGACTTTCAGCACACTTGGCTATGACATGTGAACCAGTTTTTATTGGTGGAGGAAACAGGAGTGCCTGGAGAGATCCCCTGACCTTCGGCCGGAAAACTGGAACTCCTTGTCAAATAAGATTGTAGACGAACGTACTGTTCCATGAGCCAGGTTGTAACTCACAATTTAACTGTTGACAGGCTAGTGATTACTGTAGATGAACTTCCTAGACCACTATGCCACCAAGGTCCTGAATCATCTATTAATTCTGTTGGCCCTTTCAAGGTAAAGTTTAACTTTAACAAATTTTTTGTAAAGGCTATCACTATTTGGAATCATCAATTTGATCATCTCCCTCTTTTTGTCTTCTCAGATATTAGAATACCAGGATCATCTAACTTCTATGTATGTGCAAATAATATGTTGGTCACCAACTTTTAAAATGTTACCAATACTGTTCAAATTCAGCCCCTCAAAACCTAATTTGGCATATATATATGAAACAGTCCACTCCATAATAAACATGTGTTCTAAGTTTCATGTTGATGTAACCATAAACTACCTTAAACCAAAATTTTAACCTGATACAGTCATGAGGATGTTTAACCTGATACAGCCTGGAGGATGTTTAACCTGATACAGCCTGGAGGATGTTTAACCTGATACAGCCTGGAGGATGTTTAACCTGATACAGCCTGGAGGATGGACAGATGCACAAACTTGGAAAACATGATACCCCTCTACAAGGCTTTGCCTTTCAGTCACAGAATTGCTTTCGCCAAATATAGATGTAGTGTAGCCCCACTGAGGATTGTAACTGGGGGATATGAAAATACATGTATAGTTTGAGAAAATTAGAGTTTTATTAGGGGACAACCATTTGATATTCTGGGGGGGGGGGGCCAGGAGGATTTTGAAAATAAATAACTCAGCCTTGATAATCACAAAAATAAATGGTTTGTTCTGTGGTAGTTTGAAAATAAATTACCTGACTTGCAATGTATTGAAAATAAATAACTCAGCAGGTCTAATCGAAAGTATGAGATGGCACCAGATTCTTCATAAATTCATCTTTTTTCCAAAAAAAAAAACGGGAAACACTTCCCATATCTTTTAATAATAAAAGTATAAATATTATTTAGATATACTTGAAATGTCAGAAAATTGGTTTCATTTAACTTGAGGTTAATTGTCTCAGGAACACTTACCTCACTTTTATTAAATCAAGGCCGTAACTACATTGAGACAAATGCCTCATGTAGGAAATTTCAAAACCAAACGCTTGTCTCCATATCAAATTGTGTTCACTGTGAGTGCCTTGCAAGAAGCAAGTTCTGTTCTCCCTCAGACATAGCCCCTGATTTTTCGGGATCAATGTTTCTTATTTATTTGTCTTTTGTTCATTGATTGCCCTTCTGTATTCTGTTAGTGTTGCATTCATTTTGTAATTTAGTAATTTTATTATTAACTTGATCATGAGATTAAAACAAGAGTGCACACGCTGAAATGTCTCGCCTTCTTTACTAATCATTGATATTATGTTGATAGTCCTAAATATAAAGCTTTATTACAACTGTCACATAAACTTAACATTAACCAAGTAAACTAAACATTGACCAATGAACCATGAAAATGAGGTCAAGGTCAGATGAACCATGCTAGGCAGGCATGTACAGCTAACAATTCTTCCATACAACAAATATAGTTGACCTATTGCTTATAGTTTAAGAAAAACAGACGAAAACACAAAAACTTAACACTGAGCAATGAACCTTGAAAATGAGGTCAAGGTCAAATAAAACCTGCGTGACTGACATATAGATCATAAAATATTTCCATACACCAAATATAGTTGAACTATTGCATATAGTATTAGAAAAAAAGACCAAAACTCAAAAACTTAACTTTGACCACTGAACCATGAAAATGAGGTCAAGGTAAGATGACACCTGCCAGCTAGACATGTACACCTTACAATCATTCCATACACCAAATATAGCTGACCTATTGCATGCAGTATTAGAAAAAAAGACCAAAACTCAAAAACTTAACTTTGACCACTGAACCATGAAAATGAGGTCAAGGTCAGATGACACCTGCCAGCTAGACATGTACACCTTACAATCATTCCATACACCAAATATAGTAGACCTATTGCATACAGTATAAGAAAAACAGACCAAAACACAAAAACTTAACTATAACCACTGAACCATGAAAATGAGGTCAAGGTCAGATGACACCTGCCAGTTGGACATGTACACCTTACAGTCCTTCCATACACCGAATATACTAGACCTATTGCTTATAGTATCTGAGATATGGACTTGACCACGAAAACTTAACCTTGTTCACTGATCCATGAAATGAGGTCGAGGTCAAGTGAAAACTGTCTGACGGGCATGAGGACCTTGCAAGGTACGCACATACCAAATATAGTTATCCTATTACTTATAATAAGAGAGAATTTAACATTACAAAAAATCTGAACTTTTTTTTCAAGTAGTCACTGAACCATGAAAATGAGGTCAAGGACATTGGACATGTGACTGACGGAAACTTCGTAACATGAGGCATCCATATACAAAGTATGAAGCATCCAGGTCTTCCATCTTCTAAAATATAAAGCTTTTAAGAAGTTAGCTAACGCCGCCGCCGCCGCCGTCGCCGCCGGATCGCTATCCCTATGTCGAGCTTTCTGCGACAAAAGTCGCAGGCTCAACAAAAACACAGCAGCCACAGACTTTACTATGTGAATAACATTTTTGCTTTATCATGCATATTCGTCTTTTGATGTTGTTCCTAGAAACTTAAGTCTTACACTGAATCTATAACGTGATTTTGCTTTGAGACCAACATATTGTCATAAGATTATTAAAACAGAACTTGCATTTTCAGTTTAAGAAAGGGTCTGGGGAACACCCAGAAGGCATGATTTTGCATCATTTGTTCTATAGCTTCTTGGGCCTTCAGCGGTTCGAAAACCCTTCAAAAAAATTTGAACCAGTTGATTTTCAGCACACTTGGCTATGACATGTGAATGAACCAGTTGACTTTCAGCACACTTGGCTATGACATGTGAACCAGTTGACTTTCAGCACACTTGGCTATGACATGTGAACCAGTTGACTTTCAGCACACTTGGCTATGACATGTGAACCAGTTGACTTTCAGCACACTTGGCTATGACATGTGAATGAACCAGTTGACTTTCAGCACACTTGGCTATGACATGTGAACCAGTTGACTTTCAGCACACTTGGCTATGACATATGAACCAGTTTTTATTGGTGGAGGAAACAGGAGTGCCTGGAGAGATCCCCTGACCTTCGGCCGGAAAACTGGAACTCCTTGTCAAATAAGATTGTAGACGAACGTACTGTTCCATGAGCCAGGTTGTAACTCACAATTTAACTGTTGACAGGCTAGTGATTACTGTAGATGAACTTCCTAGACCACTATGCCACCAAGGTCCTGAATCATCTATTAATTCTGTTGGCCCTTTCAAGGTAAAGTTTAACTTTAACAAATTTTTTGTAAAGGCTATCACTATTTGGAATCATCAATTTGATCATCTCCCTCTTTTTGTCTTCTCAGATATTAGAATACCAGGATCATCTAACTTCTATGTATGTGCAAATAATATGTTGGTCACCAACTTTTAAAATGTTACCAATACTGTTCAAATTCAGCCCCTCAAAACCTAATTTGGCATATATATATGAAACAGTCCACTCCATAATAAACATGTGTTCTAAGTTTCATGTTGATGTAACCATAAACTACCTTAAACCAAAATTTTAACCTGATACAGTCATGAGGATGTTTAACCTGATACAGCCTGGAGGATGTTTAACCTGATACAGCCTGGAGGATGTTTAACCTGATACAGCCTGGAGGATGTTTAACCTGATACAGCCTGGAGGATGGACAGATGCACAAACTTGGAAAACATGATACCCCTCTACAAGGCTTTGCCTTTCAGTCACAGAATTGCTTTCGCCAAATATAGATGTAGTGTAGCCCCACTGAGGATTGTAACTGGGGGATATGAAAATACATGTATAGTTTGAGAAAATTAGAGTTTTATTAGGGGACAACCATTTGATATTCTGGGGGGGGGGGCCAGGAGGATTTTGAAAATAAATAACTCAGCCTTGATAATCACAAAAATAAATGGTTTGTTCTGTGGTAGTTTGAAAATAAATTACCTGACTTGCAATGTATTGAAAATAAATAACTCAGCAGGTCTAATCGAAAGTATGAGATGGCACCAGATTCTTCATAAATTCATCTTTTTTCCAAAAAAAAAAAACGGGAAACACTTCCCATATCTTTTAATAATAAAAGTATAAATATTATTTAGATATACTTGAAATGTCAGAAAATTGGTTTCATTTAACTTGAGGTTAATTGTCTCAGGAACACTTACCTCACTTTTATTAAATCAAGGCCGTAACTACATTGAGACAAATGCCTCATGTAGGAAATTTCAAAACCAAACGCTTGTCTCCATATCAAATTGTGTTCACTGTGAGTGCCTTGCAAGAAGCAAGTTCTGTTCTCCCTCAGACATAGCCCCTGATTTTTCGGGATCAATGTTTCTTATTTATTTGTCTTTTGTTCATTGATTGCCCTTCTGTATTCTGTTAGTGTTGCATTCATTTTGTAATTTAGTAATTTTATTATTAACTTGATCATGAGATTAAAACAAGAGTGCACACGCTGAAATGTCTCGCCTTCTTTACTAATCATTGATATTATGTTGATAGTCCTAAATATAAAGCTTTATTACAACTGTCACATAAACTTAACATTAACCAAGTAAACTAAACATTGACCAATGAACCATGAAAATGAGGTCAAGGTCAGATGAACCATGCTAGGCAGGCATGTACAGCTAACAATTCTTCCATACAACAAATATAGTTGACCTATTGCTTATAGTTTAAGAAAAACAGACGAAAACACAAAAACTTAACACTGAGCAATGAACCTTGAAAATGAGGTCAAGGTCAAATAAAACCTGCGTGACTGACATATAGATCATAAAATATTTCCATACACCAAATATAGTTGAACTATTGCATATAGTATTAGAAAAAAAGACCAAAACTCAAAAACTTAACTTTGACCACTGAACCATGAAAATGAGGTCAAGGTAAGATGACACCTGCCAGCTAGACATGTACACCTTACAATCATTCCATACACCAAATATAGCTGACCTATTGCATGCAGTATTAGAAAAAAAGACCAAAACTCAAAAACTTAACTTTGACCACTGAACCATGAAAATGAGGTCAAGGTCAGATGACACCTGCCAGCTAGACATGTACACCTTACAATCATTCCATACACCAAATATAGTAGACCTATTGCATACAGTATAAGAAAAACAGACCAAAACACAAAAACTTAACTATAACCACTGAACCATGAAAATGAGGTCAAGGTCAGATGACACCTGCCAGTTGGACATGTACACCTTACAGTCCTTCCATACACCGAATATACTAGACCTATTGCTTATAGTATCTGAGATATGGACTTGACCACGAAAACTTAACCTTGTTCACTGATCCATGAAATGAGGTCGAGGTCAAGTGAAAACTGTCTGACGGGCATGAGGACCTTGCAAGGTACGCACATACCAAATATAGTTATCCTATTACTTATAATAAGAGAGAATTTAACATTACAAAAAATCTGAACTTTTTTTTCAAGTAGTCACTGAACCATGAAAATGAGGTCAAGGACATTGGACATGTGACTGACGGAAACTTCGTAACATGAGGCATCCATATACAAAGTATGAAGCATCCAGGTCTTCCATCTTCTAAAATATAAAGCTTTTAAGAAGTTAGCTAACGCCGCCGCCGCCGCCGTCGCCGCCGGATCGCTATCCCTATGTCGAGCTTTCTGCGACAAAAGTCGCAGGCTCAACAAAAACACAGCAGCCACAGACTTTACTATGTGAATAACATTTTTGCTTTATCATGCATATTCGTCTTTTGATGTTGTTCCTAGAAACTTAAGTCTTACACTGAATCTATAACGTGATTTTGCTTTGAGACCAACATATTGTCATAAGATTATTAAAACAGAACTTGCATTTTCAGTTTAAGAAAGGGTCTGGGGAACACCCAGAAGGCATGATTTTGCATCATTTGTTCTATAGCTTCTTGGGCCTTCAGCGGTTCGAAAACCCTTCAAAAAAATTTTGCCTCGCTCCGCTCGGCAAAACATTTTGCCAATACTTTTAAAAGAGCCTTAGTTACAACCAAACTTTAATACTGTGTATGTATGCAATACATGTATATGCATTGGGGGATATAGAAAATTCATTTCTGCAGAGGATAATAATTAATTCTGATTAAAGGGTACATAATGACTTGACTATACATGAATTATTTATAATAAACAATTTAAAAATTGTATGTTTTCGAATATTATAAATATAGTTGTGAAAATAAATAATCAGTCCCTTGCTTTAATGAAAATGAAAAATCTTGCTTCAATAGTGCAGAAAATAGATAATCTGTCCTCTTAGTTTACAAAAATAAATGACCGATCCAAAACAAATCCTCCTGGCCCCCCCTAGAATATCAAATGGTCGTCCCCTTATGATGTCCTCTTTTAATATGACGATTTTAGAAACAATTTATATTATGTTGCTGAAACTTTTAATGAAATTTTAATAATTAAGATGAAAACCAAAATAAGTGTTTGTATTCTCAGACCTAAATATGATACATGTGTGTGCCAAAACCTGTTATTTAATTTTAAGAAGACATAGAAATTTTATTTATTGTAAATAGTCCTTAAATACATATTGTTTAATGTAGTATATCTATGCAAAAAGCGAGACAGGTATGCAGTTTTCAGCGTCGGCAGCGGCATCAACAATATATTAGTTTGCGATTAGGTCAGTTTCTGGGGAACCACTAATGGAAGGTCAATGATATTTGGTATGCAGCTGTATTAGCATTGGCACATCTCATTTCCATGGAGATTATTTAGCCCTGCCCTCTCCATCATGGTCTATTGGCTTCAAAACTTTTGTTTAGTTTACATGTATTAGTTTGTGATTAGGTCAATGATATTTGGTATGCAGCTGTATTATCATTGGCACATCTCATTTCCATGAAGATTATTTGGTCCCGCCCCCTCAGTAATGGTCTATTGACTTTGAAACTTTTGTTTAGTTTACATGTATTAGTTTGTGATTAGGTAAGTTTATGGGGAACCTATAGTGGTAGGTCAATGATATATTGTATGCAGTTGTATTAGCATTGGCACATCTCATTTTCATGAGATTGTTTGGCCATGTACCTTCAGTCATGGTTCATTGACTTTGAATATTTTGCATAACTTGCATGTTAAGTATTGCTTTTTTAATTTCAACATTTGCATTTTACTATCAAAACAAGCATTTTGAGAGTATTGCATGGCAATACATAGTCCCCTACGTGTTAAAAATTCATTGTACTGGAACAAAATGCTAACTTGATCTATAACTTGTCATGGTGTAAACAATATAACAAATATCAAGTCAATATCTTCAAGCGTGATGAAAAAAGTGTGGAAAACTGATTTTTAGAGTGAATTTCCTAAGTCCAAGGACCATTTCTCTGCACAAAATCATCAGACCGGAACAAAATTTTAATTTGATCTGTAACTTGTCGTGATAAAACTATACAACAATTATCAAATCAATATCTTCAAGCATGACGAAAATAAATTGCTTCGCCGTGTGCAGCTGGATACGACCGCAGAGGCCCACCCTGAACAGTTGGGGCAAAAATGAACACAATATTCGTGCTTGATACAGGTCTGAATTTGGATTGTAATTAAATATTTGACACATAATAGGTTTCTGACACAGAATAACTGTAGTCAAAGAACTTAGAATTGGTTATATGATTTGAATTTATATTCAATTTTTTTGCTTTTGTGTAATACACTATGCTGTTGCAAATTGACCCCCCGCCCATTTTGCAACCATAATTACCCATTTAAATACATCATAAAAGTCTTAAAATAGAAAATGACATACATAATCATGGCTAAAATTAAATATTCCTTAATCAGCATTTTTAATACATGTAGTAACTTCTAATAAATTGACAGCTAATCACCTCAAGACAATACAACATTTCTTTATACATAATTTAAAAGCAGTGTAAGGGAGGTAATCCAAACATAACTTTGTACTTTTAAGTAATTGTCCATTAACCAGGAAACCCTTGTTTTCCAAAGCCAATCCTTACCATCCCTTTGTGGTATGGAAACTTGTGGTCTAATTTCAGAGAGATCCATACACCTTTCCACAAGTTATTGTCTGGAAACTAGAAAAATGCTTATTTGGGCCCCATTTGGCCCCTAATTCCTAAACTGTTAGGACCATAACCCCCAAAATCAATCCCAACCTTCCTTTTGTGGTTATAAACCTTGTGTTTAAATTTCATAGACTTCTATTTACACATACTAAAGTTATTGTCCGGAAACCAAATGTCTTCGGACGACGCAGACAATGACGTAATACCATTATCGACCGCAAAGTTTGTTGCAGTCATATAAAAAGTGAGGAAAACTGATTGAGTGAATTTTCTAAGTCAAAAGACCATAACTGCACAAAATAATCAGACCGGAACAAAATTCAAACTTGATCTGAAACTTGTCATGATAAAACTACATACAAAAATATACCAATTATCAAATCAATATCTTCAAGCATGACGAAAAAAAGTGCGGAAAACTGATTATTTGAGTGAATTTTCTAAGTCCAAGGACCATCACTCTGCACAAAATCATCAGACTGGAACAAAATTGAACTTGATCTGTAACTTGTCATGATAAAACAATACACCAAATATTAAATCAATTTCTTCAAGCACAAAGAAAAAAATTGTGGAAAACTGATTTGCCAGACTGATGGCATCTTCGCTAGCCATGGGTAACGATCCACTTCCCTACTCTCCACCCTTGGCTGATTGAGATAGAATTTCTGAGACACAAGGTAATGATTTTCATTGGTTGCAGTCGAAACTCACTGCATCCAATCAAAAAGCACCTATAACATGATCACATGTAAATGTAGAAGTGTATGTAAACAATTGCCACGTGCTTATTGTGCAACAAGTCTTTAGGGGACGACCATTTGATATTCTGGGGGGGGCCAGGAGGATTTGTTTTGGATCGGTCATTTATTTTTGTAAACTAAGAGGACAGATTATCTATTTTCTGCACTATTGAAGCAAGATTTTTCATTTTCATTAAAGCAAGGGACTGATTATTTATTTTCACAACTATATTTATAATATTCGAAAACATACAATTTTTAAATTGTTTATTATAAATAATTCATGTATAGTCAAGTCATTATGTACCCTTTAATCAGAATTAATTATTATCCTCTGCAGAAATGAATTTTCTATATCCCCCAATGCATATACATGTATTGCATACATACACAGTATTAAAGTTTGGTTGTAACTAAGGCTCTTTTAAAAGTATTGGCAAAATGTTTTGCCGAGCGGAGCGAGGCAAAATTTTTTTGAAGGGTTTTCGAACCGCTGAAGGCCCAAGAAGCTATAGAACAAATGATGCAAAATCATGCCTTCTGGGTGTTCCCCAGACCCTTTCTTAAACTGAAAATGCAAGTTCTGTTTTAATAATCTTATGACAATATGTTGGTCTCAAAGCAAAATCACGTTATAGATTCAGTGTAAGACTTAAGTTTCTAGGAACAACATCAAAAGACGAATATGCATGATAAAGCAAAAATGTTATTCACATAGTAAAGTCTGTGGCTGCTGTGTTTTTTTAATCTCATGATCAAGTTAATAATAAAATTACTAAATTACAAAATGAATGCAACACTAACAGAATACAGAAGGGCAATCAATGAACAAAAGACAAATAAATAAGAAACATTGATCCCAAAAAATCAGGGGCTATGTCTGAGGGAGAACAGAACTTGCTTCTTGCAAGGCACTCACAGTGAACACAATTTGATATGGAGACAAGCGTTTGGTTTTGAAATTTCCTACATGAGGCATTTGTCTCAATGTAGTTACGGCCTTGATTTAATAAAAGTGAGGTAAGTGTTCCTGAGACAATTAACCTCAAGTTAAATGAAACCAATTTTCTGACATTTCAAGTATATCTAAATAATATTTATACTTTTATTATTAAAAGATATGGGAAGTGTTTCCCGTTTTTTTTTTTGGAAAAAAGATGAATTTATGAAGAATCTGGTGCCATCTCATACTTTCGATTAGACCTGCTGAGTTATTTATTTTCAATACATTGCAAGTCAGGTAATTTATTTTCAAACTACCACAGAACAAACCATTTATTTTTGTGATTATCAAGGCTGAGTTATTTATTTTCAAAATCCTCCTGCCCCCCCCCCCCCCCCCCCCCCCCAGAATATCAAATGGTCGTCCCCTTACATCCCTAAACATACGACTATATTTAGTGACAATTTGAATGTTTTTAATCAACTAATAGAAGTTCCTGTGTATGTTTCTTGCACAAATGCATTAATGTCAACGTATATTTTTGTTTCCTGCTTTACCAAGTGTGTAGAATCTAGACGCTACCATGTTTTTACCTCCAAATTGAAGAGTTCAAGTGCTACCATTGGTCAAGAATAATGAATTAAGAGTAGGCATGACTTTAATCTTCCGATAGATGGCGCAACATTGTTATCACAAATGTTGGCTTAATCTGCCAAGGGTGGAGAGGAGGGAAGTGGATCGTAACCCTTGGCTAGCGAAGATGGACTGATGGATGGACAGACAGATGGACGGAGTGCAAACCTTAAGTCCCCTTCGACTTCGTCGGTATTGTTTGACAATTTATAAATATTGATTGTACTTGTTGGGAGATGATATTTTAATAAAACATTAAATTGAATTGAACAATTGTAGACAGGCCATAAAAATACCAAGTGATGGCAATAGGCCTAGGTCATAAAGCCCATAAAGAATCAGTCAAGATAACTCTGGTAGTGGTGGGTAACTTTTGTCCAAAAATAAATTACCAGATTTTTTATATACGCTGTATATTGTGCAGTGTATCTTTGTAAAATTTAGTAAAAAGTTACATGATGATGATGATGATGAATTGTTGTTTAATGTGGTGAAAATGTGCTAGTTCCCAAGTCTGAAGGATCACGTCAACCTACCTGGGAACATTATTCTGACTCTTAGTCTACCAGTCTTTCATCTTACTACAGAACAAACAAAAATTATTAAGTCTTTGATTTGACCCGGCTGGTTGATCTTTTGACTATTTACAGTAAATTCTGTGAAAAAAAGAGTTCATAAAGCAATAAAGGAAATGATTAGATACAATTTTTTTTTTATATAATTGGACTAGAGCTTGTTATGCAGTAAAGTCTTGCTTATTGTTGAAGGCCCTTAGGTGACCTATAGTTTTTTACATCCTTGTCCTTTGGTCTTTGGTGCATAGATTTTTTTAATGGACGATCATACTATGTCTCCTTACTTTTTTAATCTACTGTAAAATTACCATTGGTACTAAGCAAAGGACTCCACAACCCTAAAATTCAGTGCAGGTTAGGCAACAAATCAATATATCATGTAGATAAATGGCAATAAAGTCTTAAGAATAGATTTGTTTAATTTAACATATTCTCATTCATTTCAGATCTTAAAAAATAAATACTTTACAGATAGAAAATCACAGATGTACTGATAACAAATACTTCATACTACTCTTAAAAACTACATGAACAATTTTTTCTTATTTTATACAATTTTGTCAAGTACAACATATAACAGTAATAGAAAGTCTTTTCCAAAACGTTATTCAATGTTTTACGTAATAATATTTCATGTTCTCTGTAGTATAAACATTGATGTCAATGAGATAAACTTATTTTGTAACAATCATAAACCTTAGAAAAAAACAAAGCATGGTTTAGAATGGCAGTCATACAACAAATAAAAACTAATATAAAATGGACGGAATAAAGAGTACACCAATACTTTCATGATCATTAAGTTGTTCAGCAATGATTGGTTTGCATGCTTTCTATATTGACAATCAAGATAAGGTAACAGTAATATTGTGCATGTTAAAACATGAATATCAAGCCTCTCATATCAAATCTGTTTAGAAAACTGCTACCTAGTTATGAGTCATTCTTTCATTTATTTCACTTTTTTGCAAGAATGTGAAAACAATCAAACATACATTAGCAGATGTTTATAACATTAAATTAAAACAACATAATTCATAATCTTAGGTTAATCCTCCTGCGAATTTCTGCAGAATGGACAATGGCCTTTCTGTAAATACTGTAGTTCAAAATCATCTGTGTGGAACAACTGAAACAAAATAACAAAATATTTTTTATTCATTCAAAAAGAATTTATTTATTAATTTACATATTCTTTTACTAGTTTGCGTACAGTTTTCTTTTATAACGGCTGTTCAATAAAAACATATATGGGACCCAGGGAAGGCACTTTAAAATCTCAACTATGGGTGGGTGTTAAAGTTATTTTGAACATGTAATGTAAAGAGAAATTCTAAATTGCCTCTCTAGTTGGTTACCCTATGTTTAAAGTGCCTTCCCTGGGTACCATGTATGTTTTAATGGAACAGCCCTAACTACACCTTTCACCGTCACATTTAAATATTTTTAGTTCTGTTGAATTTGACAAGGATATAAGTAAATGAATATGAAGTGTTTATCTTTTAATCGGTTTCTTTTCAAAACATGATTACTCGGTGATGAGTTTTATATTGCACTTTATTTTGTAACCAAAAAGTTAAATCTATTCAAATTAGTTCTCTTTGGATCCATGGTTTTATGTGATTGCTTCAGGATTTTAAGATTTGAATCGTTTAAATAAGTTTCTATAAATCTTAGCGGATTTATACTGTTCCTGACCTGTTGATTATTTTTATTTAATCAATGTGTGGTTCTTTGATCTAAGTTCTTAATTGGTTAAATTCAATTATGACGTCAAATGTTCTTGCTTTCCTCTGAATGCCTATTGTGACATCAAGAAACTAGAGGCTCTCAAGAGCCTGTGTCGCTCACCTGTATTTACTGATGCTTTGGAAATCATGTAAAATAAGGTTAAAATCATAATTAATAGTATTAGATATTAGATATTATAATGATATCTAAGATAATAACAAAAAACTGCAAAATTTTTGTAAAATTACTAACTCAGGGGCAGCAATCCAACAACGGGTTGTCGGATTCGTCTGAAAATTTCAGGGCAGATAAATCTAAATCTGATGAACATTTTTGCCACCTGTCAGATTTGCTCTAAATGCTTTAGTTACAGAGATATAAACCAATAAAATGCTTCGCTGGGGCGCAGCTTGATACGACCGCAGAGGTCGAACCCTGAACAGTTGGGGCAAGTATGGACACAACATTCAAGCTTGATACAGCTCTGAATTTGGATTGTTATTAAATATTTGACACAGCATAGGTTTCTGACACAGAAAGAATGTGGTCTAAGAACTTGAATTTTTTTAATTTACCTATTATGGTCCAATGTCCAAAATCAAAATACATGGTTAGATTCAGCATATTAAAGAACCCCATATATTCAATTTTTGTTAAAATCAAACAAAGTTTAATTTTGGACCCCAACTTGGACAAACTTGAAAACTGGGCCCATAATCAAAAATCTAAACACATGTTTAGATTCAGCATATCAAAGAACCCCAAGAATTCAATTTTTGCTAAAATCAAACTAAGTTTAATTTTGGACCCTTTGGACCTTAATGTAGACCAATTTAAAAAACGGGACTTAAAATTAAAAATTTAAATACACGGTTAGATTTGGAATATCAAAAAAAACCAATAATTCAATTTTTGATGAAATCAAACAAAGTTTAATTTTGGACCCTTTTGACCTCAATATGAACCAATTTGATAGCGGGGCCCACAAATAAAAAATCTAAGTTCATGGTTAGATTCAGCATATCAAAGAACCCCATATATTCAATTTTTGTTGAAATAAAAAAAAATATAATTTTGGACCCCAACTTGGACCAACTTGAAAACTGGGCCCATAATCAAAAATCTAAACACATGTTTAGATTCAGCATATCAAAGAACCCCAAGAATTCAATTTTTGTTAAAATCAAACTAAGTTTAATTTTGGACCCTTTGGACCTCAATGAAGACCAATTTAAAAAACAGGACCCAAATTAAAAATCTAAAAACAAGGTTAGATTTGGCATATCAAAGAACCCAAATAATTCAATTTTCGATGAAATCAAACAAAGTTTAAT
Organism: Mytilus californianus; assembly: GCF_021869535.1. Classification (NCBI taxonomy): domain Eukaryota; kingdom Metazoa; phylum Mollusca; class Bivalvia; order Mytilida; family Mytilidae; genus Mytilus; species Mytilus californianus. Next base: position 11,957,008 of record NW_026262667.1, read on the forward strand.
TTTGGACCCTTTTGACCTCAATATGAACCAATTTGATAGCAGGGCCTACAAATAAAAAATCTAAATACATGGTTAGATTCAGCATATCAAAGAACCTCATATATTCAATTTTTGTTGAAATCAAACAAAGTTTAATTTTGGACCCCAATTTGGACCAACTTGAAAACTGGGCCCATAATCAAAAATCTAAATACATGTTTAGATTCAGCATATCAAAGAACCCCATATATTCAATTTTTGTTGAAATCAAACAAAGTTTAAATACTGGAACCTATCTTGGACCAACTTGAAAACTGGGCCCATTATCAAAAATCTAAACACATGTTTAGATTCAGCAAATCAAAGAACCCCAAGAATTCAATTTTTGTTAAAATCAAACTAAGACTAATTTGGACCCTTTGGACCTCAATGTAGACCAATTTAAAAAACAGGACCCAAAATTAAAAACCTAAATACACGGTTAGATTTGGAATATCAAAGAACCCCAATAATTCAATTTTAGATGAAATCAAACAAAGTTTAATTTTGGACCCTTTTGACCTCAATATGAACCAATTAGATAACAGGGTCCACAAATAAAAAATCTAAATACATGGTTAGATTCAGCATATCAAAGAACCCCATATATTCAATTTTTGTTGAAATCAAACAAAGTTTAATTTTGGACCCCAATTTGGACCAACTTGAAAACTGGGCCAAAAATCAAAAATCTAAATACATGTTTAGATTCAGCATATCAAAGAACCTCATATATTCAATTTTTGCTAAAATCAAACAAAGTTTAATTTTGGACCCTTTGGACATTAATGTAGACCAATTTGAAAACTGGACCCAAAATTAAAAATCTAAATACACTGTTAGATTCGGCATAACAAATAAATAAATGTGATCAAAGATTTTACAAATCTAATGCGCCATACTGTGCAATTAAAGATTACTTCTTGAAATTTTTCAATATTTGAAATTTGAAAAAAAAATAATATTTGAAGAATAATTCTTTTTAATTTCTGAAATCTGAAATGAGAAAAAATTGGCCCCCCACAATTTCTTTTTATCCCCCCCCCCCCCCCTTTTTCCCCCAAAAAAATTCTTTCCCTCAAGATATGGTCATAATCTCAATTCAAATTTCCAATGGAGTTGGCAACCATAATTACCCATTTAAATTTACCATAGTGCTAACTTAATCTATTTTATAATAGAATTAATAAAAATATAGTGTCAAATCTTTCATATGGATTTTTTTGTAAAAAAAAAAGATGAAAACATTTGCAGATATTTTTACTGGTCTTCCTTTATAAATATGCATTTCTTTAAACATAATTTAAAAGCAGTGTAAGGGAAGTAACCAAAACGTTGTATTTGGATTACCTCCCTTACACTGTTTTAGATTATCTTTATTGTTCATTAACCATTACTTTATACATAATTTAAAAGCAGTGTAAGGGAGATAATTTCAATGATGTATTTGATTTATCTCCCTTACACTGCTTTAAATTATGTTTTGTACTAAAGTATTTGTCCATTAACCAGGACAACCTTGTTTTTCCCCCCTTTTTTGCCCCTAATTCCTAAACGGTTTGAGCCATAACCCCCCAAAGCAAATCCTAACCATCCCTTTGTGGTATGGAAACTTGTAGTATAATTTCAGAGAGATCCATACACCGTTCCACAGTTATTGTCTGGAAACTAGAAAATGCTCATTTTTGGCCCCTTTTTGGCCCCTAATTCCTTAACTGTTGATACCATAACCCCCAAAATCAATCCCAACCTTCCTTTTGTGGTATTTAACCTTATGGTCAAATTTCAAAAAGATCCATTCACTTAAACTAAAGTTAGAGTGCGAAAACCAATATGTATTCGGACGACGACGACGACGCCGGACGACGACTACGACGACGCCAACGTCATACCAATATACGACCACAAAATTTTTTTGCGGTCGTATAAAAACTGCATTTTATCCCTATGTTCTATTTTTAACCAAGTCGGCCATGATGGTTGGAAGGCGGGGTCATCGGACAAGTTTTTTAAACTAGATACCCTAATAATGATTATGGCCAAGTATGGTTAAATTCGTCTCAGTAGTTTCAGAGAAGAAGATTTTTGTAAAAGATTACAAAAATTTACGAAAAATTGTTAAAAATTGACTATTAAGGGCAATAACTCCTAAAGGGGTCGACTGACAATTTTGGTCATGACAACTTATTTGTAGATCTTACTTTGCTGAACATTATTGCTGTTTACAGTTTATCTCTATCTATAATAATATTGAAGATAATAACCAAAAACTGCAAAATTTCCTTAAAATTACCAATTCAGGGGCAGCAACCCAACAACAGGTTGTCAGATTTGTCTGAAAATTTCAGGGCAGATAGATCCTGACCTGATAATCAGTTTTACTCGTCTCAGATTTACTCTAAATGCTTTGGTTTCAGAGATATAAGCCAGAATCTACATTTTACCCCATATGTTCTATTTTTAGCTATGGCGGCCATCTTGGTTGGTTGGCGGGGTCATCGGACACATTTTTAAAACTAGATACCCTAATGATGATTGTGGCCAAGTTTGGTTAAATTTGGCCCAGTGGTTTCAGAGGAGAAGATTTTTGTAAAAAGCTAACGACGACGACGGACGACGGAGCCAAGTGATGAGAAAAGCTCACTTGGCCCTTCGGGCCAGGTGAGCTAAAAAGGTGACCATGATTGATGACATTACATAGAAAGAACATATCTTTTTGCAGATCATTGGAAAAGAAGGATTAAGTTTGTCTGCAAATTGTCTAAAAATCATTAGAGAAACAAATTCTTCCACCAAATCTCGTGCAAGAAGACATTTCTCCACTCTCAGAAGTTCAATTTTAAGTATTTAAATGCTTGGCAAGCCTCAGATTTTAAATTTGAAAATTTAACTGTCTTGAGTGGGAAAATATTGCATCACACTCAATCTAGTGGTAGAATCTATATGTAATTGATATTGTAAACTATACACTCATCTTTGGTTAAATATTTACCCGACTGAATTACTTTCAGCTGTTCCATAAAGAACTGGTTGTGGTAGATGAGTATTAAAACCTGTATTACACATTGAGTATGTTTTTCATTTCCTATTTTAGCATTTAAGACTACCTGCCTATTTTGTTGTAGATACATTAATATTTACCTTATGACAGAATGGACACTGTGTTATTGTAACATCAGGTAGTAAAGACTTGAAGAATTGGTATCTTAAAGGTTTGGGCCATTTTGTTGTAGATATATTGATATTTACCTTATGACAGAATGGACACTGTGTTATTGTAACATCAGGTAGTAAAGACTTGAAGAATTGGTATCTTAAAGGTTTGGGCCATTTTAGAACGTAAACTTCAGATCTTGATAATGACTGGAGTACAGATCGTGTAACTCTAACAGGCTTAAATTCTGTTCCTCCTTGCTGAAAAACAATAAAATCATTTTATTATACAAACATCACTTAACAGTCTTAATAAAAAGAACTATTTTTTTCTGATTTTATTCAGAGATTAATTTACTCAAACCATACATGATATGTAAACAAGTTGATAGAAATTAATTAAGCATAAATGAGTATACAATCAAATTTGTAGTTATGACTAATTTGATATTAATTTCTTTTTACTATCAATTAATTTTGTCAAGGGTAAATGAAAAGTTTGTTTCAACTTAATTTTTACAGAAAGTGTATGAAACTTCATGTAGTATAAAATATAAATGGATTGTTTCGCTGTTGGATGGTGGACTAATTTCTCAGAGTTAACCCTTTTTTTCTGACTTATTGAAGTGGAGTAAGTAAAGTGTTTTTTGTCTGTTTATCTGTTCCTATTCTTCCCTCTTAATTTTGTAACATCATTTTCTCCCTAAGCTATTATTCATATTTAATTGACTCTACTATAAATATTCTGTACCTTATGGTATTGTGTTTACTACAACTACTTCTTTTTTTTCTCTGAAATAATTTTCATGTTCTCTTACAGAAAAGTGCTTTGCCCACTTTATACAAATAGATAGATTTCGATATGATGTAATTTGAGTGAGTAATATCCCTTGGCCTCGATTCTGGAGGAATAAATGGTTTATTTTATTATTTTACCAACTAGATTGAAACATGCTATACACACAAGTCTGATAAGAGATCCTTACTAGATTGTAGTGATGAATTAAGCAATGCCAAAAGTGTATAAATTGTTCAGAAAACAACTTTTTCTTAAGTCTGGTGGTCACTATAACAATGAATTTGGCTGATTTATGAAGGAATTTGTGCACTTAAGCCTCCAATATGGCAATTTAGAATTACATCACATTAAAGTATATGTACTTACTTCAAAAGAATGTAGTTTAGCTGTGAATGGATCATCCTCCTCTGGTTCATCTGCTTCATCACCAAGTCGCAATGTTTGAGCCTCTATATCATGTTAAGGAAAAATAAGTTGCTTCTATTTATTAAATACAAATCATTAAAGTGAAAAAGACCACTCCCTATAGCTTGATATGAAATGAAATTTTCATAAATTATTAATTGTGTGATGAGTTCTTTCTACCAAAGAATAATGAATGGAATAATTGAACAAAATATTAAATGAGTGTCGCAAAATTTATGGATTGAAACAATGTTTCAAGATATTTAAATTTTTATTAATCAATAATTTAATTTTGGATTCAACAGGTCTTCTGATTGGCTGAAAGTTTTTGGTCTATCAGCTCATAGACATAATTTTGTCATGTGACCGTGACGTCATCAATGTTTTTTTCATGATTTACTCCTTAAAAATGGAATTTAGAATTAAATAATAAGGAATAACTGTAATATTTTTTTTTGTCTATTCGAAATAACTTAAAAAATGTGGTGCACACTTTTAAATAACATGCTACATGGGTTATTCAGTGTGCATCACATTTTTGATGTTATTTCTTCATAGACAAAAATATATTACAGTCATTCCTGAAAAAAATTCAAGAATCGTTTTTTATTGAACATTTTATAGTAATAGAACATTTCAGAACTGTGAAACATTTATTAAAACTATTATAAAGGATACGCCCCATACGACTTTCATGCCATTTCTTCTCTTCTTTCTTCTCTTTAGGTATAGATAAATCTAAAATTTGCACAGCTTCTTCATCCGTGATTCCTTCTTCTATCACAAACTCAACCAATGGTAAGACCTCTGTTGTATGAAATAATTACAAGGTCAAAATTATTGGAATAACATAAACGGTTGAGGTGATACAACCCATTTTTGGACACAAAATTTGAACAATTCGATCAGTAACTGAGTAAAATATATATGCCTGAAGAAAAGAAATCATAAAAGCAATTTCTGGTGTGATGATGTCATTATTATCCAAGATATTAATAGTTAAAAGTATAAAATATCTTCCAATTTGTGCTGTATTTTTTCATGAAATTTGAACTCATGAAAACAGATATTTAATTCTTGGATTGATATAGTCAGTTCTCGAAACTCATCTCCGAAATCATGAATTTTACTCTAAAATTATAATTTGAAGTAGGCTATTACCCTTGTTTGGAAGTAGAAATGCTTCACTGCAACAAAGTGGTTTTTAATCCCTGTTGCTTTATTATTATTATTAAAGATAATATTTGGTGTATATAAATACAGAAATTTTCTTTTGCTTTCCAATTTACATGTAAGCAAATACTGAAAATGTCTCACACATTTTTTAAACTAGCTCAACTCAAAATTACCAAATGAAACAAAGGAATGAACAAAAGGCTGTCTACAGTTGATACAGAAATTTCCTCCATTGTTCAGCAAAGGATTGGTAGTAGAACATCTATAGCACATCGGTAATAGTTCCTGCAAAAATCAAAATTATTGGAATGAATATTATCTGTGATGGTATGATGCAATGATATTGTTTATACCCTTCTAGTTGCCAAAGTTATGAGTGTTGACTATGTTATTGTGAATAATTCAGTGTTCTAAATCAAAAATCAAATATAATGCAGCTAACATTAGTTTATGTACAATAACTTATCACAAGAAAAAAATGGAAAATCTTAATGTTATGAAAATAAAATGCTTCGCTGGGGCGCAGCTTGATACGACCGCAGAGGTCGAACCCTGAACAGTTGGGGCAAGTATGGACACAACATTCAAGCTTGATACAGCTCTGAATTTGGATTGTTATTAAATATTTGACACAGCATAGGTTTCTGACACAGAAAGAATGTGGTCTAAGAACTTGAATTTTTTTAATTTACCTATTATGGTCCAATGTCCAAAATCAAAATACATGGTTAGATTCAGCATATCAAAGAACCCCATATATTCAATTTTTGTTGAAATAAAAAAAAATATAATTTTGGACCCCAACTTGGACCAACTTGAAAACTGGGCCCATAATCAAAAATCTAAACACATGTTTAGATTCAGCATATCAAAGAACCCCAAGAATTCAATTTTTGTTAAAATCAAACTAAGTTTAATTTTGGACCCTTTGGACCTCAATGAAGACCAATTTAAAAAACAGGACCCAAATTAAAAATCTAAAAACAAGGTTAGATTTGGCATATCAAAGAACCCAAATAATTCAATTTTCGATGAAATCAAACAAAGTTTAATTTTGGACCCTTTTGACCTCAATATGAACCAATTTGATAGCAGGGCCTACAAATAAAAAATCTAAATACATGGTTAGATTCAGCATATCAAAGAACCTCATATATTCAATTTTTGTTGAAATCAAACAAAGTTTAATTTTGGACCCCAATTTGGACCAACTTGAAAACTGGGCCCATAATCAAAAATCTAAATACATGTTAAGATTCAGCATATCAAAGAACCCCATATATTCAATTTTTGTTGAAATCAAACAAAGTTTAAATACTGGAACCTATCTTGGACCAACTTGAAAACTGGGCCCATTATCAAAAATCTAAACACATGTTTAGATTCAGCAAATCAAAGAACCCCAAGAATTCAATTTTTGTTAAAATCAAACTAAGACTAATTTGGACCCTTTGGACCTCAATGTAGACCAATTTAAAAAACAGGACCCAAAATTAAAAACCTAAATACACGGTTAGATTTGGAATATCAAAGAACCCCAATAATTCAATTTTAGATGAAATCAAACAAAGTTTAATTTTGGACCCTTTTGACCTCAATATGAACCAATTAGATAACAGGGTCCACAAATAAAAAATCTAAATACATGGTTAGATTCAGCATATCAAAGAACCCCATATATTCAATTTTTGTTGAAATCAAACAAAGTTTAATTTTGGACCTCAATTTGGACCAACTTGAAAACTGGGCCAAAAATCAAAAATCTAAATACATGTTTAGATTCAGCATATCAAAGAACCCCATATATTCAATTTTTGTTGAAATCAAACAAAGTTTAAATACTGGACCCTATCTTGGACCAACTTGAAAACTGGGCCCATAATCAAAAATCTAAACACATGTTTAGATTCAGCATATCAAAGAACCCCAAGAATTCAATTTTTGTTAAAATCAAACTAAGTTTAATTTTGGACCCTTTGGACCTTAATGTAGACCAATTTAAAAAACAGGACCCAAAATTAAAAATCTAAATACAAGGTTAGATTTTGAATATCAAAGAACCCTAATAATTCAATTTTAGATGAAATCAAACAAAGTTTAATTTTGGACCCTTTTGACCTCAATATGAACCAATTTGATAACGGGGTCCACAAATAAAAAATCTAAATACATGGTTAGATTCAGCATATCAAAGAACCCCATATATTCAATTTTTGTTGAAATCAAACAAAGTTTAATTTTGGACCCCAATTTGGACCAACTTGAAAACTGGGCCAAAAATCAAAAATCTAAATACATGTTTAGATTCAGCATATCAAAGAACCTCATATATTCAATTTTTGCTAAAATCAAACAAAGTTTAATTTTGGACCCTTTGGACCTTAATGTAGACCAATTTGAAAACTGGACCCAAAAATTAATAAAATGCTTCGCTGGGGCGCAGCTTGATACGACCGCAGAGGTCGAACCCTGAACAGTTGGGGCAAGTATGGACACAACATTCAAGCTTGATACAGCTCTGAATTTGGATTGTTATTAAATATTTGACACTGCATAGGTTTCTGACACAGAAAGAATGTGGTCTAAGAACTTGAATTTTTTTAATTTACCTATTATGGTCCAATGTCCAAAATCAAAATACATGGTTAGATTCAGCATATCAAAGAACACCATATATTCAATTTTTGTTAAAATCAAACAAAGTTTAATTTTGGACCCCAACTTGGACAAACTTGAAAACTGGGCCCATAATCAAAAATCTAAACACATGTTTAGATTCAGCATATCAAAGAACCCCAAGAATTCAATTTTTGCTAAAATCAAACTAAGTTTAATTTTGGACCCTTTGGACCTTAATGTAGACCAATTTAAAAAACGGGACTTAAAATTAAAAATCTAAATACACGGTTAGATTTGGAATATCAAAGAACCCCAATAATTCAATTTTTGATGAAATCAAACAAAGTTTAATTTTGGACCCTTTTGACCTCAATATGAACCAATTTGATAGCGGGGCCCACAAATAAAATTCTAAATTCATGGTTAGATTCAGCATATCAAAGAACCCCATATATTCAATTTTTGTTGAAATAAAAAAAAGTTTAATTTTGGACCCCAACTTGGACCAACTTGAAAACTGGGCCCATAATCAAAAATCTAAATACATGTTTAGATTCAGCATATCAAAGAACCCCAAGAATTCAATTTTTGTTAAAATCAAACTAAGTTTAATTTTGGACCCTTTGGACCTCAATGAAGACCAATTTAAAAAACGGGACCCAAATTAAAAATCTAAAAACACGGTTAGATTTGGCATATCAAAGAACCCCAATAATTCAATTTTCGATGAAATCAAACAAAGTTTAATTTTGGACCCTTTTGACCTCAATATGAACCAATTTGATAGTGGGGCCTACAAATAAAAAATCTAAATACATGGTTAGATTCAGCATATCAAAGAACATCATATATTCAATTTTTGTTGAAATCATACAAAGTTTAATTTTGGACCCCAATTTGGACCAACTTGAAAACTGGGCCCATAATCAAAAATCTAAATACATGTTTAGATTCAGCATATCAAAGAACCCCATATATTCAATTTTTGTTGAAATCAAACAAAGTTTAAATACTGGACCCTATCTTGGACCAACTTGAAAACTGGGCCCATAATCAAAAATCTAAACACATGTTTAGATTCAGCAAATCAAAGAACCCCAAGAATTCAATTTTTGTTAAAATCAAACTAAGTTTAATTTTGGACCCTTTGGACCTCAATGTAGACCAATTTAAAAAACAGGACCCAAAATTAAGAACCTAAATACACGGTTAGATTTGGAATATCAAAGAACCCCAATATTTCAATTTTAGCTGAAATCAAACAAAGTTTAATTTTGGACCCTTTTGACCTCAATATGAACCAATTAGATAACGGGGTCCACAAATAAAAAATCTAAATACATGGTTAGATTCAGCATATCAAAGAACCCCATATATTCAATTTTTGTTGAAATCAAACAAAGTTTAATTTTGGACCCCAATTTGGACCAACTTGAAAACTGGGCCAAAAATCAAAAATCTAAATACATGTTTAGATTCAGCATATCAAAGAACCTCATATATTCAATTTTTGCTAAAATCAAACAAAGTTTAATTTTGGACCCTTTGGACATTAATGTAGACCAATTTGAAAACTGGACCCAAAATTAAAAATCTAAATACACTGTTAGATTCGGCATAACAAATAAATAAATGTGATCAAAGATTTTACAAATCTAATGCGCCATACTGTGCAATTAAAGATTACTTCTTGAAATTTTTCAATATTTGAAATTTGAAAAAAAAATAATATTTGAAGAATAATTCTTTTTAATTTCTGAAATCTGAAATGAGAAAAAATTGGCCCCCCACAATTTCTTTTTATCCCCCCCCCCTTTTTCCCCCAAAAAAATTCTTTCCCTCAAGATATGGTCATAATCTCAATTCAAATTTCCAATGGAGTTGGCAACCATAATTACCCATTTAAATTTACCATAGTGCTAACTTAATCTATTTTATAATAGAATTAATAAAAATATAGTGTCAAATCTTTCATATGGATTTTTTTGTAAAAAAAAAAGATGAAAACATTTGCAGATATTTTTACTGGTCTTCCTTTATAAATATGCATTTCTTTAAACATAATTTAAAAGCAGAGTAAGGGAAGTAACCAAAACGTTGTATTTGGATTACCTCCCTTACACTGTTTTAGATTATCTTTATTGTTCATTAACCATTACTTTATACATAATTTAAAAGCAGTGTAAGGGAGATAATTTCAATGATGTATTTGATTTATCTCCCTTACACTGCTTCAAATTATGTTTTGTACTAAAGTATTTGTCCATTAACCAGGACAACCTTGTTTTTCCCCCTTTTTTGCCCCTAATTCCTAAACGGTTTGAGCCATAACCCCCCAAAGCAAATCCTAACCATCCCTTTGTGGTATGGAAACTTGTAGTATAATTTCAGAGAGATCCATACACCGTTCCACAGTTATTGTCTGGAAACTAGAAAATGCTCATTTTTGGCCCCTTTTTGGCCCCTAATTCCTTAACTGTTGGTACCATAACCCCCAAAATCAATCCCAACCTTCCTTTTGTGGTATTTAACCTTATGGTCAAATTTCAAAAAGATCCATTCACTTAAACTAAAGTTAGAGTGCGAAAACCAATATGTATTCGGACGACGACGCCAACGTCATACCAATATACGACCATAAAATTTTTTTGCGGTCGTATAAAAATCTAAATACACTGTTAGATTCGGCATAACAAATAAATAAATGTGATCAAAGATTTTACAAATCTAATGCGCCATACTGTGCAATTAAAGATTACTTCTTGAAATTTTTCAATATTTGAAATTTGAAAAAAAAATAATATTTGAAGAATAATTCTTTCTAATTTCTGAAATCTGAAATGAGAAAAAATTGACCCCCTACAATTTCTTTTTATCCCCCCCCCCCCCTTTTTTCCCCCAAAAAATTCTTTCCCTCAAGATATGGTCAAAATCTCAATTCAAATTTCCAATGGAGTTGGCAACCATAATTACCCATTTAAATTTACCATAGTGCTAACTTAATCTATTTTATAATAGAATTAAAAATATAGTGTCAAATCTTTCATATGGATTTTTTTGTAAAAAAAAAGATGCAACATTTGCAGATATTTTTACTGGTCTTCCTTTATAAATATGCATTTCTTTAAACATAATTTAAAAGCAGTGTAAGGGAAGTAACCAAAACGTTGTATTTGGATTACCTCCCTTACACTGTTTTAAATTATCTTTATTGTTCATTAACCATTACTTTATACATAATTTAAAAGCAGTGTAAGGGAGATAATTTCAATGATGTATTTGATTTATCTCCCTTACACTGCTTTAAATTATGTTTTGTACTAAAGTATTTGTCCATTAACCAGGACAACCTTGTTTTTCCCCCTTTTTAGCCCCTAATTCCTAAACGGTTTGAGCCATAACCCCCCAAAGCAAATCCTAACCATCCCTTTGTGGTATGGAAACTTGTAGTATAATTTCAGAGAGATCCATACACCGTTCCACAGTTATTGTCTGGAAACTAGAAAATGCTTATTTTTGGCCCCTTTTTGGCCCCTAATTCCTTAACTGTTGGTACCATAACCCCCAAAATCAATCCCAACCTTCCTTTTGTGGTATTTAACTTTATGGTCAAATTTCAAAAAGATCCATTCACTTAAACTAAAGTTAGAGTGCGAAAACCAATGTGTTTTCTGACGACGACGACGCCGGACGACAACGACGACGACGCCAACGTCATACCAATATACGACCACAAAATTTTTTTGCGGTCGTATAATAAAATAGTGTGTATTCATAGTTTTATTCTTGGAATACCAATTTTTGTGGATTTTGTGGGTAAAGGTAAACCAGGAAGTTAAATGTTCAACAAGGTACACATTTTCTATAGGTTTGTATACAGACTTTGGGAAACCACAAAATCAAATATCTACTATTTTCCACAAAAATCAGTGATTCCACAGTTAATAAATATGAACCATATAAAATGAACTCATCAATAATTAATCTGCCTCCTTTTTCATATGTTTTGACTGATGTTTCTTCTTTTATTAGTGTAATCAATATTCTGAGCAAAATATATTAATTTATTTGAATCAACAATTTGCAATCATTATAATTTTATGCAAACAATTACCTTAAGCCATCATGTCACCAGATAGACTTACCTAGAATGGTTTGATTTATGATACTGTATCACATACCTCAGCATCCTGGAATGGTTTTAACATAGATTTATGTTACTGTATCACATACCTCAGCATCCTGGAATGGTTTTAACATAGATTTATGATACTGTATCACACACCTCAGCATCCTGGAATGGTTTTAACATAGATTTATGATACTGTATCAATTACCTCAGCATCCTGGAATGGTTTTAACATAGATTTATGATACTGTATCACACACCTCAGCATCCTGGAATGGTTTTAACATAGATTTATGATACTGTATCACATACCTCAGCACCCTGGAATGGTTTTAACATAGATTTATGATACTGTATCACATACCTCAGCATCCTGGAATGGTTTAGATCTTATAATAACACTGCCTAGATCCACTGCCTCCTGAAATCTGCTAGGAATCCTCAGTGTATGTAATTTCTCATAAGCATATCTTGCCAGTTTAAATCCATTTAAGTTTTTACTCTGTTTGGCTAGAGCATATAATGTGCCACTGATTCAATGTTAAGGCTCAAATGTAATTTAAAATTGTTCCTTCTCACCATAAACTTCATATTCCATCCACATAATTGTGATTTAACACTTTGTCTTGAAAAATTTAATGTATATAGTATTTATAGATAAATAAAGTATTTATGTGAATATGGTCAGAAAATAAGAAAAATTACAATTATCCCGTATCCAAAAGCAATGTGAGCTGAAATGTCTTGCCTGCTTTACTAAACATGATTAAATTTGATGTTGAAAGGCTTAAAGATGAAGGTTTTTACTACAGGTCTCAAATAAACTTAATATTATCAATCATTCTTTATACTAATTACAATTGACCTATTGTTTAACTTATCGTCTGGCAAAGGTCAAAATAAATCTATTAAAGTTTGTGGAGCAGGCAAATTAATGTTTGGTTGAGTAAACACTGACAAGGTGGAGCAGGCAAATTAATGTTTGGTTGAGTAAACACTGACAAGGTGGAGCAGGCAAATTAATGTTTGGTTGAGTAAACACTGACAAGGTGGAGCAGGCAAATTAATGTTTGATTGAGTAAACACTGACAAGGTGGAGCAGGCACATTAATGTTTGGTTGAGTAAACACTGACAACGGGAGCAGGCACATTAATGTTTGGTTGAGTTAACACTGACAAGGTGGAGCAGGCAAATTAATGTTTGGTTGAGTAAACACTGACAAGGTGGAGCAGGCAAATTAATGTTTGGTTGAGTAAACACTGACAAGGTGGAGCAGGCAAATTAATGTTTGGTTGAGTAAACACTGACAAGGTGGAGCAGGCAAATTAATGTTTGATTGAGTAAACACTGACAAGGTGGAGCAGGCAAATTAATGTTTGGTTGAGTAAACACTGACAAGGTGGAGCAGGCAAATTAATGTTTGATTGAGTAAACACTGACAAGGTGGAGCAGGCACATTAATGTTTGGTTGAGTAAACACTGACAACAGGAGCAGGCACATTAATGTTTGGTTGAGTTAACACTGACAAGGTGGAGCAGGCAAATTAATGTTTGGTTGAGTAAACACTGACAAGGTGGAGCAGGCAAATTAATGTTTGATTGAGTAAACACTGACAAGGTGGAGCAGGCACATTAATGTTTGGTTGAGTAAACACTGACAACGGGAGCAGGCACATTAATGTTTGGTTGAGTTAACACTGACAAGGTGGAGCAGGCAAATTAATGTTTGGTTGAGTAAACACTGACAAGGTGGAGCAGGCACATTAATGTTTGGTTGAGTAAACACTGACAAGGTGGAGCAGGCAAATTAATGTTTGGTTGAGTAAACACTGACAAGGTGGAGCAGGCACATTAATGTTTGGTTGAGTAAACACTGACAACGGGAGCAGGCACATTAATGTTTGGTTGAGTAAACACTGACAACGGGAGCAGGCAAATTAATGTTTGGTCGAGTAAACACTGACAAGGTGGAGCAGGCACATTAATGTTTGATTGAGTAAACACTGACAAGGTGGAGCAGGCACATTAATGTTTGATTGAGTAAACACTGACAAGGTGGAGCAGGCACATTAATGTTTGATTGAGTAAACACTGACAAGGTGGAGCAGGCACATTAACTTGCAGTTGAGTTTAAACAGACACTCTTAATTACTTAGATATCAAAGGATACACTTTGGATATACCATAAGGAATTCCTCCCTGCATCATATGTAAAAGGTATCTGGATATATTAAATAAGGCTTCAGGTAAATGTGATGTGAAAGGCTCATCCTGAAATATACAACAAACATACAGCATAAACAAGTGAATCTGTGAGCTACTGCTCACTAATGATACCCCCGCCCTGCTAAAAGTATAAGGTAAACAGGAAGTTGTTGAGTGATGATTCTGAAAACGCATCACACAGTAAAGGTGACTCATATAAACCCTTAAACCAAATTTCAGAAATCCTTGTTATGTAGTTCCTGAGAAAGATGTGACGAAACATATTCATGGGATGGACGAACGGACGGACGGACTGACGGATAGATAGATGGATGGATGGACGGACAGACAGTGGTAAAACAGTATACCCCCACTTTTTTAAAGCCGGGGTATAAATATTACTGTCAATAGATAAGTAAACAAGCTACACAAATAACAATCAAGTAAGAAAGGTACAGTCAAACCTGTACATACAAGGAAAAACAAACTACACAAATAACAATCAAGTAAGGTACAGTCAAACCTGTACATACAAGGAAAAACAAGCTACACAAATAACAATCAAGTAAGAAAAGGTACAGTCAAATCTGTACATACAAGGAAAAACAAGCTACACAAATAACAATCAAGTAAGAAAAGGTACAGTCAAACCTGTACATACAAGTAAAAACAAGCTACACAAATAACAATCAAGTAAGAAAAGGTACAGTCAAACCTGTACATACAAGTAAAAACAAGCTACACAAATAACAATCAAGTAAGAAAAGGTACAGTCAAATCTGTACATACAAGGAAAAACAAGCTACACAAATAACAATCAAGTAAGAAAAGGTACAGTCAAACCTGTACATACAAGGAAAAACAAGCTACACAAATAACAATCAAGTAAGAAAAGGTACAGTCAAATCTGTACATACAAGGAAAAACAAGCTACACAAATAAAAATCAAGTAAGAAAAGGTACAGTCAAACCTGTACATACAAGTAAAAACAAGCTACACAAATAACAATCAAGTAAGAAAAGGTACAGTCAAATCTGTACATACAAGGAAAAACAAGCTACACAAATAAAAATCAAGTAAGAAAAGGTACAGTCAAACCTGTACATACAAGGAAAAACAAGCTACACAAATAACAATCAAGTAAGAAAAGGTACAGTCAAACCTGTACATACAAGGAAAAACAAGCTACACAAATAACAATCAAGTAAGAAAAGGTACAGTCAAATCTGTACATACAAGGAAAAACAAGCTACACAAATAAAAATCAAGTAAGAAAAGGTACAGTCAAATCTGTACATACAAGTAAAAACAAGCTACACAAATAACAATCAAGTAAGAAAAGGTACAGTCAAACCTGTACATACAAGGAAAAACAAGCTTCACAAATAACAATCAAGTAAGAAAAGGTACAGTCAAACCTGTACCTACAAGGAAAAACAAGTTACACAAATAACAATCAAGTAAGAAAAGGTACAGTCAAACCTGTACCTACAAGAAATAAAATGCTCCGCTGGGCGCAGCTTGATACGACTGCAGAGGTCGAACCCTGAACAGTTGGGGCAAGTATGGACACAACATTCAAGCTTGATACAGCTCTGAATTTGGATTGTGATTAAATATTTGACACAGCATAGGTTTCTGACACAGAATGAATGTGGTCTAAGAACTTAAAAATTTTAATTTATCTATTATGGTCCAATATCCAAAATCTAAATACATGGTTAGATTCAGCATATCAAAGAATCCAAGGAATTCAATTTTTGATGAAATCAAACAAAGTTTAATTTTGGACCCTTTTGACCTCAATGTGGACCAATTTGATAACGGGGCCCAAAAATCAAAATACATGGTTAGATTCAGCATATCAAAGAACCCATATATTCAATTTTTGTTGAAATCAAACAAAGTTTAATTTTGGACCCCAACTTGGACCAACTTGAAAACTGGGCCCATAATCAAAAATCTAAACACATGTTTAGATTCAGCATATCAAAGAACCCCAAGAATTCAATTTTTGTTAAAATCAAACTAAGTTTAATTTTGGACCCTTTGGACCTTAATGTAGACCAATTTAAAAAACAGGACCCAAAATTAAAAATCTAAATACACGGTTAGATTTGGCATATCAAAGAACCCCAATAATTCAATTTTTGATGAAATCAAACAAAGTTTAATTTTGGACCCTTTTGACCTCAATATGAACCAATTTGATAGCAGGGCCCACAAATAAAAAATCTAAATACATGGTTAGATTCAGCATATCAAAGAACCCCATATATTCAATTTTTGTTCAAATCAAACGCCTCCAGGTGCGGGAGTTTCTTGCTGCATTGAAGACCCATTGGTGGCCTTCGGCTGTTGTCTGCTCTATGGTCGAGTTGTTGTCTCTTTGACACATTCCCCATTTCCATTCTCAAGTTTAAAGTTTAATTTTGGACCCCAAATTGGACCAACTTGAAAACTGGGTCCAAAATCAAAAATCTAAATACATATTTAGATTCAGCATATCAAAGAACCCCATATATTCAATTTTTGTTAAAATCAAACCAAGTTTAATTTTGGACCCTTTGGACCTTAATGTAGACCAATTTGAAAACTGGACCCAAATTTAAAAATCTAAATACACGGTCAGATTCGGCATAACAAAAAAATAAATGTGGTCAAAGATTTTACAAATCTAATGTGCCATACTGTGCAATTAAAGATTACTTCTTGAAATTTTTCAATATTTGAAATTTGAAAAAAAAAAAATATTTGAAGAATAATTCTTTTTAATTTCTGAAATCTGAAATGAGAAAAAATTGACCCCAAACATTTTTCTTTTTACCCCCCCCCCCCCCCCTTTCCCCCCAAAAAAATCTTTCCCTCAATATATGGTCATAATCTCAATTCAAATTTCCAATGGAGTTTGCAACCATAATTACCCATTTAAATTACCATATTGCTAACTTAATCTATTCTATAATAGAATTTAAAATATGGTGTCAAATCTTTCATATTGATTTTTTTGTAAAAAAAAAAAAGATGCAACATTTGCAGATATTTTTACTGGTCTTCCTTTATAAATATGCATTTCTTTAAACATAATTTCAAAGCAGTGTAAGGGAAGTAATCAAAATGTTGTATTTGGATTACCTCCCTTACACTGTTTTAAATTGTGTTTTGTACTAAAGTATTTGTCCATTTACCAGGACAACCTTGTTTTTCCCCCCTTTTTTGCCCCTAACTCCTAAACGGTTTGAGCCATGACCCCCCAAAGCAAATCCTTACCATCCCTTTGTGGTATGGAAACTTGTGGTTTAATTTCAGAGAGATCCATACACCGTTCCACAAGTTATTGTCTTGAAACTAGAAAATGCTTATTTTTGGCCCCTTTTTGGCCCCTAATTCCTTAACTGTTGGTACCATAACCTCCAAAATCAATCCCAACCTTCCTTTTGTGGTATTTAATGTTATGGTAAAATTTTATAGAGATCCATTCACTTGAACTAAAGTTATAGTGCGAAAACCAATGTGTCTTCGGACATCGACGCCAACGTCATACCAATATACGACCGTGGTCGTATAAAAACAAGCTACACAAATAACAATCAAGTAAGAAAAGGTACAGTCAAACCTGTACATACAACTTATCAGAAGATACCTAACACAGACAGTGTTATACTATTACACCATGTATTATCATAAGTAATTTATTTATTCTCTGATATCAATATACGCTAGCATTCACAGAAAATAGACTTACAGTATACCGCTGTATAGAATGGTAAGCAAAATACATGTCTGCTCTTCTCTGATAGTCATGGAATTTCTCTAACATCTCTTCTCTTTTATCTGATTCCTCTGTAAAATATGAAAATAGACTTAGTGATCAAGGTGATGCATTCTAAGTCCTCCTCATTCTTAGGGGAATAGTGAAGCATTTTCAAACAGATTATTGTTTAAAACATACAGTAAATCTGGGTAACTTACGACAAGCTAATAACGGGAGACCTTCCTGTTAATGTTCTTAAAACTGATGAAATTTCTTAGAATAACAAAATGTAAATGACATTTGAACTTCACCTATTAAATAATGTTTTATCTTTTCTTAATTTCAATAATAAAGATAAATTAACATATGATATTTCTTACCTCGAGCAATATCTATGCACTGTATGGAAAGTTTCCAAAAGTAATATCCAGCATCATTGAATCGACTCTCTAGCACTGCATTGTGGGTAAGCTGTTCTAACACCTTCACAGCCTCTGTCTGAAGTCCAGCTTTGTGGAAGGCTGAAACATACAGAAATAAATCAGTACATGCAATCATTTTCTATTTGTATACCAATAACTCTGATGTATGTAACCAGTTCATGAATGAACAAAATGAGCTAAAAATATCAAAATGAAGTACTTTTAACACTTGCTTGAAAAAAATTCGTAAGGGTTCCGCGGAACCCAGTGTCTCGCCTACTTTTGCTCTTAATCGCAGGCTCAACAAAAATGAGGAAAAAAATCAATAAAAATATTCCTTTAGATACTATCTTTTGATTGTAAGAAGCTTCTGTCAAAGTTTGGTATAAATCCAGGATAGTTTATGAATCTAATAAATGTTTTAAAAACTTTAACTGCAGACTGTATTTAATGTTAACTGGAAGAAAAACTATGTCCATTTATAAGTAAAATACGGATAAACAGGTACAAAATTTTAACAAAATTTTAACAAAATTTCCTTCTAGATACTAGCTTTTGATCATAAACAAGCTTCAATCTAAGTTTGGTACAAATCCAGGACAGTTTAAGAAAGTTATTAAAATTTTAAGTCCATTTATAAGTAAAATACGGAAAAAATGAAATATTTTTTTAACAAATTTACTTCTGGATACTATCTTATGATCTTCTGTCAAGCTTCTGTCCAAGT
This sequence comes from Mytilus californianus, assembly GCF_021869535.1. Classification (NCBI taxonomy): domain Eukaryota; kingdom Metazoa; phylum Mollusca; class Bivalvia; order Mytilida; family Mytilidae; genus Mytilus; species Mytilus californianus. Next base: position 11,976,417 of record NW_026262667.1, read on the forward strand.
TTGGTACAAATCCAGGATAGTTTAAGAAAGTTATTAAAATTTTAAAAACTTAACCACAGAGTGAATGTTATGTTTCCCAGCAGAAAAACTAAGTCCATTTACAAGTAAAATACGGAAAAACAGGAATTTTATTTTTACAAAATTTACTTCTGAATACTATCTTATGATCATAAACAAGCTTCTGTCCAAGTTTGGTAGAAATCCAGGATAGTTTAAGAAAGTTATTTAAATTTCCAAAACTTTAACCACAGAGTGAATATTTGTGGCCGCCGCCGCCAACGCCGATGGAATGTAGGATCGCTATGTCTCGCTTTTTCGACTAAAGTCGAAGGCTCGACAAAAATGTACAACTTGGACGGTTTTCACTCTGTTTCTAGTGATGTTAATATTTATTAGACTTGTCAAAGATTCACCAGATTCTGTCATCAAGTTTTCAAAAATATATTCCAAAAACAATCAAACCTACATATAAAGGTCACCCTCGGGACAAGAGAAAACTGACTTTATAAGAGAGGCAACCTTTGATTTGAAAAGATTTGACTACAGCTGGATAGGAAGAGGGTGACCTGCCAAGACAGGTTTTCACTTATACGAGGTGACCTTTATAGCAGATTTGACTGTACTATAAAAGGGACCATGGTGGAACAGATTACGCTGAATTAAAAGCAATAGGTATGGGAAGATGTTTTCTATCTTCAAAAAATGTCAGTTAATGCCTACTAATTAAATTCAATTAAAGAATAAATAAGAGTAAAAAACCTTGCTGGGCCTCTTCAAATTTGTCATTTTCTGCTAACCATTGTGCATACGGAACATAAACTTCCTCCTTATACTCTGGATGTTTCTCTACCAATGTGAATGCCTGAAATTCAACAATACAAAACATTATTACTGATCTCTCAAGTACTATCTTTCAAGGGCAATAACTCCTATAAGGGGTCAATTTACAATTTCCTAGATAATTTTGTAGATCCTATTTTGCTGAACATTTTTGCTGATTACAGTTTCTATCATTTAATTATAGTATCTGCAAAAAATAGGTAAAAATTGTCTTTCAAAGCAATAACTCCTATAAGGGGTCAATTGATGATTTCTTCTATGCTGACTTACTTGTAGATCTTATTGTTCTGGTCATTTTTACTGTTAAAAATGCTCTCTATCTTTTTTAATTTTCAAGATAAAAACCAAAAACTTCGAAATGTGCAAAAAATTTTCATTTCAGGGTTAATAACTTTAAAATGCCTTGTCTGACTATTCTTAAAATTCAAATGGAGATAGAATCAAAAGTATCTGAAACTAATCAGATTATCTATTTATTCACTGTAGTAAATGCATCAGATATTTGTCAAATTTATTAACCTCTCCATGAAATAGTGTAATAATGATTGCTACAGCTTCTCACCCCATCATAAGTTCAGTTGTACCTGAGAAAAGTGTGATGAAAATATTCAATTGACAAACCAACAGAAGGATGGATAGACAAGATGAATGCAATATAGCCCCGCTCCTAGTGTGGGGATATAATAGGGCTAATATTGTTCAGCTTTGTGGACTTACATCTTCCCAATGTTTAGCCTCTACATGGAGTGATATGAGAGATTTAATGATACACTTACATCTTCCCAATGTTTAGCCTCTACATGGAGTGATATGAGAGATTTAATGATACACTTACATCTTCCCAATGTTTAGCCTCTACATGGAGTGATATGAGAGATTTAATGATACACTTACATCTTCCCAGTGTTTAGCCTCTACATGGAGTGATATGAGAGATTTAATGATACACTTACATCTTCCCAATGTTTAGCCTCTACATGGAGTGATATGAGAGATTTAATGATACACTTACATCTTCCCAGTGTTAAGCCTCTACATGGAGTGATATGAGAGATTTGATGATACACTTACATCTTCCCAGTGTTAAGCCTCTACATGGAGTGATATGAAAGATTTAATGATGCACTTACATCTTCCCAATGTTTAGCCTCTACATGGAGTGATATGAGAGATTTAATGATACACTTACATCTTCCCAGTGTTTAGCCTCTACATGGAGTGATATGAAAGATTTAATGATACACTTACATCTTCCCAGTGTTTAGCCTCTACATGGAGTGATATGAAAGATTTAATGATACACTTACATCTTCCCAGTGTTTAGCCTCTACATGGAGTGATATGAAAGATTTTCATGATACACTTACATCTTCCCAATGTTTAGCCTCTACATGGAGTGATATGAGAGATTTGATGATACACTTACATCTTCCCAGTGTTTAGCCTCTACATGGAGTGATATGAAAGATTTAATGATACACTTACATCTTCCCAGTGTTTAGCCTCTACATGGAGTGATATGAAAGATTTAATGATACACTTACATCTTCCCAGTGTTTAGCCTCTACATGGAGTGATATGAAAGATTTTCATGATACACTTACATCTTCCCAATGTTTAGCCTCTACATGGAGTGATATGAGAGATTTGATGATACACTTACATCTTCCCAGTGTTTAGCCTCTACATGGAGTGATATGAAAGATTTAATGATACACTTACATCTTCCCAGTGTTTAGCCTCTACATGGAGTGGTATGAGAGATTTAATGATACACTTACATCTTCCCAGTGTTTAGCCTCTACATGGAGTGCTATGAGAGATTTAATGATACACTCACATCTTCCCAGTGTTTAGCCTCTACATGGAGTGATATGAGAGATTTAATGATACACTTACATCTTCCCAATGTTTAGCCTCTACATGGAGTGATATGAGAGATTAAATGATACACTTACATCTTCCCAGTGTTTAGCCTCTACATGGAGTGATATGAGAGATTTAATGATGCACTTACATCTTCCCAGTGTTTAGCTTCTACATGGAGTGATATGAGAGATTTAATGTCTCCCATCTTACTATAGACTTCAGCAGCGTATGGATATTGCTCTAACTTAGCTAGGTACATGGCTGCTCTAGATAATGCCTCTCTGTCTGCCTTGTCTAACTTCCTGGCTAAGTCTATCAACCTATAATCATAATACAATAATTATATATATAATAATGTACGGCATGGTAAGTAATATTAAAGTCCTTTGCAACAGAACAAAAACAATTCATGTCTCAATCTGCTATCAAAATGAGCAGATTTTTTTTCTTTTAAAGAAAATGGACTCTTATAATCTAATTGATAATTAAGTAGAAGTGACTCACTGATTATATTTTCTTAAATGGAACCTTAAAAACATAAAACCCAAAACATACATATGTACCACATTGAATAATATGTTTGGCCATTTTATTAATTATTACACTTACATGTCACCCCAGCCATGGTCCCCTATAATATCAATAGCTTTACAGAATTCTCCAGCTGAGATGTACATTTCCGCGGCTGCTTTAGGTTCATTGCTACTCTTGGCCCAGTCTGCCTGTTTAGTAATCAACATCTTCTTATCCAATGGATCTCCAGAACCAATGTATTCCTAAAATAAACATGTCTAACTTACTTAGGGTAGAAGTTTACCTGTTTTATATTTTTATACACACAATCAGTTTTACCATCGCAAAGAAATACTTTCTAGATAAATCATAGAACATTTGACTATTTACTCAAACTTGTTGATAAAAGAGTATCAAATGAGGAAAACATTCAGTAACATTTACACAGTTAGATACACATAATTGTATACCTTTTAGTTACTAGATAAAATGACTATGCACTAACATATCATTGGAAGGAGAAAGATACTCTCTCTTATTTACAAAAATCACTTCCATTATCATTAAAATTGAATTGCCAGTTTTTACTGGTTTACCAGTTATACAGATATTTTTCTGGACAGACACTGTAGACATGCAAAATAACTGAACAAAACAAGAAAAAATAAAAAGCTCCAAACTTGACATATTGGATACCTTAGCAAAATCAAACATTCTGAGATCTGTATACATATTCATAGCTCTTTGTTCCTGTCCAGCTTTTTTGTATAGCTTGGCTCCTTCATGGAACTTAGTCTGGTAACTGTAAACATCAGCAAGGAATATCATGTTGTCATTCTCTCCTCTCTTCTTCCTTTCCTACAAACAAAGAAAAATAAATCTTTTAATGAACTGTAAAAATGCTTACAAATTCTTCAATGAGAACTGTAAATTCTTCAATGAGAACTGTAAATTCTTCAATGAGATGAGAACTGTAAATTCTTCAATGAGAACTGTAAATTCTACAATGAGAACTGAAAATTCTTCAATGAGAACTGTAAATTCTTCAATAAGAACTGTAAATTCTTCCATGAGAACTGTAAATTCTTCCATGAAAACTGTAAATTCTACAATGAGAACTGTAAATTCTTCAATGAGAACTGTAAATTCTTCAATGAGAACTGTAAATTCTACAATGAGAACTGTAAATTCTTCAATGAGAACTGTAAATTCAGTGATATTGTTTGCCTCAAATTACAGCCGAAATTCGGCTTTTTCCCCTAGAGAAAATTCCCAATTACTAAAAAAAATGGCTTAAAATTCCTCCCATAAAGTTTTTCATTTTCCCCAAAAAGTGATGGCATTGGTAGAAATGTTTGTAAATATCGTATTCATGTTATTATTTTGATATTAGAAAGCACTTTTGAGATCCGGTTTTCTGATCAGAATCATCATGGTGTTTGTAACACATGTGGTTTTCAATGCATTAAGTACCATCATTGCTTCTGTTTCTTTCCCCTCTCCGAAAAGTACCTTTCAGGTTGAAAATGTCTGACAACCAAAATATACATGAAAACAACAGTGCAAAAAAGACAGCAAAGGTCAGCAAAAAATCGGAGATGTGTTTAGAATAAAATATACAAATTTCCCAATTTCAATAAAAAATATGCATTTTTCCCAATAAAAAACGGTAGAGGTAGTTTTGAAAAAAGACAACAATATCACTGAAATTCTTCAATGAGAACTGTAAATTCTTCCATGAGAACTGTAAATTCTTCAAGGAGAACTGTAAATTCTACAATGAGAACTGTAAATTCTTCAATGAGAACTGTAAATTCTTCAATGAGAACAGTAAATCTTCAATGAGAACTGTAAATTCTTCCATGAGAACTGTAAATTCTTCAATGAGAACTGTAAATTCTACAATGAAAACTGTAAATTCTTCAATGAGAACTGTAAATTCTACAATGAAAACTGTAAATTCTTCAATGAGAACTGTAATTTCTTCAATGAGAACTGTAAATTCAGAAATTTTAGTGCTCATTTATTATATTGACTGTTGAACAATGGACAAAATGTGAAATCAATTATAACATTACAGAAAATGTTGTATACAAATATTTGCTATCAAAACTTTATACAGTTTTTATTTTTTGCACAACCTATCCTGTTGCAATTTTCACAATAATAAAACCAATCGCAGCAATTTCTGAATTTCCAGTTTTTGTAGCATATATATCCATAAAGTTTATTTTACACCTGTTCTTTCCTGATCTTACTTCAAAGTTTATTTTCTGTGTGAATAACAATTTGTGTCTTATAATCTACAGATGTTTTATAATTCGCAGCAATAAGATGCATGATATTCTGATAAAGTAAAACCTGAATTTTCATTACCTCTATACTGTGTATAAGTTCTAAATATCTCAAGTCTCTAATCCTAATGAACGCTTTCTTTGCAGTATCAAAATCTAATCCTTCAAGGGCCTCGTGAGCTAATGCTTCCCAATCTCCTTCTGTTACCCCTAAACAAGCAACTTTATATGCATCCCTGTAAAGTTAACAAAAAAGAAATAAGCCAAGAACAAAACTATTTATAAACTTATCTACAGATCTAGTGGGCAATCCACAGCCCAAGTCAAGTCAATTCTTGATCTTATTTTGTGAAAATAAGGAAAACAAATACAAAACAAGTGTTTGACTATATATTTATTGTACATAAAAGTTTCATAATTAGTAAAAAGAAACAGCATGTCAATCCCTATGAAGGGGGGAAATAAACAAGCTAGAAGTTTTGTCCATTCTGTCCTCAATACCAATGTGGACAGGTGGAAAAAGGCTAATGTACCTGTAGTGTATTAGGTAAAATATCATAAATCCATAGAGTTTGTTTTATCTAATTGTTTTATTTCAATACTCTTTTATGATTCGTTTAAAAGATTACACATATTGCATTCAGTTTAACAGTTAAGGAAATAGGTTCTGAATAAAACCATTGAACATTTGACATTATGATGTCGACAAATTATAACCTTTAATATTAAAATCAAAATAAACGAAAAAATGTAGTTACTGTATAAAATAACTGTCCAGTTGAATATGTCATGTGCTCCATCATAAAATTATGATTTTCAAACAGCATAAAAAACCATTACATTATCAACAACAGCTGTGGTAAAGATACCTTTAATGAGATGTGAACGAGGTTTAAAAGTCTTACTTGAAATGTTTCTTTTCAAGGTACTGATACATAGGTGCTGACTGAGGGACATCTACAGATGACATGGAATACACGTGGAGACAGAAAATCTTAGATCCACTAAACCCAACAACAAAACCCTGAAATAGGAAAATAGTTAAAGCCATGACACATCTGTGTTAAAAACTTTAATTTCCACTATTGTGTAAGTACATATCAGTCATTTTTCATTTTTACTGAAGGAAAACATCATGAAAAAGATAACAGTAAATTATTTTAAAGTTTAAGTCTTTTGATACCATTCTGAAGGACTACTGTCTATAAGGGAACTTCTAAGAAAACTGTAAATTCATGCATGACATCATTTGATTTTGAAAAAAAAGTTTCCCTAAAGTATTTCAACCAATTTTACTACTGTAAAATAATGTCATACAGACATGTTTAGATATTCTTTATAGTGCATTATTTTTATGGTGAAACCCGTTTACCTTACACGGAATCAGAGAAACAAAAACTTTAAAAGGGTAATCCACACAGAGGAAATTTATAATTTTCAGTAACTTCCATTGGTACATCACAATTTCTACACTGATTTCTTACCTGTATTTTCTGTAGGTGTACAGGAAAGTTACTAGCTTTGATGTTATATATCAACTGATTTCTTACCTGTAATTTCTGTAGGTGTACAGGAAAGTTACTAGCTTTGATGTTATATATCAACTGATTTCTTACCTGTAATTTCTGTAGGTGTACAGGAAAGTTACTAGCTTTGATGTTATATATCAACTGATTTCTTACCTGTAATTTCTGTTGGTGTACAGGAAAGTTACTAGCTTTAATGTTCTATATCAACTGATTTCTTACCTGTAATTTCTGTTGGTGTACAGGAAAGTTACTAGCTTTGATGTTATATATCAACTGATTTCTTACCTGTAATTTCTGTTGGTGTACAGGAAAGTTACTAGCTTTGATGTTATATATCAACTGATTTCTTACCTGTAATTTCTGTTGGTGTACAGGAAAGTTACTAGCTTTGATTATATATATCAACTGATTTCTTACCTGTAATTTCTGTAGGTGTACAGGAAAGTTACTAGCTTTGATGTTATATATCAACTGATTTCTTACCTGTAATTTCTGTAGGTGTACAGGAAAGTTACTAGCTTTGGTGTTATATATCAACTGATTTCTTACCTGTAATTTCTGTAGGTGTACAGGAAAGTTACTAGCTTTGATGTTATATATCAACTGATTTCTTACCTGTAATTTCTGTTGGTGTACAGGAAAGTTACTAGCTTTGATGTTATATATCAACTGATTTCTTACCTGTAATTTCTGTTGGTGTACAGGAAAGTTACTAGCTTTGATGTAATATATCAACTGATTTCTTACCTGTAATTTCTGTTGGTGTACAGGAAAGTTACTAGCTTTGATGTTATATATCAACTGATTTCTTACCTGTAATTTCTGTTGGTGTACAGGAAAGTTACTAGCTTTGATGTTAAGTAAACCATTCCCAGAGAAACATAACATGTCTTCATAGTGAGTATTCCAGGCAACACTGTTAGCATTGGGCTCCTGTCAATATATGATGAAAAGTTTTGGTGTCAACATAAAAATAATTACATAGCATTGAATAACAGCCAACTGTAATAGATTCATATGTTTGACTGGGGAAAAAAATCAACATTCTGTATACATAATTCATCTAAATAACAGCCCAACAATGTTAGATCTGCAAATTTTTTGTTCTCCCATGGCCGGGATTCGAACTCATGCTACTGAGATATTGTGGCACCAAATCGCCTTGCACTAAGGTCGACTCGCTAGACCACTCGACCACCTAGGCTCGACTAAAATCAAGCTTTCGGTGGCCGGGTGTTACCTTTCCTTGTCAGTTTTTATCTAGCGTTGTAACACAGTACATGATATATAAGGCATGAAGATGGAATATATATATATAGACACTTATAAATAGATGAAACTGTACTTTGATCTCAATGTTGTTTGATTTTTTGTTTTACAGCAGATGCCTTTTTAAATGATATTGTTTTTAGGTTCAATATCACATAGACACAGTCAAACATCCATGGCTCAAAATTCTCAAAGAAACAAAAACTGTTTGAGTCATCAGTAGTTCAGTCATATTTTTAAAATTTTCACAATCTTAAATGTTTTTACTCGAACATAATTTTCCATTGCAAATTCTTAACTTCCTTTTAGTCAACAAATTTGAGAGGAAGTTTGTTTTGGAATACATTTCTTAAGTTTAACGTGGGTACAATATGTTATAATGTACGTTTTTGTTAAAATAAACATAATTTGTTTTATTTGTCTTAATATGAATATTCCTTCATATACCCTTGTTGAATCCAATAGGTGTTATGACCTAGATATTAACCTTAAACCATCTCATGAAAAATTTCTCCTTGAGCAACAGACAATTACCTCAAATCAATAGTAATTCAAAATTATCAATTGAGAAAAATCTAATAAAACAACTATACATTTCATTACAATTTACAATGACCTTTATATGAACAAACATGAAATAATGACTTAAACACTACAACTATGCTTATGAGCAAGAATGTTCCAAAAGTAATATTTAAAACACAATTTAAATACATATTGCCAGTAAATTTTGTCATATTTAAACGAAAGTTTACCTGGAAGAGTAAATCTTTAGTGTTGAGATCATACACAAGACATGTATTGTGTTCATCAACGACAGCTAACTTGGTTCTGGTAGCACTCATATCCAAACATCTGACAGATGTACTCTGCTTAAGTAACATGATCGGGAATGCATTGTCAACAAATATCTTCATTATCTGGAAATATATATATCAGTTTAGTTTTGTGTGGAAACAGCTGATGATGCAATCCAGACCTGAAAACTTTCCTGGTTTATAGGGGAATCCCACATAAGTGCTGACTTAACAACAAAATACCTTAAAACAGGCATCCAAATGAGTTAAAATACATTTCAGTATATAAATAATAGTTCAAAACCGTATGAGCCACTCCATGCTAAAAGGTACAAAAAGTGTTTTTGATAAACTTTACAGGACAAATTGTTAAACTTCATTAAAACATTTTTTAAAAACAATTTATCTGTAAAAAATGGTATTAATGTCAATATTCATAAAATGGTCAATTCTGTCCCCAAAGGAGAAGGGGCTCTAAGGGGCAAAATTGGCCCCACTTCCAAATCTATTGATATTTCTTTCAATTGATATCTATGATATGGAGCTTATAAAACACCAAGGATTTAATAGTTATCTTTTGCCGTTTTCTTGTTATGACGTCATAAAAATGGTATGCCGACTAAGCTAAAATATCAGGTTTTTGCATATTTTATCCTTTTTTTATGAATTGTGTACTTTTTACAATAGATTAAACCTTAAATAATCAACGTGAATACATTATTACTAGTGTAACATTGCATTAATACAATGAAGAACAAAGTTGATATAAAGTTTAACTATTTAATATCAGTAATATAGTTGCTATGGTAACAACAAAGTTAACATTTTGTTCTATGCATGGCTAAATTACAGAATTTTTTTCACAAGAGAGAATCAGCAAGTATTGTTTGTGTATTCTTTTACCTTGAATTACCAAAATGAGTATTGTGTGTACTTTTATGTAGTCTGTTGATAAAAACACAAAGAAGGTATAACATTTAAATCGTACAGTACTAGTATAGAGATAATATATGAATAAAGTTCGCAATTTCATAAACTATACATTTCAACAACTTCTCAACCTTCTTAAAAACTGAAATATTCTTAGCACGTTTATCTTTATAAACATTTCACATGTTCTTCATATCAAATTAAAAAATATAATGTGCATCCCCCTACCCCACCCCCACCCCATTTTTTTATTACCTCAACCTTCCTTTTTTAAATGTTGCCAAGGTTACAAGTGCTACATCAGGAGATAGTATATCAGATCAACAAAACTGTTGATTTAAGAAACTCGTCTTACTAGACAATGATTATGATTTTTTTTTAAGCAACAGTTATCACAAATTCAGGTATTATGCTATCAATAATAATTATGCCAGTTTGGTGTAACAATTCAGTGTTCGAATTTACCAATTTAACTATTGCAATAAATGTCTTCCCTTCTATATTCGACATCTGCAAATACACATGAAACTTGAATTAAAATCATTTCAATTGTTGTTTAAGATTTTCCGTACTGAAATTAAGCATGATTGAATATTAAATATAATGGAAAAACTTCTTAAGTATCACCATTAAAAAATTTAGAAAAAATCTCAGTCAAGCCATCATATTTGACATTTGTTTTTTGCTTTAGAAATGTTAAAGGAAGTACATGTATATATCAGGCAAAAACACTTTAACTGCTGTTTTTTTATATAAAATTGACAGTTGTTGCTAATATTCCACATAGTGGTACCCTGATACCGACGTACGTTAGTTTCATTTCCAACAATGACATACAAAACAAAATTGACATTATACGATATGCCCTATATGGCCAAGTAATTGTTCAGTATAGAATACAAATGTTTAATGTTTACTCCTCGGGTTCACTGTCACTATCATCAATGACTTCCGGCTGATTAGCATCATGGACATAGTCCCTCCATTGCTTTGCTTGATTTCCTTTGCAACTTTGATGCCGGTAAAAACTGAGAAACCATATCACTGAGGAAATATGACTACAAGTGCCAACAATTCGAGCTCCGGCCTTGCAAGTACAGTACCAAGCCTTTATGCAGCAGTCATCGTATGTAATCCATAGATTATGCGATTTGCTGCTTGTATGCCTACTTGCCATTCTAACCCTAATGAGTTGATGTCCCTGTTGCATGACTTCATAGTATTCGTCATTTTCTAAATGTTCCTCAGTATAACTCTTAGCTAGTTTAAGCTGGTATACACCGAGCGTTATGTCCCTGATGTCATCCTCCGATAGCTTCGGAAAATCTTCAACTGAATCGTTGCCGTCTATTTTTTGCCACCTACCACTTCTGGAATGCAAGTTTTCATTTGATACTCGTTCCATGAGCTCATTTTTCTTCTTTGACATGTGAAGCATTTTTGTACCTAAGAGAAGGTCTTCAGTTTCATTACCAGAATTAAGTGGTGGTCTATACTTATTACATATGGCACTGACAAAACGTGTATATTCACCAGCATACGGTATAAGGGAATTGGGTAATACTTTGTCAAGCAATCGCCACTGCTTGATTCTACCATTAACGGACTCAACAACCCAGCGGATCTTTGTTACTAGACGTGTTGTGTTACCATCTTCAACCGAAAGTTGCTTCTCGTTACGTTTGAGAAAGCTTGGCATTTTAATTTGAATACCAAATTCTTCTAAGAGGTCAATACTGTCCCGAAATCCCCGATCAACCACAACAACATCATTTGTTTCAAACCATTCCTTAATTTTCTCCAAGTTATTTTTAAAAATTGAGTTCAAAATTTTGGCATCATTGTTTTTGCTGTTACAAAGGTAGGGTCCAATCACACTTACAATGTATCCAGTAGTAGTTACAAACATCATTGGCTTAATCAGGTTGCGGTATTTGTGCATGCTATATGTACTACGTTGAAATTTAAATTGTCCACTCTTTTGTATGTAAATATAAGTACCATCAATTACGAGTATAGCAGTTGTGTTTGTGATATCACCAAATAGTGTTTGTGCCAGTGGACGAGTGTGGTTTTGTATAACACTTTCTCTGGATACATGATCAAAACCTAAATATTTTGGTGCAAAGTGCTGTTTAACTGCATCTCTTGCGGATGATATAGCTTTCCTGATAGAATCTTTGCTTATATTAAACAAAGTTGCTAATATCTTATTAGACATCCCCGAACGAAGTTTGGTCAAAAATATACCAATGCATGTTCTCATGCTTCGTACTCGAGTATCTCTTATAGCTGAGTTTGGAATGTGAGAACATAAGTCTTCAAAATCAGTTATTGTTAAGCCAGTCAAATTTCGAAAATCTGTGTCATTTAAAGAAGAAGATTTATCAAAGTCAATTCTAGCGTTTTTATTTTTTAAAGCATGTTCTCTAATTGTATCGATCAATTCAAGTAGTCCGCTGCGATTGAAGTCAGAAACAGTATACACACTTGTTATGTCTTCGTTAGCTTCTTTTGTAAAACCTTCAGTACATAAATGACGAGGACAGCAACGTGATCCGGCAGGAATAATTATATTCTTTTCCAAAAATGTGTTAAATCGTGCTTCTTGGGGAACAACCATAAGTTTTGGACCACGCTTTTTGCAAAGACAACATTGTGCATGACCTTTAATTGTTGAAGAAATAGGAAGCGATATTGATAAAGGAGAACTTAATTTTGCTCTTTTAGGTGCGGATGGTGGCATAAAATCAGGATCATTTGTATTTGTATCAGTTGTAAGAACAGTTGGTGTATTTACTTGTGCTTGCTCTTCTCTGTAGTATTTCCGTCGACAAGTATCACATATAACGTCATCATCATTAGGTAAAACAAGGAAACTCTTACTAAGAAAATTGCGCAGATTTTTATTTGCTTCTCCACACAAAGGTCTTCTTTTTCCAGGTTTTGTTCTTTTTTCACACAATATGCATTTAAAATCTTTTCGTCCCTTTCTTATGATGTCCATTCTGAAAAAAAAAACAACATAAGAGGATACAATTAATATTTGGTACATTCAATTGCAAAATCTATTCAACTCCTAAACAATTTCATTGCAATCTGTTTTTGTTAAATATATATGAGTTAACTGTTTTGCAAAATCTAACATTAGCCTGTGCTAAAAGAATATTGGTGAAATAACATGATTAAATTTAATAATTATTATTGTAAAGAAAAGAAAAGAAATAACCGTTTATGAATATAGGCGGAATACATTTTACAATGTGTTGTGCAGAATAGCCATATTAAATGGGGAGGCGAATAAATAAGACAGCAAACCAACTACAGAAAAAACCAGAACATTTTCGACATAAGACAAGCCCGGTACTGTAATGACTGTTCAGCATAAATTGCTTTTTTAAGTAACAGTCATGTTGAGGTTTTATGTTTGATGTTTGTTATTCACATAACACAAAATTTAGATCAAATATAATAAACTCCTTTGAAGATGAAACTCTGTCTTCCACTCTTCTTAATAGCGTAGATTATGCAAGCCAGTGCATCACATGAAATTTTCATAAGATTTTCCATAGTAGAAATAACATTCTAAGTTGTCAAATTCATTGATGTATTTGGTTATATGAATATTAAATGAATGTATTGACATCCAGTGGCAAATATTTCATACATTTTCAGACTATAACATAATGTAATCCATATTTTATACTTTTACTTCTGGATGCTGCGCATAAATATCTAATTTTAAATCTGGTTTCGCAATGCTTGTAATTGAACTATTAATCTTCTGCACTCAGTATCAAATAATCGATTGCATAAAACTATATAGATACTTACTCATTTTTAATTCTACAAGGAAATTATCATGTAATAATTTAGGTCCACTGTCTGCAGAATCCATTTATGTCTAAAAATAAAAAAAAAAATCACGTCTTTATATATATATTGGTGCATGTTGATTTTGTTTCTTTTTTCATATCTATCATGAAAGTCAACAGAAGGAACTTTCCTCTTTAGCACATATACCATTTCTTCATGGGTAAAACACGTGCAAATCTGTCGATAATGATACTATAGTACATGTAGCTTGAGAATTAACAATTAACAAAGTTCGGGTATATACTTTTATTTATCTTTTTTTTTTAATTTTTTGTTGTTTAAGGTGTCTTTACAAAATTATTGATAAATGATAATATGATTTAAAACGACAAATGTAAAAAATTACGAAACGATGAAAAAAAAATTTGGTCAAGATGAGACTCGAACGTAAATCCTTATCTTTCTAACGTAGCGTGTAGGCGATATGAACCACACTGCCACATTAACTACATAACGTTAATAACTCTTATTTATCATTTTGATTCATAAACGGACGGAACAATATTATTTCGTTTTCATTTCTTTACTACTTATTTACGATTCAACTTAATTGTTTATATCATTGATATGGCCATTTCATAATTGTTGATTATGTCATGGTCTGAATTATTTTTGTTTTACCAAACAGACGTGCAAAATGAAAATGAAGTTTTCGTCTGCTGTGCCGTGGAATTTTATACGTGCTTAGTAATCTGTGTTCCGTTTTAAATACTTAATTTTGAATAACTTTGAAGCAATTAATAGAAAATAAATCATATAATTAAAATTTTGTTTTTATTTCGATTTTTCTTAGAGATAATTATATGAAAAGATGGAAGAATTTACGTGACATGTTCATGGTGTAGTTTATGCATAACTTACCTTTCACGGAGTACGAATTCCACCATTTTCAAAAATATGATCACATCTTTTAAATTATATTAAGTTCTTTCAATTCTGTCTGGTAATATCAAGTATTTAACGAATGATACGCTGATTTCTATTCCGCTATAAAAAGCTTCTTAACAACAGCTCTAGTAAAATTCCGTGCGTCAGTTCCGTAATCGTTTACAAAAAATATACGCAAGGGCTAGGCTATGCTTGAGAGGCTATGTTATATATATATATATACCAAAAAAAAATGAAGACAAACACTTTGTTATTTACTATCTATAGCCAAACTTTATTGTTATCAACCATTGACAAAAAATTCTGTTAAAAAAATACATCTGTTCCTGGTCAACTCTTAGTCTGACAAAATTTGCGTACCGGTATATATGAAAAACGGACGATAATTTTAGATTTTTGATGCCGGTTTGAGCAAGTTTTTAATTGAAATTCAGTATGAGCGCAGCTTTGCCCCATGAAAATATTTCAACATAAGATGCTTTTTGTTGATATTATGGCTCTGACAAAATATTTTGTTGGGGCAAGAATGCGCTGGTACTTTTTTCGTAAAAAAACTTAGTGAAAATGACAAAAAAATTGCGAAAAGCCAGCAAATATGCACGTGAAGTGATGTCAAAACACAGCATTGTGACGTCATAACTACAAAAAAACATTTTTTTCATAAAATGAATATGTCCAACGCAAAAAGAAAGCCATACACATACGAATAAGTAGAATTTGAAAAATTCTCGAAATTGAGGCCAATATTGGCCATTATAGCCCCTTCTCCTTTGTCAGTTAAAATGGAAAAAAACGTAGAGATATCTGAATTTTTGTACTTAGACAGGGTGGGGGAGAGAGGGTTATAAGCACTGAAAGGTGTGTATAGCTTGCAGCTTAATTGTATGAGGAAAAGTAACAGTGTTTTATAGATCACAAGTGTGCTAGCAATAATTATGCACAATTTTTAGAATTTTGTTTTTATACCTTTTTGCATGGGCTGGCTCATATAATGTTAGATTGAACTGCTGATGGAGAGTTTGAAAAAATTGGCAGGTATGTGATCAATTCTTTGAAATTTGTCTTTTCATGCATCATGAAGGGCAAACTTCTCTTTTCCGGTTACACAAGTCAAGACAAGAGTATTGATTCATTTAGATACCTTGATACAGAGGTTAATGTAAATAGCATAATATAGAAAACATGCCAATTGTATTTTGTATCTTTTTATACTTTCAAATGTTTTTATACATGTAACAAAATTGTAGTATACAAAATAAACGCCCCTTTTATACAATGAAATTCAAATTTCTAAGGATCAGGATTGCAACCATAAGAGGAGTTAAATACACAATTAGTTCCCCAACTTTCCACCACCTGTCACACAAATAAGAACTCTCCTTCATTCATTGTGCAAACACATTCCAAAATAGGTAAAATGAGGCGTAAAATTTAGACAAGGGGGATAACCGAATCACAAAGTTCTTGGTTTGATTTATTGAGCATTATTCAAAACCTACAATGCACAGGTTAACTTAATTTTGATAATAAATAGATCAGAGTTGACTAAATACTGCAAAAGTTTTACAAAAAAGAAATAAAATATAAAGAAATCACAGCAAACAATATGTTTTAATACAGGATAAAGGCTAAAGTTGAGATGATGTCTTGAAGATATATCTACTAAGATAGTGACATGAGGGTTTTGATCCCATTGCTCGCAATCTTTATGCCAATAACTGGTTATTGGTATTGCCATTTTTGTATTGATAAATTGTACAAAATGTATTTTCTTTTGATCGTTAAAATTATAAGAAGAATACCCCTGTTTTTAAATATGCAAGAGTCAATGTTCTAATTCAAGCCTCTTGACATTTTCTTTTCTTTGAAACTTAATGACATTTGTTTCTGTATGATGAGTACGCAAAACAGCATATTCGTCAATTTTTCATTTATAAAGGGGCATAACACAAGAACAGTGAAAGTGAAACCACCCAAATTCAAATTTGATCTGTGTTAATGTGGCCTTCATCCATGACGGGGCATAAAAAATATTTTAAGCTGGGAAGAATGTTATTAAATGATTTCTGATTGTAAAAGGTGATAAAAACATTAGGAAGTGTTCTGTTTTGTTTTATATATTTATCTTTGCAATCTAAAATAAAGAGCTGCGCCATGAGCATATGATACGCACGTTGCTTTTTCAAAGAATAAAGTTCCATAACTCCTCAATGTCATATCAGAAATTCATAAAAAACTAAAGGGAGGTTATTTTATTAGATATAAACCAGACACCAAAGTTTCATGAAAACTGCTCAAAGCACTTTTGAGTTATTGTCCGAAAACTGGAAAATCCCCCCTTTTTTATGAATAAAATACCATAATTCGGAAACATAAAATCTAAAATTTATAAAAATCGAAAGGGAGCTTACGTCAATAGATAAAAACAATTCACCAAAGTTTCACGAAAACTGCTCAAAGAATTTTTGAGGATTTTGTCCGAAAACTGGAAAATCCTAAAATTTATAAAAATCGAAAGGGAGCTCACGTCAATAGATATTAACAATTCACTAAAGTTTCATGCAAATTGGTTAAAGAGTTTTTGAGTTATTGTCGGACATGTTGTTGACGGACGGATGGACAACAGTATACCATAATACGTCCCGTAAAAGGGCATATAAAAATTACTTTAATAGATCAAACAAAGCTGCTTTATATAAGACTGAAATAGTGGTTGCTTTGTGTATATTTATTAAATATGCCATTTAATTATGTACTATACTGAAGATACATAATATACTTGATATCTAAGAACTACTGTTAACTAGACTTATAGTCTATACATAGCCTTAGCACATTGTACAATGAAAACTGGGAACCTACTTCTTTCAATTTTCAGGCTTTTCACATATAGGATTTCCAATTTATAAAATGTGGAATTGAATTTATTTTTTGTAGAAAGAGATATTGTGCATACTAATTGCAAACTGTTGTGTTTGATTTTTTTCACTCTACTAATAAGTAATAAAAACAACTGGTCCCATTTTTCACCAAATACTGACCACCATTAAATCTTTTTCTGTTATAGTTATGAGTTCCATTTTTTAATGTAAAAAAAACCAATTTCAATTTAATGAGACATCTATTGAAGAAATACACGAGTTGAAAATAAAATTTGATATAAATATTTCAGTTTCTTGAAATTAAAAGATCAAAGACACAAGAAATGAGGTTAGATTTAAAGTTAATGATGAATTTGATGATGAAATGTCTACATAGGTTACTATGGATACAGAACTATAACAGATATTCTGAATCACTCCCAACACATTAACCAAACAGATATACCTCGCTACCGCCATCCTATAATAAACATTACATTGTCTTTAGACAACAGGTAGACTCGTCCTTAGACAACAGGTAGACATTTCAATAGAGTTTATATAACACATGAGTATTGATGATTTAACATGTTAGTTGTGTATGTATATATTGATAACATATTATGTAGGTATATCTGTTTAAATATCAAGACTGACAGTTATAAAACTGAAAAGAGAAAGCTTTATAATAAGAAAATAACTTACTTCATAATAAATGTTTTAAATGTTTGTGTCCACAAAAGCAACAATCATTGCAAGAGACCATCAAAGTTTTTTGTTGTTTTATTTATTACAAAATGTCTTGTTCATTGCTCACTTTGATTTTTTACATTTTTTTTTTAGATTTATTTTTCTTATCTTTTTTGATAAAACATGAACATGAAAATGAAATACATGAGGTATGACTAAGCTGTTACATGCAAAGTGTACTGACACAAGTCTTAATGTGATATAGTTAATAATAATTTGTCCACTTTCACAATACATTTTTAGTTCCTCATCATGACCAAGCTGGAAATATAAGCAGCACTAAATGCAAACTAAAATATAATAGGAATCATAAGTTATTCATTTAATTTCATTATGGTTTTTCACCAAAGAAAATTTTGAAACTTTTGCAAAGTTTCAAAGTCTATGGACAATGACTGAGGGTGTGAGGACCAAACAGTAATGTACCAATAGTAATAAAACTGCCCGTTATATATCATTTACTTACCATTAGAAGTTCCCCCTTAACAGACCTAAACCAAACTTTAACAATCCTAGATGCAGTGGACATCAATGCCAATGCTGACACAATACACCTGAGACTTGCCTTCATGACTTTGTTGAGGCAAGACAATAAGCATAGAACCCCTTGTGAATTTGCATTTTTTTTTTGGTTTCTTTTCTTTTATAAATTTTACAAACTTGAACCATAATTATTATTAACAGAACAGCAATATCTATATCTAATATTTTCCACTTAATTAAAAGAAGAATGAATTTAAAATCCCTGTTAACTCCTGTCAAACTTATTCTGATCTCTGTTTTCATGTCCATATACTTACTGTTATTTTCTTATTACAAAGACCACACAGGTTGGTGCCACATCTAAACATATAGAAAGACCACCCTACCTGTCCATCCTTCAGGCCCACAATTAGCCCCTCTCTGCCATGTGGACCTACAGTACAATTTACCTGTCCATTTTTCAGCCCGACCAGAAGGCCTTCACGACCAGATGGACCACCAATGACCTTGATATATCGTATCAAGGACTCCATCATCCATTCACGTTCCTTTACACCTTGGAATGAGTAACACTGTAATCTCTTGTCCTGAAAGACATAAAACATAGCAATACTAAGTCCCCATCAGGTCAAATGCAAAATTTTCCTTGATATTACAGTTGTCTGAAATATTTTTATAATCTAGGAACAATTTTCTTTATGCAATGAACAAAGTTAAAACTCCTTTAATACTTTCATCAAGAACTGTACCAAGTACTCTTACCCATGAAAAGTAATTATCAGATTGGTCTGAATTATATGATATTCATGGTGTTGGTGGGTGGCTGTCTCACTGACTTTTACTTCATATGCTCTTTTGGTTTATATATAAAAAATAGGTTTGGCCTGGTCAAGTTTAAACTTTTAAAAAAATAATTTTGCCCTGAGGTCAAATATCAGCTCATACACCAGGCATGCTGGTAATTAAAGCACAGCCTTAGGTAATACATCGTTATGCTTAATAACAAAATTCTATGTCACTAGACACAAATTTCAGATCCAAACATGCATACTTGAGGACAAACATTAAATCTATATGTTGGTAGTACTTGAAATATTATCTTTTTAAAATAGGCAAAATATGGCAGTTCTGGAAATTCTGGCAGGTAAATATTGAAGTAAATTGACTTAATATCTTACACAGCTATAATTAGAAGTAAAAAAATCTCTGTGCAAAGATATTGGACATGGTGCTATTTTTAAAAATTGACTAAGCTTATCCATTTGTCCTTTTTTGAAGAGCAGAAGACAATATAATACAGATGTAAAAACTATGGACGTATCAAAGGTTTGTAAAGAACTGAATTTCCAGAGATTTTTTTAAATTGTTTGAAAATAGGATTTTTTTATTTGTTGAAGCCGCACCATATAAGCTTTCTCATGGAATTAAAAATTACAGAGAATCAATTTATACTTCGTACATAAAAAATTTAACCCCACAAATGTAAATGTCTACACTTCAAAACGAGCAATCATGCATATTCAAATTCTTGATATGGACAGAGGAATTGAAGAAAATGAAACTATTTCGGCCAACCTGAAATTAATTGCACAAACTGACCCAATCATTATTTTTTTTTTATAAACCTTCCAAATTAAGGTCCACAATAGGAGAACAATAACATTAGAAACAGAATTGAAATAAAACAATGTATCACACTTCTTTGGTCTAAAGATATAATTGACCAGATACATAAAAATTAGTTTACAGTATGATGAGTTCTGGGTGTACAGAAACCAAAAGCAAAATTGATTTACTCTGAAGGTGTAATACCACCATTGTTTTTCCCCTAGGCCAAAATAAATTAATAGTGTGTTTCCTATTTCACCTCCAAAAAAAATAGGTAGGGTAGGTAGGTAAAACATTTTATTTTATGAAAACATTTTATTTTTTTTTTCTATTGAAGGGTCGACAGCAGAAAAAAGTTCCAAATCAAATAGTTTGATGTGCGGGCTTCTTTGATATTTAGAATAGTAATTATATCTACAGCTTTTTTAATTTTCTGTTTTTGTTCTGCTTCAGAAATATGAAAATAAACTTTAATGAAAATTTTATGCATTTCATTGGTCGTAAAAGGAAAAGTGTATGTTCTTCCCAATTAATTATCTTAAATAAAAAATGGCAGTGAAAAATCTGGCATGGTATGTTATTATGTTGGGCCTCGTTGAACCTAAAAATGTAAATGTCACACAGGGTTTACATGTGGAAGCAGATAAGTACCCCTTGAAAACACTGTGAACCGATGCTAAGCAGCAGTTAATTATGATTTTTTGAGGGTTAATACTCTGCCCTTGCACCCTCTTTATTTGATATACAGATGTGGTTGATGTTTGACAGAATGTGATGTTGATTGAAGATTGGGTGGTTCTGACAATATTAAAATTCCAGGTTTTGAGAATAGTGAGAATGTGAAATCTTTGTCTTATTAATGAGGGTAGTAATGCCCTTTACCGTCAGGCGTCAAACAGTCATTTTCGGCTACCGTTAGCGTCAAATTGGTTAAAATTTTACCTTAATTCGTCAAAATATCCTTATCGTGATTCGTCAGAGCAATGATTTGTATACTATACAAATCCTTGGTCAGAGGTCTCAAATAATTATCGTTACTGTTATTTTTGGAAAAAAATTTACGTGATTCCTCAAAATCAGTCGATTTTTTTACCGTCTAAAAGAAAGTGTACATTTTATCTATTTTTTATCGTTATTCTGTTTACGTATATTTGTTCTGCCTAACAGAAGTTCCACTGAAAACCGAAGTTTGTTATAAACAATGTCATAATATCTGTTCCTGTTGGAACAAATATTCTATACCATTCATTCCGTTAGGAACATATATACTGTACTATTTATTCCAGAACACTTTTTCCATTTGGAACTTCTATTATGAAGGAACTTCTATTTCGTGGCAATTCGTCATGAAGGTACCCCAATTACGACCCTCATTAATCTACTGGTCAAATAAATTGCAGATGTAATTATGACATGATTTTTTTCCCTTTTCTTGTATAAATTGTTATGGGACCAGCCAGAGAAATAAAAAAGAATAAAAGTAGACATGGTGCTGGGGCAGATTTATTTATAAATGAATATGAATCATACACCATGTCTGCCTACTGGGGAAAGCTTCTCAAGTTTCATCTTTCTTGTTCCACATTGTCTGTCCCCTGGCCATCATAAACTAAAAAGCATTGTCTGTCCCCTGGCCATCATAAACTAAAAAGCATTAACAGCCGTTTATGTTGCGTCCTGAGCACAATTCTGTACAACATTCGTAAGAGCATGCTTTACAACAAAATCTGGATTGATTTTAGCAGTAAATTTGAACTCATTTTACTGTCCAAACTGAAACGATTCTGACTTTTGGTCCAAAGAAGTACAGGTACAAGACGAGATTTTGTTAATATATGTATATATACTGAATACTCTATTCGTTATATATACAAATATTTAAAAAATCTCGCTTGTACCTGTTCAAAGAAGTTGACTGTTGAGCAAAGTGCGTCAACTTCGTATTTTTTTCGTCTATAGGTCCATCATGATGTTCTTCAAAAAGATTTATCATATCGTTATTATCCGGAATCGATGTCATTATATTTTGCGTCAATGTGAACACATTTCGCATATTTGACAGCTAATACGCTACACGTTTTCCAAAAAGCCATGCTTGTTTATTTAAAATCTTGGTCCTTGAAACGCTTTACTTATCCATATTGGTCGTTATTATCAAACGCTTTGAAGATCAATAGTATTCTAAACAAATAATCGGATCCGGACAGATTGAAAAATCCGGATTTTGAATTTTTATTTTTATTTTTGTCAATAAAATGTTTAGGGTCGGCGTCGGAAACGGAGGTAGGGTCGGGAAACCGGAAACACACCATTTATTTATTTTGGCCCTATTAGTCTTTGTTAAATTGGCAATTTTCAAAAAATTGTGCAGAATTTATCTTTGTTTCAAATTAAGAAACACTTGGCATGAGTAAAGTTTTATCCTGTCCAGTACTAGTGAAAATTTCACATAACATTTCATTGCATATAAGATAATAACCATCACTGGAAGTAAACCAATCAAATTTTCACCCCTTTTTTTCCTGTTAACAAGCTTTAGCAACCATGTCATCTCAAGTTTCCAAAATATTTTATAGAAACACCAAATAAAAAAAGAATTGTGCTTTGCAATATCCAAGATATATGTTTATGACTCAGAAATTTTTTCTGCCATGAAATGCACGGTTAATTTCCTACAACTGTCAAATTCAAGGCAATGTTTTTTTTTACCCCTTTTTTGTATGAAACTGGATGTGATGTACTATGATTTGGTGGTATAACACCTGAACAGACAAGTACCAGTTTACTCAGTTGTCCATAATTATTTCTCATGTTATTTTACCTGACATAATATGATATTTTGTGAACACACAACCAGCAGGTTACATTCAAACTTCCTGTTTATTTTCTCTTTCACTTTGTAATGCATGTCTGCTGAGTCATCAGAATAGAGTTCATATATAACTATCTTGTCTGGTAACTGAACCTAAAACATTCAAATTAAATAAAATCTATCATTATGATTAAGTACCAAAACATTTTCTTTCTCAGCTTTACATTTAATTTTTTTAATTATCTTTATCTTAAATTCATAGGTGTAGTTTACAATAACATTTAACTTCATATGTGTAATTAACAATAACATTTAACTGCAAATGTGTAATTAACAATAACATTTAACTTCATATGTGTAATTTACAATTACATTTAAATTTATGTGTAATTCACAATGACATTTAACTTCATCATCTTTATATGTGTAATTTACAATGACATTTAACCTCATTTGTGTAACTTACAATGACATTTAACTTCATATGTGTAATTAACAATGACATTTAACTTCATTATCTTTATATGTGTGATTTACAATGACATTTAACTTTATATGTGTAATTTACAAGACATTTAACTTCATTTACTTTATATGTGTGATTTACAATGACATTTAACTTTATATGTGTGATTTACAATGACATTTAACTTTATATGTGTGATTTACAATGACATTTAACTTCATATATTTAATTCAAAATAACAGATTTACAATGGTAAAACAGTGACATGCCTAAACTGATACTTACTGCTAGTCTGTGTCTGTATATAGCTATTTTCTTCACTAGATCACGACATTTAATTCTTACTGTGAGAAAAAAAAAGAAAAAAAGGATTAAACAAGATTGATAAAATACCTTAAATATTAATATGAGAGAACAAAAGTTAAATAATCTTTTGAATACAATTATATCTGATATACACTTTCACACTTATTCTGAATTGCTATATTAAATCAAATATAGTGACAATCTTTTATTTGAATAAAATTCAAATTGACAAAATTGTGCAATAAAATAATCAAAAACATTTCTTTAGTAAAATTAGTTTTTATTAATTCTCCAATAATCGTTTTCCTCTGTGTGTGGTATCACATGACAAGAAAGTTTCTCTAACAGTATAAGTCATATATAATTACAAAGTACATCATACTAACTTCCTGATTAAATAAAACAAGAGTGCACACGCTGAAATGTCTCTCCTGCTTTACTGACCATTGATTTTATGTTGATAGTCCTAAATATAAAGCTTTACTACAAGTATCACATAAACTTAACATGGTCCAAGAAAATGAGGTCGAGGTCAGATAAACCAAACTGGAAATACATGTACACCTTACAATCATTCCATACACCAAATATAGTTGAGCTATTGCTTATAGTTTCTTAGAAACGAACTTAACCAGGAAACTTAACATTGACCAATGAACCATGAAAATGAGGTCAAGGTCAGATGAACCATGCCAGACAGACCTATACACCTTACAATCATTCCATACACCAAATACAGTTGACCTATTGCTTATAGTTTAAGAAAAACAGACCAAAACACACAAACGTAACATTGACCAATTAACCATAAAAATGAGGTCAAGGTCAGATGATACCTGCCAGACAG
This sequence comes from Mytilus californianus, assembly GCF_021869535.1. NCBI lineage: Eukaryota > Metazoa > Mollusca > Bivalvia > Mytilida > Mytilidae > Mytilus > Mytilus californianus. The sequence continues at coordinate 12,001,355 of NW_026262667.1, forward strand.
ACATATACATCTAACAATCATTCCATACGCCAAATACAGTTGACCTATTGCTTATAGTATCTGAGATATGGACTTGACCTCGAAAACGTAACCGTGTTCACTGATCCATGGAATGAGGTAGAGGTCAGATGAAAACTGTCCGACAGGCATGAGGACCTTGCAAGGTACTCACATACTAAATATAGTTATCCTATTACTCATAATTAAAGAGAAATTAACATTACAAAAAATCTGAACTTTTTTTTCAAGTAGTCACTGAACCATAAAAATGAGGTCAAGGACAGTGGACTGAAATGTCATAATATAAGGCATCTATATACAAAGTATGAAGCATCCAGGTCTTCCACCTTCTAAAATATAAAGCATTAGTGTAGTTAGTGAACGCCGCTGCTGGATCACTATCCCTATGTCGAGCTTTCTGTGACAGAAGTCACAGACTCGACAAAAATTGTCTTATGCAGTTAGTGCAGCTCAAAATATGGTTTATTGATCCTATATCTTTCAGTTCTAATGTGTAAAATTAAAATTAATAACCTGTTGACACAGAGATATGTTTCATATGAGTACTCTCTAATAGTAAAATACAAATGTTGAATATCAAATGGCATAACCTAAACTTGTAAACTATCAACTATGCCAATGATTAAAACCTTTCACCAGTAGAAAATCACTGTGAACACAACAAACTTTGATCTTATCTAATAGGAAACAGGTAAATAGTCATGAAAATAAATTATCAAATAATTTTCTAAAAAGGGCTTAGCAAGAAAAACGTATCTGCTAAAATAATATGGTTTTTAGTATCTCATAGTTTCTAATATATATACCGTAGAAAGGCTTGTATAGTTCGCAGTGGTACATAGTCCGCACCCCCTTCTCCCCACGAAATTTTAGGTAAAAAAACTTTTTGTAACTGTTAGAAAAGGTCTAATGAAACTCCGGTAATTTCAAATCCTGTGCGGTCGTTTGCGGTATTTTCTTGGAAAAACCTGTTTTCCATCATCAAACAGAAGCTGAAACTGCTTGTTAATGATTCTAGAACGCTTCATGATTGTTAAAATAAGTTTAATTCACTTAAAAAACAATTCAGAAACTTGTGTATGTTTAAACAGGAAGTTTAAAAAGCACGTGTAAAAGAAGAAATTAACCAGTGAGAGTCCAATCCGTACATAACAGATATCACTATAATACGACTTTGAAAGTAAAACAGTTCCATCCTTTTGTAAAGGTATAGAACCACTAATTCAGGCCCGGTCGGAAAGAACATACAAGAAAGTAGTACATATTTTAAACAAAATAGTTCCTACGCATAGCTGTATCTTTGTCAATAGTGGGAATATTTGGGTAGTTTTAGTATCAAATGAAAGCTTGGGGACTTGGGATCACTGTAGAACCCTTGTTGAAAGTTTTATTTGAATAATAAAGAAGTATATGCAATTTTAATAGGAGGGCTCATTTGGCCTGTTGTTCAGATCAGAAGTTCCTGTTTTTGTACTATCAAACTTCCGGGAACCAGTACGCTCTAATATGCAATTAAAGGTATGTTGATTTTTTCAGCACAAGTCAGCATAAAGTACAGCTTTGACATGAAATGACTGCCACTTTATTTGAACTTCAGACAAAGTAGCCATTTATGCTTGAAATTGCAGAATTTAACATAGAAAGCAATGGGGCTGTGAATTAGTGGTTTTATACCTATTACTGACAGGCATGTGAAATTCTATTTTTAGAAATCATACCCTTTACAGTGAAAACTGGTCACATTTGTTGTCAGAAATCATGTTACATTATTTTTTTTATGTAACAATTATGTTAGTGTCAAATTACAGCCCTCAAATTGCTACAATAAGGTAGTTTAGCCTTTTTTGGTCATTTAGCATGCACACAGTTAAGATTTTACCTGAAATTTAAATTTTTGGATTATCTAACACTGAAACCAATGAAACTTGTATATTATGACTAGTTTATAGTATAAATATTGTTTTTGGTCAAATTATCTAGTGAGTGTTCAAGTTTTATTGTGTTTCTTGGTGAATTATTTATTTCAAGGAAAATTGGTGTATACTTATATGGGAATTCCAAAATCTCTCTTGAAATGCATTTAATAACCATTTTAGCAAGTTGTCTAGCTTGGAGATACATAAATTGCTCTTGTTGATCCATGTTTATACATAAAAGTATGATTTTTTTTACCAAATCACTCTCCTTTTCCAACATGTAGAAAAAAGGGGGGACAAAATTATCAATTATATTTCATGTTTGGACCACTGTATTTATATTCAAGGAAGAATTTCTGATAAAAATAAGACATATAGGTAAGAACACTGTTATTTGAGTAGATATTAACAAATCAGAACTGGTAAAAATTGAAAAAGTGTCATATCTGTCACTATTGGTATCCATATGTAGTTTTCTTTATTTAACGCATATGTTACTACCAGTCCAATTTGAGCTTGAATTCAGTGATATAGTGTTTTGACAAAAGCTTTATGTGTTTTTCTATGCTAGAAATAGATCATAGAAGGAAATTAAGTCAAGCAGAAGTCAATATAACAAGTTTGGTGCTGTTATAGGTATAGAACCACTAATTCAGGCCCGGTCGGAAAGAACATACAAGAAAGTAGTACATATTTTAAACAAAATAGTTCCTACGCATAGCTGTATCTTTGTCAATAGTGGGAATATTTGGGTAGTTTTAGTATCAAATGAAAGCTTGGGGACTTGGGATCACTGTAGAACCCTTGTTGAAAGTTTTATTTGAATAATAAAGAAGTATATGCAATTTTAATAGGAGGGCTCATTTGGCCTGTTGTTCAGATCAGAAGTTCCTGTTTTTGTACTATCAAACTTCCGGGAACCAGTACGCTCTAATATGCAATTAAAGGTATGTTGATTTTTTCAGCACAAGTCAGCATAAAGTACAGCTTTGACATGAAATGACTGCCACTTTATTTGAACTTCAGACAAAGTAGCCATTTATGCTTGAAATTGCAGAATTTAACATAGAAAGCAATGGGGCTGTGAATTAGTGGTTTTATACCTAAAACAGTCTTTAATATATCTATCACATTAATGTTTGAAGGGTCTTAAGCTAATACAAACAATATTAGTCAGTATGAAACACCTAAACGGAACGAACAATAACCGATTTCGTTTTGTAGTTTACAAATTCTAAGCTGGTTTACGGTTGTCTTTTTCACTATGTTTGTATCGTTTCAATCGAGCAGATACCAGTTTATTTCAACCAATGCATTGAAAAGAAACGAGAAATTTGTAATGAAAGGTTTAGTTTTTATATTTATCAGTATTAATTGGATATTGAATAGAAATAACTTATTAATATGGATGAGTTAAAATTATTAGTTTGAAAAATGATAAGAGCGCCCTCTACAATAGAAATAACAAAGATGGCGGAACGTAAACAAACCACCTCGACCGCGAATTGAAATTTTTCTCTTATTTCTTGCTTATTGTACTCTATAGTCCGCACCCCGTCTTGAAGGTCCAATTTTGGAGAATAAAACCGCGGACTATACAAGCCTTTCTACGGTATGGTTTTAGAAACAAACAAAAAAATGAACACCAAGGGTATCCAAACAGTCTATCTGAATTTAAGTGAGGCAACCCATGACAAGTTGAAATGTGAGCTATTGCTCACTAATGATACTCTCGCAATCAGTTTGTGATTAACAAGAAGTTAATGAGCAATGGATGTAGAAACACCTCACACATAATGGCATGCTCATGAAACTTGAATACACATTTCAGAAAGTCTTGATTAGTAGTTCATGAGTGACAAAATGTCATGGGAAAGACACATGGATGGAAAGAGTGATGGAAACACAAATGGATGGAATAACTAAGACATTAACCACTATAGTAAGCATTTTCTATGACAATATAACAACTGTGTTTATCAACAATAATAAATGAATAATGCTTCATCAAAGAAAAATATAAAATAACACGAAAAAGCCTTGTTTAACAAAAATATTAACACAAATCATAAAAATATAACATAAACTGTTAACACAGAGATATGTCTCACCTTTTTTTGTAATTTTGATAATGCAAATGTTGAAATTAAAATAGCAATACTTTAGCAAGTAAGTTATGCAAATATCCAAAGTCAATGAACCATGACTGAAGGTACCTGGCTAAACAATCTCCATTGAAATGAAATGTGCCAATGCTATACAACTGCATACCAAATACCATTGACGTATCATAAGTTGTTCCCTTTAAACAAACCTAAACACAAACATTAACTTGTAAACTATGTAAAAGTTTCAGCCAATGAACCATGATGAGTGGGTGGGGCTATATAATATCCATAGAAGTGAGAATTGCAAATGCCAATACATTTGCATACCAAATATCATTGCCTTAACATTAGCAGTTCATCTTAAACTGATCTAATCACAAACTAATACATGTCAACTAAGCAAAAGTTTCAAAGTTAATAGACCATGACTGAGGGGGCAGGGCCAAATATTCTCCATGGAAATGAGATGTGCTAATGCTTATAAAACTTCATACCAATTAACATTGGCTTATCACTAATGGTTCCCCATAAACTGACCAAATCACAAACTAATATATGTCAACTAAGCAAAAGTTTCAAAGTCAATAGACCATGACTGAGGGGGCAAGGCCAAATAATCTCCATGGAAATGAGATGTGCCAATGCTAATACAACTGCATACCAAATATCATTGACCTACCACTAGTGGTTCACCATAAACTAGACCTAATCACAAACTAATACATTGTTGACGCAGCCGCCGCCGGAAACAGCATACCTATGTCTCACCTTTTTGACTCTGTCAAGGCCAGGCGAGACAAAAAACAATGGAAAGTAGTAAATATTGAACAATTGGATGAACAATAAACCTCTAGCAGTTTTGAAAACAGGACTTAATGTCCCTAGAGCGCGTTTGATCTCTTTGGCTGCCCTGTCTTCATCTTCTTCAACATCAGAATCGTCAAAATAAATACTGTCCAAAATCTGGGTCATTGATCTCATCAAGTTTATCTGAGTAACTCCTTTCACTGGTGAAATATTATAAACCGGTGTGACAATTTAATTTTAACATTTTGAGTTATTAACTTTCTTGTGGCTATTCTTTTTCAATATTGGAGGGACAGAAGATTATATACAGCAGAACTTTACATATTTTTTCTTAGATGGATAAAAGGGGATGGAAACCATAGAATTTATCTCCTCTCCAGATAAATATAATTCAACAACCCTTACTTTAATTTCAACTGCATACAATTTGTGATATTTAGCAGCATGTTATAGATAGGAAGTCATGATAAGGATAAAAAGGCAATCTTATTTAATCCAAATCAAAGTGCACATCAGGTTTTTGTTTGGATTTTAAAAGGAACAATTAAATCTTCATCCTGTTTACTTTTCTTGTTTTACAGCCTTTTACATGGCAATTAAATGGACAGTGAAGATTTTGTTCAATTAAATTTTTGCAGTAAAATGCATAGCAAAAATTTAGACAAACATGAAATTTCCTGATATAGGGTTCTCGATCTTGTTATAACTGAAACTTGCAATAATTCTTAAACAACTTCCATAAAAAAAAAGTTGGATCAGGATATTTTTTACTACAATATCAATGTGAATTATATCACAAGACTGGAGAAACACATTATTATGGTGGAAAGAAGGTTCTACAATGTACTGTCTAATTTGATGATATTATGTCTAACCTTTCTGTTCTGTGATTAGATGTTGTATGATCACATCAGTCATATTATCTCTGTAAGCATATCTGTCTTTGTATAAACCATGTACTGTACTGAATATTAACTGGTAGTATGCTATAGTACCGTCCTGACAACCCACCGCCTACAACAAAACAGAGGGTACATATATTATCACTTATATAAACCATGTACTGTACTGAATATTAACTGGTAGTATGCTATAGTACTGTCCTGACAACCCACAGCCTACAACTAAACTGGGGGTACAAATATTATCACTTATATAAACCATGTACTGTACTGAATATTAACTGGTAGTATGCTATAGTACCGTCCTGACAACCCACAGCCTACAACTAAACTGGGGGTACAAATATTATCACTTATATAAACCATGTACTGTACTGAATATTAATTGGTAGTATGCTATAGTACCGTCCTGACAACCCACCGCCTACATATAAACTAGGGGTACAAATATTAACACCTGTATAGTATAACATATTTTAAGATTTAAAAAAAAAAATGTGTTTGGGCGCATTGTTTAAGAAAAATTTCCATGGTATTACACGTTATTCAATCTGCAATAAACAAAACAACATCTAATTTTGTCATTTGAAAAATTGCATTATGGGTGATAATAATTACCACATAATTGGAATCGGGTTTTACTGCTGCACACCACACCCATGATTCCTGCTCTCCAATAACACCCAGCTTAACTCCCTCTCTGGTATGAAGACAGCACTGCTTGTTGGAACCTCCAACTACTACATATTCTCCTTTAGAAAACCAACCTAGTGTACACGGGTCATAACCAAGTGATCTATCTTTTCCTATCTGAAACACAAAAACAGTAATATGAGTAAAAGCTTTAACAAATTAGACATATTGGTACAAGATGTCTTCAATGATGATTTTAATGTAATTGCTCAGTAAAACTTTGCATAAATCTTGCTTTTTTCTGTCAAGAACATTTTTAAATGTTAAAATATAGACTGAAAAAGCCATATAACTCATTTGAAAATAAAATTATCAAATTCCTAAAGCGAAGAATTGAAAAATACATGGGTAAATAATTGCTTGACCATCTCCTCCTTTGTAATCTAAATGGTACAAAGGTGGCTTATTTAGTTAATGAGTTTGATTCAATACAGGAAAAGCAGATTTTATAGAAAATCCATACATTTATTTTATAATACAACATATTATTGTCACAAACATAGAAAGATCTTACCTGTTTACCAGAGAGTTGATAGAAGGATCTTACCTGTTTACCAGAGAGTTGATAGAAAGATCTTACCTGTTTACCAGAGAGTTGATAGAAAGATCTTACCTGTTTACCAGACAGTTGATAGAAGGATCTTACCTGTTTACCAGAGAGTTGATAGAAAGACAATCTTTGTCCCCAGTCAGCAACAGACAATATATCATATGGTTCATCCCTAAAAAATCAATCTGTACTGTCAAAATCTAAATATATCTCAAACTTCAATTAAAAAATCATCAAATCTGTATGAAATATTAGAACAAAGCAGGTACACTGTGACGTAAGATGTAACAGTTTTATTTCTATTGTGTCAATTCACCAAAATAAAACTGTCATCACTTATTGCTTTATATACCAAAAACTTCAATTCGGCAAAAATAAAAACTGAATGAAAAATTGGGCATATCCAGTGGTCATAAATCAATTCTTTCACCAGTAAATTAGGTTTTACATACTTTACCACTGAGTAATATAAATCTCAATCATTTTATAAGATTGAAACTTTTCATAATGTTTTTCCTTTCGGTAAACAGAATATGTATATCTATTCCATCTATAGATAATCTTGTTTTCTGCATATCTGTGTGTCACAATATGAAGCTTTTTGTTGAGTGAGAGCAGTAGTTGAAAAAGGATTTATATTGGGTAGAGCAGCTGATATTTTAAAATATATGAAAACAAGAATGTGTCCATAGTACACGGATGCCTCACTCGCACTATCATTTTCTATGTTCAGTGGACTGTGAAATTGGGGTCAAAACTCTAATTTGGCATTAAAATTAGAAAGATCATATCATAGGGAACATGTGCACTAAGTTTCAAGTTGATTGGACTTCAACTTCATCAAAAACTACCTTGACCAAAAACTTTAACCTGAAGCGGGACAGACGGACGGACGGACAGATGAACTAACGGACGCACAGACCAGAAAACATAATGCCCCTACTACTATCATATGTGGGACATAAAAATCTGATAATCAGTTTACAGGATTGTGTGTGTTTTTCATGATATAAACAATAGTTCTTCTATTGTTAAACCAGCAAACTGTAAGAGAACCTAATAAGTTTTGGTCAAACTTATCAACGTCAGGTCAAACATTACAAGGTTGGTGATAAGCAAGGATCAAAGTTATTAAGGCTAGGTCAAGCATATTTGATGTCACAAAGCTGTGATAAGCAATTTTATGAAGAGATGTCAAAGAAGAGGGATACAGACACAAGGAAGGCTGATAAATAAAAAAATCAGTTCAATTCAGACAATGTAAAATAGTTCAAAACCAGGATAGAAACATAACATTGAGTGGATAAAACAAGTAAAGCAGCATATGATAGTAGGGGAAATATTTTTTCTCACTTTATACTACCTGGAACATCAAATTAACTTACACCACTTTTAGTGCTGAAAACTGACCATACCTACTTTATTTTCTGCTCTGGACATTAACTTGACAAAGTGGAATTGGAAAATAAATTGACACTTTTACTAAATGCAAGCCTGTTTAGATTAAGGGTTTCTCAAAATTTACATTCCTTTAACAGCTGTACATATTATGCATAGGTTCCAAAACAAAACAGAAAATACAATGTGAAATCTAATAATTCAAAAGTTTCGATAATCAGTTATTTCCATGTGCAAATTGAAAAATACTTAATTCATGTTTCATGTCATTCTTTCAACTGAAAAGGAATCAGATTGCTTGGCTTCTCCAAGACAAAACTAAGAGCAAACAGATAAACTTATTAATTACTGATCACGAATCAATCATATACTGATTCACATTTGGTATAAGGACTGATAATATAATAGTAATTAAGAGTACTGTCATCCATGGTGCATCAAAGTTTCATGGTTTCTGTGGTAAGAAAATCTTGATCCACTGAAATACAATTCTGCCATTTATTTATATCTAATTTGTACCCATTATCCATTGAAGTTTTTACAATGCATAAAATTGTGTGCTCATAAAAAAGTTCATTTATAGTATGTAATGATCTGTAATAATGTATGTTTTTTAAATTTAGCCTTTCAAAAGATACAAAATGGCAGTTTATTTAAGGACAAATTACAACACTTTTATTCAGTTTTAAGAAAATAAAAGTATAACAGGTAAACTGCCAGAATGAAAGCCTTCTCTGCATAGTGAAACAATTATTGTGTGTGTGACACATCTAGCAAAACACATATGTATATCTAGCTTATAATCCTGTCCCATTCAAACCACTTACTTTGAGAAATGTGAGTGGGGAGTAACAGCACCTTTTCTGTAATATAAGTCTAATTACAATACCACTGGTAATCATATGAAATCTTCAATCATAATATTTTCTTTAAATTTTTCTTTATTGGGTTTGAAGAACTTATCCTATGCACCAAATTTGGCAAAGAAATATTAGTCTGAAAATTGACAAGCCCTTTGAAGGGCTTGTTACTCTGTTTAAGGTCCCTTTTTGCTACCGCAGTTTTTTTCAGTTTGAGGTCCGTTTTTGCTAGTTTTTTATACTAGAGCATAATATTGTTGTTATATTAATCTACTATTATCATGTATATATTAAGTAGTCATTACAAGTTACTGTTGAGTACAGTAAATCCAACCCTTCATTAAATAAAAAAAATATATTAATCATTAAAAAATATTAAAAATTAGCTCCAAAGAAGCTATAAAATTATCACAAACATTACTCAAATTTTATTTCAGGACCATTTTTAGTAATTTTTTCAAATGGAAGATTTCCTGTAAAAATATCCAAAGAAGCTGTTTTATAAATGCAATATCAATGCAAATTTACCATGCAGATTCAAAATTTTATTTTCATTTCCAATAAAAGCATGGTTATCCCACTTGTTTTGTGCAATTTTGGATTGTTCTTCAATTAAAATATTATGATTTTAATTGAATAGAGCCATCATTGAAGCACACGGTATAATTATTTTTTTTTAAACTTTTTGACAACAGCACTCTGAATTGTAAATCAAAAGTTAAAGACATGTGATTCATCAACAATTTTGTATGACAGCATGATAATGGATAAAGTTTAAAATAAACTTGAATCTGTATGTTTTTGAAGTAATTTTTATATTTGTCACCTGCTAGGATTCCATTCCAAAGACCATACAGGGCTTCCTGCTGCATATGGCCTTTCAATCTTCACCTTTTCTTCACCACCCTACACAATATAATATTATCAACATGAGAAAAGACAATAAATGTTGGGCTTAATAGTTCAATTTGTAATATTTTATAAATTATGTGTACAATATAAGTATACACATATATTAGGACAAAATGTATTAAATTTCAGATAGTTATAGAAGTGATCCCAGTAACTTCAACAGTCTTCTTAAAAAAAGATATATCATACTACAGGAAATTCTTCAGAAATTAAATATTTTGTGATTTTTTTCTAAAAAAAAACATTTATCTTGATAATTTTTCTGCACATTTCAACTTTAACAAACTTATTGAAAAATAAGTTTTTCTTTAAAAAAAAAACATTAAGCACAATTGAATATTTGATTAAGTGCAATAAATATTTAATAAGTATAGCAATATACAATACCTTATTTCTTATACTAATCAGACCATTGTACAACCCAAGTGCTAGGTACTGTCCATCATTAGTCCAGCTAGAGCAAGTTATACGACTGTTTACTTTGTGTTTGGACACATTCTTTTGTTCAGGGGACCACAAACCTGCAATACAATGCTTGTATATACATCTTCATATTATTTTTTTCCAGTATCTTCCTGTTATTTGTTTTAGAAAGGAAGATTCTAAAACTCCATATTAAATTCAGAATTTGTCTTTTTAAATGTCATGTTTTGTGAAAATTTGATAGCACCGTTTGATTTCTAATATGGTAAGTAAAAACAGACAGCAATTCTTTTGAGACTAGTTGCTGTATATTCTGACAGGTGGATGTTTAATCTCAAGCTGGTAACCTTTTAACCCTATGCAGGGCATGAATATGTTGGTGTAATATGAAAACAAACGTTACTTTGTACTAGAATAACACTGTGAGTTGTATTCTGATCATGGTAGCTAACTTTGTGCTAGGTACAAGGTAAAAGCCTGCCGGAAGACATGTCTGATCACCCAAAGATAATATTCTTACTCAAAGCTAATCAGTCTTTGATCTTATTCCTAAATGCCATGTGTTTAGTGTAGATGTAACAAAAACTAATTTAAAATTGCTGGTTTGACCCTGTTTGGGATTGAACCCATGATATGCCACACTCAAGGTGAGAACAACAAGCACTAGATGATCAACAAATTTTTGACGGATTAATCCAATGGTTTTGCTTGTTATATCTATTACTCAATAACATACATTAAGTTCAAGATTCAATTTGGCCATTTTTCCATGAAATTAGTTTCCATGAATGCTTTCAAAATTCCATTTTGTCAAAAATTATTACATATGTCATAACATTTAAAATTTTATGCTTGTTTTATTAAATACTGTATAACAACTAATTTCTGCAAGCAATTTAATTTCTAGAATTTCGTGAGTAGAAAAAATAATGCAAATATAAATCGCCGCAAATATATAAAATTTGTATCTTCCCTTACTTAAATACATCAGGTTAATTTGAAAAATCACGAAAATTAAATCACCAGGAAGTGGGATATAAAGGGCTTAACGAGAAATAAAAGTATCCGCGAAAATAAGTTGGTTTACTGTATATATATACAATATCATTGTAATAACCAAGTTATTTAAAAAACCCTGATTTTGGCAATTAAATATCTTAATCTTCTTCTAGTATGTACTAACTTACCAAAGTCACTAACAGCACAACTAGCTAACTGATGTGTTACAGGATTGTATGCTAAACACTGTATAGCATCATTATGACTGAAAATAAATCAATTTAAAGGTTATATTTTCTTTTTACATTAAATATTCTAGTAAACCAATTTAATTTTGACAAATACTTAAATGATACCAAGTATAAAACAATTACTGTATTCATTGCTATTCGTTGGGTTCTTAACATTCATGGATTTTCTTGATATGGTTGAACAACAAATTTAAGGATTCAATATTGTACAAATTTCCTATAGGCTTGTATACAGAATCAAATATCCTCAAACATTCAATTTTCCTCAAACAACAAAAAAATATCAATACATAACTTTACTATTGTAATTAGTTGAAGCCAGTGTTCTCCCCAGAAATTTTGGATAGCATCACATTTGGCGTAAAAAAATAAACTATTTTTTTCAATGTCATTTGACGTGTGGCGGCGATGCTCTATTTCCTTTACGTTATATATGTTTATATTGTTCAATTCATAGCTGGGAATACAATTATACTTTAACCATGATAACAGTTGTTTCAGTTTATGTTTTCTATATTCATTTATAGTTACAGAATTATTTTTTCCTCTTGGGCCAAATAAAAATATATGTGTGGTTCCAGTTACCCTACCTACTTAACTAAATGAATGAATGGTTTATTATAGTACAACCTGTATATATACAATACTAAATATCTAGCAAAAAATAAAGAACTGGTTTTTATATAAAAAGTGAAGAGAAAGTATCATGTAGCAATAACATTTCAATTAAAAAACTTTTTTCTTTATCATGTCTATGAAATTCATTGTTTCATGGTACTCAATGAATTAGTCCCAGTTGTTTCTTTATATCAAAATGATATATATTTTTAACAAAGTTAAGCTACTTTAGTCAGTATATTAAAACAATGTATTTTCAAAAAGAATACATTTAGCAAAGATATCTAGTAAATAGTCTGTTAATGCGTGTGGAATGCGTAGTTTTCTCTTTTGTGATAATTTTTCGTCTACTGTGCTATTTGTGCATCTGTAGTTATTATCGTAAAAATGCGGAATTTGTCATATTTACGAAAATAAACAATGTTTGACAAGAGATTAAGAATGAGTATGCCGCTTTTAATGCAATAAATGGACGAAACATTAACTAAAGCCAATTATGATCTCTTTCTAAAGAAGTATCAAACTTATTTAACTCAAAATCAAAATGTTTAATATACGCTCTCAATAAACTAGTAGTACCGGAAATGAAAGAAAGTAATTTTTTAAAAGTTGTAAAAAATACGACCTAACCTCTTTTCTAAATAGAGAAATCGTTTGTATCTTTGAATTTGGATTATGCAAACGTAGATTTTGAATTGTTTTTCGATTTTCTGATTACATTTTTTCCATGTCGAAATTTGCGATTGGTCCACGTGGTATTAGTCATGTCACAAGTGTCAGCTTGGGGTATTCGTATCCATTCAGTTATCACCCAAAGGAAAATTAACACCTATTTAATCACTCTAAATTGCCTCTATTGTCCGACTTGGAGGGATTACAATTAAAGGTGATATAATTTTGATGATCACAAGCGGTAATTAGATGAAAGTTCAAAATTTAGGACATGATTTTGCGATATAGAGACAAGAAAAATAGCATCCTCAAAATAATTATAGCTAAAACGGCCTGGGGAGAACACTGGAAGCATCTTATAAAAGGGTAAATAAAAGTATAAACCCAAGCCTTTAAAAAAGAAATGGTCTTTCACAAAAGGGGGTCATTTATTGGCAGTCCATCTTTTTTTTAAATATTTTAAAGATGGCAAAGGTTAGTTTGTCAAAACAATTATGGCTGAAAACTTTTGTGGAAAGAACTGTTTATTATATAAAGAGATAATGGTATAACATATTAAAATTTAAATTGAAGAGATAATTCATTATATTTCAATGCATTCTTAAATGTCTTAACGTGTAAAAAGTGTAAAAATGTCATAAGATGTTTACATAGGTTGAAATTAATTTCAATCAGATATTTTGAGATTGTTTTTTTTTTTCATTTTACCAATGTATTTTATATAGTTTCATCATATGTTTTCGTTATAAATTGTCAACTTTTGAAGTGAATCTGCTTGAAATGTAATTGTGTATAATTTGTGTTTCAGTTTTTGATACCATTATTTAAAAAAAATTATACTCATCAAAGCATTAATCTGCTAAACTTTAGAAAATTGTTCTATTTGCCGAGATGACCTTGACATCTATTGTAAATGCTGACATTTTACTCAGCTAGGATAACTTACGTGTACTTTAAAATTCCTTCTAATTTACTGGTCCATATAATGACACTTTTGTCTGCGGATCCTGATGCAAATCTCTTCCCATCTCTGGCATAAGCTACACAATACACAGTGTCCTTGTGACCCTTTAGAGGCTGTATCAGGGTACCATCACTGGTGTCATAAACTAGGACACGGTTCCCAGCAGCAACAATTAACTGACTTCCATCTGGTCTAAAACATAAATCCCAGATGCTGAAAAATATTGAAAGTGTATAATTAATGATAACAATAAGGTTTCTATTACGGTAAGTAACAAACTAATTTAGTTGCCTATATATTTGTAGTTAATACTTGAATTTTAAGAAATGTTGTATATTTCAAAAAGAAAATTGGTTGCTGAGTAAAAGGTTGGCATCAGTTGATATGAAATTTAACCACTTAACAAAGATTTCCAAAATAAATGGGTAAGATAATGGAACATGATATACATGATAAAAGAAAGGAAACAAATTTTTCAAAACTAAAATAAGGGGATAAATGTCACAGATACTAGATCATGGATACACCTGCTTGCAAAAAAAATCTTTAATAAAAAGTAAATGCCAAAAACCTAATTCAAATTGAAGGTGACCTGTTAATGTATTTTATTTTTCATAACATTCATGACATATAAAAAGATTTTGTCAAACCGTACTTTTATTATCACCTGGAAACATCTAAATTTTAATGTAACTCAGAGGAATACCAGTAATTATCAACATCATCAAAATCAATCTTGACCTGTATTTTATGATCCATGACATTGTGCTCAAATTTTTAAAGATTAGGTCAGGTGGTACAAAAAAATGTAATGATAATCATCAGGAAACCAAAGAAATACCAATAAATAAGGTAATAAAGGGACATAACTCTTGAACAGTAAAAGATAAGTGGTATCATTTTTATCCTCTATAACCCAAACTAGTGATGGACTCACTGATGGACCAAAATCTCAAGGCAGGAGTTAACCACACAAACTGGATGTGTTGTTACATGTGAGATGCATTCCCTTCTATTGTAAATACTTAATTTGTATAAATTTCAAGACCAAATAATTTTTTAAGAAACTTGTAATGATGTTCTGGTTGTAATTTGTATAACATTCAAGATTTCTAAAGATAAAAAAAAAAAAAACAGAATAGAATAGAACAGAATTAAACACCAAATAATTTTTTAAGAAACTTGTAATGATGTTCTGGTTGTAATTTGTATAACATTCAAGATTTCTAAAGATAAAAAAAAAACAGAATAGAACAGAATAAGACACCATTTTAAACCAGGCTTCTCTAATTTTTCATGATATTTTCACATTTTTCGATCGGTGTGAGAAAAATAGTTCTCATCTCTAAGAGAAAACTTTGTTCTCAGCAAATGATTGGTTGAAATTTAATTATGACGTCAAATTTTCTTGATTTCTTCTGAAGTTCCTATTGTGACGTCATGATAAAGGCGACCATGCCTGATGCCGTTACATAATATTATAAAGAACACAACTTTCTGCAAATCTTCGAAAAGGAAGAATAAACTTTGTTTAGATATCATCTAAAAATCATTAGAGAAAGAGATTCCACCACTATATCTCATGTCTTACGATATTTCTCCACTCTCAACAGTTAAATTTTAAAAATGTAAAAAGCTCTGCAAGCCTCGCGTTTTAAACTTTAAAACTATATGTCTTGAGTGGAAAAATATCGTAACAAACTTGATGTAGTGGTGGAATCTATATTTCTCATACTCATGAAAGATATTTGTTTTCTAAAATATTTATTGATTTTTGTATTTATTACTTTAAATTCTTTTTCAAAAATTTTGGAGGTGATGTACACTCTTTAGAAGTTTATTAATATAAAATAAGGAGATTTGGTATGATGCCAATAAGACAACTATCCACCAGAGACCAAATGATGTAGATGTTAGCAAATATAAGTCACCATATGGCCTTTAACAATGAAAAAACCCAACGGCCTGATTTTTGTACAAAACAACATACGACAAACAAATATGATATGCAGCAACAAAAGACAACCACTGAATTACAGACTCCTGAATTGGGACTCGCACATACAGAATGTAGCAGGGTAAAACATGTTTTCAGGGGTCCAACCCTCCACTGACATGGGACAGGGGTGTAACAGTCCAACATTAGAACAAACTGTAACAAGAGGCTGTCAGAGTGACAGCAAACCGGATTTCCTGCAGAGGTCGAACCCTTAACAGTTGAGCAAGTATGGACACTACATTTAAGCTTAAAACAGCTCTGAATTTGGATTGTGATTGAATATTTGACACAGCATAGGTTTGTGACACAAAATGAATGTAGTCAAAGAACAGAAAAATTTGAAATTGGACATTTACCTATTATGGTCAAATATCCAAAATCTAAGTATATTGTTAGAATCAGCATATCAAAGAACCCCAAGAATTCAATTTTTGATGAAATCAATTTAGGACCCTTTGGACCTCAATGTGCATCAATTTGATAAAGGAGCCCAACATCCAAAATCTCTAAATACATGGTTAGATTCAGCATTTCAAAAAAACCCATAAATTCAATTTTTGTTGAAATCAAACAAAGTTTAATTTTGGACCCTGATTTGGACCAACTTAAAAACTGGGCCCAAAAATCCAATATTAAAATACAGGTTAAGATTCATTATTTGAAAGAACCCTCTTTATTTAATTTATTTTGAAATGAAACACAGTTTAATGTTATCCATATACTTATTAATTTTCTGTTCAAAGGGAAATAACTCAAACTGAATAAATGATAAACAAATAGTTCTCTAAAATTAGATATGATGTTATATATTTTCAAATTATAATCAATAAAATTAGATATGATTTAACCACTAAAACATTGTTAGAATCAGCATATCAAAGAACCCCAAGAATTCAATTTTTGATGAAATTAAACCAAAATCAGAAATCTAAATATATGTTTATTAATAGACAATATAAGCTTAGTTTTTAAATGAGTTCACTTCATCAAAAAAAAAATATATATAGCATTCAGAAAATTAGTTTATACAGAATAACAAACAAACCTACCACAAAATTCTTCAAACAATTTACCAAAGAAAATTAAAAAAAATCCAAAATGTTATTTATCCATTAATACAATGTCTTTAAAAAATCTATAAAACTTATCTGAATGAAATATAAACGAGGAATTATTTGAATTTTGGAATAATTTTGAATTCTGGAAAATCTATAAGGAACAGTATGAGGTAAGAAACTATCAAAATTGTGTAGAATTAAATAAATTGAAATTTTTTTAAATATTGTCTTAAGCCATATGCATGGGTTGTCAAAGTTACATTCAAGTTCCTGAATGCAAATAAATGAGCGTTGATAGAAAAACAAAAATTCTTCAATATGTACAAGAGAATAATAGTAATAATAATAATATTATTATTATTATTCAATATTATTATGATTATTATTATTCAACAAATAGCGTTTAAATAGTTTTAAATAATAATTGTTTTGATGTTCTTCAAGATACTTCAATGACATTATTTTATAAGACAACATGAAACAACCTCACGTGTTTCCAACAAAAATATTGTACGAAAATACAAACATCGCAAGAGTAAAAAAAATATTTTTCACCTGAAGCATGGCAGACATTGAAAGTTTCTTTAACTTCACAAAGGTATAGTGCAGAATGGAATTGTACAGTATGCAATACAGACATGCACATTGCTGCATAACTTATTCGGGATGGCTGCTTTGACATGTTAGAGTGGTTTTACTAAAAATGAGTCATACTGAAACATGCTCCCAAAACAACATACTGAATTAGTACACACTGCCATTGTAAATAAACATTTAAAAAATTGTAAAATTCAAATAAAAGCTTTCAAGTTTTATTTTAATACATATTACTAATCCCAGTGTACATTGAAGTGCATTAATGTAACAATAACGCAATGTAACCGTAGACACAAATATTATTGTTACATTCGTAATTAATTGGCTCCTTACCCAACCCTGCATTCCGGCAATTAGTCTCCAATGTAACAATAATTTTTTTATTATTGTTACATTTCAATGTAACCGTAGCCAGTGCCAATCAGAAAATCACTCCAGACACTGAATCCAAAAGGGATAACACCCCAAAAAGTTTAAAACATTTGAAATGCTGCACATACTTCTAACTCAATCTAATTTAAGGTTCATCATAACAAATGGACAAATATGGCCGTATTTTCACATCAAAAACTACTCTGTGTACAGACTTACCTGTGCAGTTTGGAAAGTTTTAAGGTCTGGCATCCACTAGATATATAAAAGTTAAATGCATTTTGTGTTTCAGAAAGATAAAATCGTTTTTGGATTTTGATGGGCATTTTTTTTCCTTCCTGCAGAAGGTGTAAAAATAAACATACACCTGAATTGCATTTGATACTGTCCACTCAGTTACTACCTTTAACTCACCTATAGATGTGTAGATATCTATTGCCCATGCCAATCAAGTACAATCAATACACTACAAACCAGTTGTTACCTGAGAGGGAGCATCTCAAAGTTGTATCCCAACTTAGTTTATTTTTACACCTTCTGCAGGAATGAAAAAAAATGCCCATTAAAATCCAAAAAAGATTTTACCTTTCTGATATACAAAATACATTTAACTTTTATATATCTAGTGGATGCCAGGCCTTAAAACTTTCCAAACTGCTCAGGTAAGTCTGTACACAGAGTAGTTTTTGAGGTGAAAATACGGCCATATTTGTCCATTTGTTATGATGAACCTTAAAGATAATTTATTGCACACAAAAAATAAACAACTTCATCCAACTACCTCAACTGTTATTTACTACAGTACTGTCTCAACTGAATGGGATCTTTTTTTTATACCCATGACTATCAGTGAAAGTAGATTTACTGAAGTAGCACTGTCACTGTGGGAAACTGAGTTTTTCCTCAAAAAATGCATTTAAAAATTGTTAGGGTTATACATGTTATATATACTAGAGTTAGATAAGTGTAGGAATTCACCATTGTTCTACTTTATCCCTGTCGTGTACTTTATCTACCCATGTTGGAATTGCTCTCATCTTTCTTTAAAGTGCAAAATCTATGATTTCTTATTGTGTGGAATCGCTCATGTTTTGGAATTTGTCGGTGGGCAATGAAGCGGTGCATGCGTACAAACACTTCCGATTATATCGTATTTTCGTAGATTAAAAAAAATATAATAATTGAAATTATCCAATCTTAAAACACCAAAATTGATTACCAATTTTTCTTATTGATTTAAAACTCTATTTGTCCAAAAAATAAAAAAATAAACTGTTGTTTTCGTACAATTTGTAAAGGGCACTTGCAGGAAATTTCAATTTTAAAATTTAAAGGAGATTATTTCTTTTTGAAAATTATCACTTTCGATAAAATAAAACACAATATTTAAATTTGATAGGGTATTTCATTATATTATAAAGTCTTCTATGATTATTGATTTTCCTGTTTTATTGTTTAGACACAATGACCGGAAATGACCCCAAATAAGGCCTACAACAAGGGGAATCCCATACCCCGAAAAGCACAAATTGCATCCAGACAATTTTAAGAATTGAATCATGTAAAAACAATCTTTAACTTTGTAAATAATGGATCCGTCATAATTTCTTTACGTCATGGTAAGTAGAGTTCCCATCTTTCCATTCATGGGTCATAAATTATGATGAATTTTGTGACATTATTTTACTCGGACAGTCTGAAAATGAATAATTTATCAGTTTATATAATGATGCATTGTTATAGTAAAACTATTTATAACAACATACTTTAACAATAGGATTTACCAATACTGGAAATGTATTGATGAATGAAGGTAAATATCAATAATCTTAATAGAAATGTATTTCATAGTTTATAGTTTTGTTCTGCAATGATTTGTTCCCTAAAATATCTGTATGAGTAGGTTGTTGGTACAATGTACCAATATTGGCTTTATAACAACGCTGGAGAGAGCTCTTTAGATTTATTGACCTTGTGTGAGAGCAGTGTTAAAGCTCTCATCGCTTAGTGCATGTACTACAATGTTTTCTAGATTGTTCCAATTGATCACTGCTTTTACACTGAATAAATTTGATAATTGAGGTGGTTTGCTAGTTAGAATGTCAAAACACTTTGTATTATGCTTCAGGAGATTGGGAAATTTTGGTCAGGAGTTTAGACCTCAGATCAGGAGGTTTTTTATCGATATAAATTTTGTCGTAAATGTAACGGTCTGATGTAAAAATCGTCTTTTAAAGTGCTTTTTCTTCAATCTTCCATCTGAATGTAATGTGTTTACAGTACCCTTGTAGCCTTTCTGTTTGAATGATATCACTTGAAAGAAATATTGAGAAGATTCTGTTCCTTGCTCTTTTTCTTTTATGTTAATTGTTGACTGTTCGTAAATAAAGTACTATGATTACCCAGTGTTCTCCCCAGGCCCTTAAAGGACCACAGGATCCGCGGTGGTACAATTTATGAGCGTGGTTCTATCAGTTTTAGCGAGGTGGTATATTTTTGGTCCGCGGTGCTAAAATTTTCTATTTTGCTAGCCATAAAACCAGGTTCAACCCACCATTTGTTCTTAAAATGTCCTGTACCAAGACAGGAATATGGCAGTGCCAGTTGTTATCAAATAGTCCGTTTCTATGTATGTTGGCGTTTGTTTTTGTAGCAGTTCAGTGTTTATGTTGTTCTTTTGTTTTCCTCTTATAGTTGATGTGTTTCCCTCGGTTTTGGTTTGTGACCCGGATTTGTTTCAGTTAAATCGATTTATGACTATTGAACAGCTGTATACTACTGTTGCCTTTATTTACATATCTGCCAAAATTTATTTGGACCCTAAATTGACTACTATTGACAGTCACAGCCTGGGTACCTTTGTAAAGGTTCTGTAAAGTGGTATAATGAGTATTTTTTAAACAGCAAAATATGTTTTCATAATAAATTCATAAAGAGTTACTCCCCCTATATTTGGCTAATTGTGAAATTCTCATGCTAAAAATATGTTAACTCAAAAGAAAATTAATAAATTATAAATCATTTACTAACTATTGAAGTGAATGTAACCAATTATAGGCAACGTTCAACCTTCAACAATGAGAAAAACCCATGCCGCATAGTTGGCTATAGAAGGCTCCAACATGAAAACATGAAGCAATTTAATTGAGAAAAGTAACAACTTGATTTACGACTACATTTGTAAGTTGACTTTTACATAGTGCCACTACACAGTCAAAAAGAAAGATTGGACCAGTCACCAAATCAGTTTGGGAAATAATGTTTCTAATAGAAAATAAAATTTATTGGTTAATTCCAAATGCTTACATATAAACTCAACTTTCAGTCTATGAAATAATTAGCTAGTGGTCCCATGTCTGAGGCAAGTAAAATTTTTAGCTTAAAATAATTTCGAAACAGGAGTCTGACTGGCTAATATATAATTTGGCCAAAACAACTGATTGTTAATGGTTTCCTGACAGACCTTTTTAGCAATATTTATTTTAAAGGTTTTGCTGTACTTCTCTTTACATGGTGTAGTTTTGTGTTTCTGTTAGTGTTAAATGTATAAATTCTTATACTTTTCAAATGTTAACATGTTTGTTTATATTTAATTTCAACTGAAAGTTTTCTTTCTGTCATTTTCAGGGCTGAAACCAGGAAAATTAACCGTTTTCTAAGCATTGAAAATGTCTCTAGAAGCATATTTATCAGGGAGTATATCAAGTGATGTACAGAATGGTCAAAATATGGAGTCTTTTCAACCAAATCCTATTTATCAGGACAATAGTATAAGTCATTTTCTAGAAGAAGATTCAAACAATTTTGTAAATCAAATAAACAATAGTCAATTTACCGGAAATAATTCTTTGAATTTCACTGGAAGTAGTTTTCAAAACATTCAAAACAATGCAGACATTAATATGGTCTTGGATGGAGAAAATGATCATGATCTAGACTTTGATGATGATGATGAAGATGGCAATGAAGAAGTTGATTCGAATGATGACAATGAAGCAATAGATGATGAGGATGAAGATGAAATAGATGATGACAATGAAGAGGAAGGAAGTGAAGATGAAGAAGAATCAGATGAGAAGAGTGATGAAATTGTAATGGAGAATGTCATTGAAAAAGTTTTTGAACCTGAAAAAACAGAAAAAGAAAAAATTATGGACAATGTTAACCGTGTTATAGATGAGGTAGCAAAAAATGTAACAGGCAGTGTTGACTTTGGAGGTGCTCCTCTACAACAGGAAGGTGAAGTAGAAACAAAACCAAAGAAGACTCGAAAAAGGAAAAAGAATGCTGATGATAAGAAAAAAGAAAAGAAAAAGAGAAAAGTTAAAACAACTAATATGAGAAAAAATATCAGGTATTTAATTATTTGCAGGATGTCAGCATAAATTCTTTAACAGTTTTAATATCAGATGGTTTATTTTCTTTCATATTCCTTATTTCTATGTCCTTATATATATTCTATTATTAATTACACAGTCATGATCAGTAGTGATATATACAGAATTCAAAATATGAAAATAAAGATATGTGGTATGATCGCCAATGAGACAACTATCTACTAGAGACTAAAGGAAGAGGATGTAAAAACCATTAATACCACAACAATGCTTCATTTATACAAAGCATTACATCAATATTTAAAATGTTTGTTAAATTAAGCCATAAATGATATATTCATGATATTTAGTAAATTATACTGAGAGTAATAAAAAGAAGGTAATACCAAAAACACATAATTAACAACACCTGGTGATGATTAATTCTTAGTCTGACCGCTTTTGGTCCTTCATTCTACTGGTAGTAATATTTTAAGTGAAACTGAAAAAAGATGAAAACAGTATACATGGTACATTGTACATCGAAAGACAAATAACAGAAAGTGTAACATGTACACTAGCAACAACTTATAGAATTAATATGTTATACTGGTATAGTTCAGCAACACCATAAGCCCATGATTCTACTTTCTATAATTTTAGAGAATTAATTGATAACACAGCTCTTGAGTCAACTACCATTGAAGCACAGACTGAAGAATTAGAAAGAAAGAAAAGACTTCAGGAGCTGAAGAAACAACTTATGGAAAAAGAAAAGGAAAAGGATTCCCAACTAAAATCACTTTTAGAAGGTTGGCTTTTGCAATTTAGATCATTTAAAAAAAATTATCTGTTGAACTGAGAAAACTTTGAATCACACTGATAAATAAAAAAATATATAAATGGTGATTCTTTCATGTCTTTAGAGTTGATACCTCAAAAAAAAAACTGTCCAAATATTTTCATAGTAACCAAGTACTATTTTTAGCTTTGAAACAGTCCAGCAAATGCAGATTCATATTTTTATAAAGTCAGAATTATTAATTGCTCCTCTGGTCACTGTAAATAGACATCTAGACCAAAACTAAATTTTTGGTACATTTTGTACATGAAATAGATAACGTTTATTACATTCCTATTGTCAACTTTGTATTAAGAAGTACAACAGGGGTTTTAACTTATTTTCTAATGTGACAGATTCTAGAAATGCTAGATGAACAAATTTAAGGTCGACATTGTTAGTGAAAGATTCTAGACATGATAGATGAACAAATTTAAGGTTGACATTGTTAGTGAAAGATCAGATGTTACACATTATATTCAGAGTATGAAAGTTTTTGACATTTAAATTTTAAAAACGAAATTTTCACCATTTATGAATTAAAGGTCAAAAACTGAACACCTGTCTTGCTTTAAACCCTTGTGCTAGTAAGTGTTGCATTATTTGATTGACACCTTTATTCCTATAAAACCTGTATGTGTTGTTCACTTTATTTATGATATATTTATGTAAGTTTTGAATAAATGTTAAAGTGTTATAACATAACAGAGACAGCAATGGTGCATCGGTGGCCTAGTTGTCTAGGTAGATTATTTACTGTATTACTAGCCTGTCAACACTCAGGTTGTGAGTTCTAACCCAACGCATGGCAGGTTAGTTTCCTTCCAATTGACTAGGATTGTCAGTTTTCCTGCCGAAGTTCAGTGGTTCTTTCCAGAAACTCTGGCTTCTACCACCACTGGTCGCCACAATAAAGCCTATAGTGCTGAAAGTGGTGCTAAACACCATCAATCAATCATCAATCTGTTTTCTTAGTATTTTGAAAAAAATTAAATTTGAATTAAAATTGAGAATGGAAATGGGGAATGTGTCAAAGAGACAATAACCTGACCATAGAGCAGACAACATATTATAAACCAGCAAAAAAGGCAGCTGACTTTCTTTTAACCATTAGGCAACTTAAACAGCAGAAATAAATTTCATTTTAAGCAACAGGCAACTTCTAACTGCTGATATAAATTTCATTTTAACTAAACCACTTTAAATCACTCATGTGGGATATAGATCAATTAAAAAAAATAAAATGTTTTTTCTTCTGACATACATTTGTAGGGGTTTCTTTTAAACAGAGACATTCAGTTGCAGGGCTTTTTTGCAGAGTTCAGTCGCCTAATGCAATACCAATAAAAAGTTAGTAAAACATTTAGTTTTTGGCATCAGAGCTGTTTTTTGGGGGTTTTCTGTAGCAAAAATGTGAAATTAAATTTATACTAACAGAGAAATGTTTTTGATAAAAAAAACCACCTCATTTTGAAATTATCTAATTGTGTTTAAGTGTTTAAACCAAAAGATTGTTTATGGGGTTGGGGATGGTCATATTGCAGAAGTAAGAACATGGATTAAATCTTTTCTACAAATGTATCTGAAACAACCTCTACACAATAATTCTAATATTTAACCAAACATTTTGTCACTTGGTTGGTCACTACCCCAAAACTTCAGGGAATCCTTTATATAATCTTTATAACTTAATTACATTTATTTCAATTTACC
Source organism: Mytilus californianus (assembly GCF_021869535.1). Classification (NCBI taxonomy): domain Eukaryota; kingdom Metazoa; phylum Mollusca; class Bivalvia; order Mytilida; family Mytilidae; genus Mytilus; species Mytilus californianus. The sequence continues at coordinate 12,026,345 of NW_026262667.1, forward strand.
ATACTTATGTGTTTTGTATATAAATTTAGAGGACTTGTCTTCATCCCATTTGGTATTCACATTTGATACAATTAACATGATTAAATAATCTTTCCATTAGCGCTATCAGGCACTTTGATTCTTTCTCTTTTGATAAATAGTATTACAACTTTTAACAACTGCAATAGAAAAGTTTAATTTGTTTACTTCAGAAAACTGAAATACTTATATATAAGAGTTGTAATTTCAGATGATGAAGAAGAAAAGAGTAATGATGTGATACTCCTAGACAGTAGTGATGAAGGAAAAAATAAGAAAAAAGATGGTAAGAATACCGATTTATATTTCCTTGCCCCTTCCCTCTATCCTCAAAAATCATAAAAATAAGGAGACATGGTATGACTGCCAAAATAGACAACTGTCCACTAAAGACCAAAGAACAAGTATGTGAACAGGTCGCTGAAAGTTTATGTGATATGATAGTTATGATTTATGTTAAGGGGATGTGATAGTTTGTGTGAGGCCAGGGAAAAATGATTGTTGGTTTCCCTTAACATTGGAAACTTTTCAAGGCCCGGACGGCAGGAGTTTTTTTTTGTTTTTTGTATCAAATAGTGTTGCTATAGACTGCGTTTAAAACAAAATATTTATTTACTTGACAACTGGTATTAAACTTAGGTTTTAACATGTTTAACCCTGCCGCATTTTTGCGCCTGTCCCAAGTCAGGAGCCTCTGGCCTTTGTTAGTCTTGTATTTTTTTTATACGACCGCAAAAATTAAAAATTTTTTGGTCGTATATTGGTATGACGTTGGTGTCGTCGTCATCGTCGTCCGGCATCGTCGTCGTCGTCGTCCGGCGTCGTCCGAAGACACATTGGTTTTCGCACTCTAACTTTAGTTTAAGTGAATGGATCTCCATGAAATTTTACCATAAGGTTCAATACCACGAACGAAAGGTTGGGATTGATTTTGGGGGTTATGGTACCAACAGTTAAGGAATTAGGGGCCAAAAAGGGGCCAAAAATAAGCATTTTTGTAACTTCCAGACAATAACTTGTGTATAAGTGTATGGATCTCTCTGACATTGTACCACAAGGTTCCATATCACAAAGGAAAGGCTGTAATTGATTTTGGGGGTAATTGCCTCAAAATTTTAGGAATTAGGGGCCAAAAAAGGGGCAAAAAACAAGCATTTTTCTAGTTTCATGACAATAACTTGTGTGTAAGTGTTTGGATATTTCTGAAATTGTACTACAAGGTTCCATATCACAAAGGGAAAGCTGGAATTGAGTTTGGGGGTAATTGCCCGAAACGTTTAGGAATTGGGGGCCAAAAATAAGCATTTTTCTAGTTTCCAGACAATAACTTGTGTTCAAGTGTATGGATCTCTCTGAAATTGTACTGCAAGGTACCATACCACAAAGGGAAGGCTGGGATTGAGTTTGGGGGTGATGAATCATAAGGGGGTTCAAAAAATTTGGGGGGGATTTTTTTTTTTTCTTTTTTTTTCTTTTTTTCCTTTTTTTTTTCTTTTAAAATTTTCCATTTTAAGTTGGTTATTTCTGATTAATATTTAAAAGCAAATAATAATGATATGGTAGGAGATACACACCAAACAGGATGTGTAAATTATTATCTAATAAGTATTGTGCAATAGCAAGAAATTTTCAATTGCACAGTATTGCACAATAGCAAGAAATCTTCAATTGCACAGTATTGCGCAATAGCAAGAAATCTTCAATTGCTCAGTATTGCGCAATAGCAAGAAATATCCAATAGCACAATATTGCGCAATAGCAAGAAATTGTCAATTGTACAGTATTGCGCAATAGCAAGAAATATTCAATTGCACAGTATTGTGCAAAAGAAGATACTTCGTATAAATTGCTTATTTCTTGATCAATTTCAATGGGGTTTTATTCTTGAATTCTTGGGGTTCTTTAATATGCTGAATCTAACCGTGTATTAAGTTTTTGGATTTTGGGCCCCGTTTTTAAATTGGTCCACATTGAGGTCCAAAGGGTCCAAAATTTAACTTTGTTTGATTTCATCAAAAATTGAATTATTGGGGTTCTTTGATATGCTGAATCTAACCGTGTATTTAGATTCTTAATTTTTGTTTCCGTTTTCAAATTGGTCTACATTAAGGTCCAAAGGGTCCAAAATTAAACTTAGTTTGATTTTAACAAAAATTGAATTTTTAGGGTTCTTTGATATGCTGAATCTAAACATGTATTTAGATTTTTGATTATGGGCCCAGTTTTCAAGTTGGTCCAAATCGGGGTCCAAAATTAAACTTTGTTTGATTTCAACAAAAACTGAATATATGGGGTTCTTTGATATGCTGAATCTAACCATGTATTTAGATTTTGGATATTGGACCATAATAGGTGAATGTCCAATTTAAAATTTTTAAGTTCTTAGACCACATTCATTCTGTGTCAGAAACCTATGCTGTGTCAAATATTTAATCACAATCCAAATTCAGAGCTGTATCAAGCTTGAATGTTGTGTCCATACTTGCCCCAACTGTTCAGGGTTCGACCTCTGCGGTCGTATCAAGCTGCGCCCTGCGGAGCATTTTATTTTAATTTTAGTTCATTTATATGTTTTGGAGTTTAGTGTGACGTCAATTTTCCCTGAACTAGTACACAATTTTATTTAAGGGCCAGCTGAGGACCACCTCCGGGTGCGGGATTTTCTCGCTGCGTTGAAGACCCATTGGTGGCCTTCCGCTGTTGTCTGCTCTTTGGTCGGGTTGTTGCCTCTTTGACATATTCCCCATTTCCATTCTCAATTTTATTAGGTGACTTTAATGACATAAAGAACTGGTGTCCACGCAATCAATCTTGATAGAATACTGGAGCTTGGTGCCAAGTTGGCCATTTTGGACAACAGGCATGACAGGGGAGCGAAATGCTTTAAATCATTGTTATCTTTCCGATAAGTTAAGCGCTTCTGTGATCTTGTAATCAAGGCGGCAAAAAATTACCTTGACATTGTTATGCTTCTAAACAAAAAACTGAAACGTATATGAAAAAGTATTTGTCAACAATGCGGGATCGAAACTAGACATGGCTGTTTTCTTTTTTGTTCAGTCGAAAAGAAAAAAAAAACAACCCGGCAGTTTAAAGTAGACCCGGTCAGGTTAGGGGAAACGAACAATCATTTTTCCCTAGTCTGATGTGATAGTTTATGATTTATAATTAGGGGATGAGATAGTTTATGTGATGTGATAGTTTATGTTTTATGAATAGGTGATGTGATAGTTTATGTTTTATGAATAGGTGATGTGATAGTTTATGTTTTATGAATAGGTGATGTGATAGTTTATGTTTTATGAATAGGTGATGTGATAGTTTATGTTTTATGTTTAGGTGATGTGATTGTTTATGTTTTATGTTAAGGTGATGTGATTGTTTATGTTTTATGTTTAGGTGATGTGATTGTTTATGTTTTATGTTTAGGTGATGTGATAGACATAAGTAGTGATGAAGATGATATAATGATTACCAATGACATGGAAGACAACTCTGTCGAGTCAGAAGACCCGAACAATAGCGGTAGTCATATTGACGATTCATTGAACCATCCAGATGAACAAGGCAGAGTATTGGTCAATATTGGTCACCCACCAGATGAACAAGATATTTTTCTTGTTCCACAAATTGCAAAATACATTAAAAGGCATCAGGTAATAGAAATGTTGAATTGTTCCCATATTAAATGAGAAGGAAATCAATTTATGATATATACAAAAAAAATTTCAGAATCATCTTTCCTTGTTTAAACAATGTCAGAAAGCAATTTGGTGTACTATACTAAATTCTTTTGCATTTCCAACTGTCAAGGCAGCTGCAATATTTCTCATAATTTCCCTCACTTTTAACTAGATTTCATGGGAAATTTGTATTTCAATATATGCATAAAGATAAGTTATATATTTTTTGTTCACACATAGCTTTCTTTTTTCTTTCAATGTTTCAAAAGTGAGACTAAGCTGTGCTGTTTCTGGCATATGCAGTTTAAACAATTGTTAAAGTTTGTGATAAGTTTATACAGGCAACACATACATGTCATATATCTGTGTTAACCATTTTGTTTTCTTATTTTATTTTTTTATAATCCTGAGTCCTTTATTTCAGATTGGTGGTGTTAGATTTCTGTATGACAATCTGATTGAATCTCTGTCCAGATTTAAAAGTAGTCCCGGTTTTGGTTGTATCCTGGCACACAGTATGGGTCTTGGTAAAACCATTCAGATGATAGCTCTCATTGATGTTTTACTGCGACATACAGCAGCCAAATCTGTATTACTTATTGTACCAATAAACACTTTACAAAATTGGATGGCTGAAATCAACATGTGGTGTCCGGAATCTGTACCAGAGGGATATCCAGATGTGCAGTTAAGAAACTTCAAAGTTTATATTCTCAATGATAACTACAAGACACCATATTCCAGGGCTAAGGTCATAGGTAATTATAAATTTCCTAATTTCACCAAGTTTTATTATGTGTCTTTAATTCCTCAGATTTTTGTGCATTCATCACAATCCTCATGAAAAAAATATGTATATTATTGAAAAGCCTTAGTGATAAAAGACAAGACTTAATAAAGATTTTTTCTTTACAAGTGATGGGCAAATATTGTGAACTTCATGATTTTAAACACTGGATAGCTATCAAAGTTTAAAAGATAAAAAACAAATAAACACATAGATATGAAAATTCATTCAGTTAGACCTTGTGAGAGTTCTAAAATAGAGCTGATGTAATGAAAGTACATGTAAAAGAGAAGCTTGAGAGTAATTGAAATACATCAGTTTGGTCATGTTATAGTTGATCAATATAGCTAATGTCATGAAAGTATTGAGAGTAATTGAAATACAATTTTGTCACTAAAGGGAGATGCTGTACTTGATAGATATTCAGTAAAATAGATAAGAACATTGGTGTATGGTAAAATCTGTATTTTAGTGTAATTTCTAAAGTTTTATTTTTCTAGTTGAATGGCACAAAACAGGAGGAGTGTTGTTGATGGGTTATGAGATGTATCGACTGATGACAAGTCGTAAAGGTCATATAGCACAGCCAAAGAAACCAGGAAGGAAGGCAGCCGGAAGGGAGACAATTATTGATGTTGATGAAGAAGATAAAACTAAAGATTTGTTTGTTGGTAAGCCCCGTTATTATATTTCTAAGTATGACAGAATTTACAAAAGATCATGTGTTACAAAACAGACATTGATTAAAAAAAAAATTGGTGACAATGAAATTTTTATGAATAATTTTGCAAAATCCATCATAATGACATTTTTCGTTGCATGTTTAATTAGCTCACCTGGCCCAAAGGGGCAAGTGAGCTTTTCTCATCACTTGGCGTTTGTCGTCCGTCGCCGTCGTCCGTCGTCGTTAACTTTTACAAAAATCTTCTCTGAAACTACATGGCCAAATTAAACCAAACTTGGCCACAATCATCATTGGGGTATCTAGTTTGAAAAATGTGTCCGGTGACCTGGCCAACCAACCAAGATGGCCGCTATGGCTAAAAATAGAACATAGGGGTAAAATGTAGATTTTGGCTTATATCTCTGAAACCAAAGCATTTAGAGCAAATCTGACATGGGGTATAATTGTTTATCAGGTCAAGATCTATCTGCCCTGAATTTTTCAGATGAATCTGACAACCCGTTGTTGGGTTGCTGCCCCTGAATTGGTAATTTTAAGGGAATTTTGCGTTTTTGGTTATTATCTTGAATATTATTATAGATAGAGGTAAACTGTAAACAGCAATAATGTTCAGCAAAGTAAGATCTACAAATAAGTCAACATGACCAAAATGGTCAGTTGACCCTTTAAGGAGTTATTGCCCTTTATAGTCAATTTTTAACCATTTTTCGTAAATTTTTGTAATCTTTTACAAAAATCTTCTCCTCTGAAACTACTAAGACAAATTTAACCAAACTTGTCCACAATCATCATTAGGGTATCTAGTTTAAAAAATGTGTCCGATGATCCCGCCCACGAAACAAGATGGCCGACATGGCTAAAAAATAGTACATAGGGAAAAAGGCAGTTTTTGGCTCATATCTCTGAAACCAAAGACTTTAGAGCAAATCTGACGGGATAAAATTGTTCATTAGGTCAAGATCTATCTGCCCTGAAATTTTCAGACCAATCAGGCAACACGTTGTTGGGTTGCTGCCCCTGAATTGGTAATTTTAAGAAAATTTTGCAGCTTTTGGTTATTATCTTGAATATTATTATAGATAGAGATAAACTGTAAACAGCAATAATGTACAGCAAAGTAAGATCTACAAATAAGTCAACATGACCAAAATTATCAATTGACCCCTTAAGGAGTTATTGCCCTTTATAGTCAATTTTTTACAATTTTCATAAATTTTGTAAATTTTTGTAAATTTTTACAAAATATTTTCCACTGTAACTACTGGGCCAAGTTCATTATAGATAGAGATAATTGTAAGCAGCAAAAATGTTCAGTAAAGTAAGATCTACAAACACATCACCATCACCAAAACACAATTTTGTCATGAATCCATCTGTGTCCTTTGTTTAATATGCACATAGACCAAGGTGAGCGACACAGGCTCTTTTGAGCCTCTAGTTTTTTATCTAAAACGTTTTGGGGCTTTCCCCCGCAGCACAAAATCTGCAAAAGGGGTTGGCATTTTTGTTTCTGTAATTCTTCTGAAACCAGTGTTCTAGCCAGGATTTGAAAAAGGCAGGGTGCTAGTAAGAAAAAGGGCAATTTTACGCGTAAATGTCATTGAAAAAAGGGCAATTATTTAAGCCTCATAATTTATTAGCATATATCATAAAATACATATGTACATAACATTACAAACAAAATACTCTATATAACTCAGGCACTATGGTAAAATCAAGTTTCAGTTAAAATGGAGTAATAAAATTCAATACTTTTGGCACAGTCTTCTCTGTTTGACTTTAAAAAACTTTGTTACAACATTGTCTAAAATTGAACAGAACATGTCATTATGACAGTTAATTTTGATATGTAGCAAGTTCTCAAGTGTTGATTGCTTCATTTCTATGATCACATATGATCAGCTTTACTTGAGAAAACACTCTCTCAACCTCAGCTGTGCTCAGTGGCAAAACTGCTGCCACACTCATAAGTTTCAAAATTTTTGGATAGAGCTCAGTCAATCTTAGCGTCTATCTCGAGTCGGCATTGTGAAAATAATGATTTAAAATTTATTTGTACTTAATTAAGTTCTCAGTTTAATTCTAATCACGAAACGGATTGATAGTCAAGGTAAAAACACTTTTTATGCTAATAATTTATAGGTGGCGCGTTATGCATTGTCAACAAGGAAGAAAAATGGCAGCGAACATTTTGACAAAACTCATCCGAGAAAAAGCAAATTTCGCGATAAAAAAACGGCAGGGCACCCGAGAAACGGCAGAAAAAAGACACAGGCATCAATAAAAAAGGGCAGGCACTGCACCCTGTTCAAACTTTGTAGCTAGAACACTGGAAACTTCTGTCAGACTGCATCTCAGTGGAACAGTAATTTTTTTCCAAAAAAATATTAAGTGAGCAGGAAATTTTAATTTGTCCCCTTTTTAATCTCTTATTGATTAAAGGCATTAAAGGGTGTGCAGTTGTGAGCTCTGCTCTATTTATTTTTGTTGCAAAATTAAGTCTGTTTTATTAATATTGTTTTTGTTGCTCAGTACTTGTTAACTGAATTGTATTTCTGTTCATAGATGTTCATGAAGCTTTACAGAATCCAGGACCTGACATGGTTGTATGTGACGAAGGACATAGGATCAAAAACAGTCATGCTGGAATATCTCAGTCTCTTAAAACAATTAGAACAAGGTAAAAAGAAAAAAAATCCTGCTTTAAAATATCACCGTATATACAAAGATCATGCTTGAATATCACAGTTTCTTAAAACAAATAAAACAAGGTAAACTAAAAAAAGTTATGTTGAAAATATCACCATATACAAAAATCAGGCTGGAATATCTTAGTCGCTTTCAACAATTAGAACATGGTTTAAAAAAAATGATGCTTTTAAAATATCACCATGTGCAAAAATCAGGCTGGAATATCTCATTTGCTTTCAACCATTTGAACACGGTAAACTAAAAAAATCATGCCATTAAAATATCACCATATGCAAAGATTATTATTCTTTATCAATATAATGTGAATTAATGAAACAGTAAAAAATAGAAGAAAAGATACCAAGGGCCAATTGAAACCAAAAGTCAAAGAATGACCAGAACTCAAAGTTTCTTAAGAAAGAGAAACAGTTCATAAAAGAGTTCTCAGAAAACTAAACATTTAGCAACAGGAACCAACTGATAATTTAAAGTGGCTTTATAAACTCTGGAAGGAAAAACAATTCCTGCTTCACGAGTGGCACCCATCATATTTCATCAGTTTTACATGAAATATTATATTGTGAAGAAATGATAACAACAAAATGAACATAATTGAATATTATATTTTATCAGGCACACTTATGTTAATCAAAACTTAAATGCCTTGATCAAATAAACCAAGATGAAAACTATTGATTAATTTAATGAATGATTGTTTCTATTGATTGATTGTTGGTTTTTTATGCCCCAGCATAAAAAAAAACTCTAATTGAGGTGATATTAATTTCCATAAAGTGTTCCAATATTTTCATTAGTCCTTTCAAGAGAAATAAGAAGTTGTGGTATGAGGTGCCAATGAGACAACTCTCCATCCAAGTCACAATGTGTATAAAGTAAACAATTATAGGTCAAAGTACGGTCTTCAACACGGAGCCTTGGCTCACACCTAACAGCAAGCTATAAAGGGCCCAAAAATGACAAGTGTAAAACAATTAGACTACTGATTTGGTAAAGCAATTAGACTACTTAGTTGTTAAAGCCATTTCAACATACATTGTATCTATAACATGTATTTGACCTCAGTCGTATGAATACTGACCTCAGTTATATGAATACTATTACAGGAGAAGAGTTGTACTAACAGGCTATCCATTACAAAACAATCTGATAGAATACTGGTGTATGGTGGACTTTGTACGACCTAATTACCTCGGCAACAAAACAGAATTCTGTAATATGTTTGAAAGACCTATTATGAATGGACAGTGTGCTGATAGTACTGAAGCAGACACCAAGCTGATGAGATACAGGGCCCATGTGTTACATAGTCTGTTAGAGGGTTTTGTACAAAGGTGAGAAATTGCCTTCTTTATAATGTTTGAGAAGAAAATAGAACAATGTGAACATAAGGATGGTGAGCAAGACAGTCATCCTTTAATGATTTGCATTAGAATTACAAAATAAATTTACCACGTTTCCTTTTCAAGACCTTTTCTAATGGTAGACCCTAAAGGATTTTCAGGAGAGAACTGTTTAGAAAGGGGTTATCAATTCTAAAATAAAATATCTTGTGTTTAATTACAGGAGAGGACATACAGTTTTACAAGCAGCTCTACCTCCAAAACAAGAATTCATCATCTTGATAACTATGTCTCAAATACAAAAGATGCTTTACAAAGAATTCATGGACAACTTAGCAGAGACAAGTCTTAATACTTGGGCAACAACCAATCCTATCAAAGCTTTCTCTGTCTGTTGTAAGGTAAGGAAAAAGGGGAGTATAAAATATAAGGGTACATAACTTGTGTAATCAACTCCTACAGTTTTGTACCAGATCCCTGGAACTTCACAGGAAGATTGTACAAATGTTCACGTGCACCTGCTATTATGGAATTGTTTGAGAAATTTTTACTTATTTTTTTAGATTTGGAAACTTATTAATTTTTTAAATATTTAGATGTGCTGTATAGAGCATTCTCTGTCGTTTCAGTAACATTATGTTCAACCCTGCCATTTGAGTCTTTGATAAATATTTTTATTGATTGATTGATGTTTGCTTTACACAGCTTTAACAAAAAGGCTATATTGGGGCTAAATTATTTTGTGTAATCAATGACGTTATAAAAACAATAGATGTCTGATACAGAATTAAACTTGTTCACAAAATATTGGGGGAAAACTAATGAAAAGAATTCTTAAATTCAATGGAATGTTTGTGCTGATACATTTTTATGTAATATCATTACCCTAAGATACTTTTGTATGAGATATTATTACCCAAGATTAATGTCAAACTTTATGTTTAATGTTTATATACTAGATTTGGAACCATCCAGATATCTTGTACAAAATAGTAAGACAGAAAAAGATTGATTTAGAGGATAATGACCTTGACATTGAAACTGATTCATCTGGTGTCAAGAAAAAGAAGAAACAAGGTGCAACAGGTAGTCCAGCTGGTATCTCACCGTTCATGGACAAGAAAAGTGACCAAGCTATTACTTATGAATGGGTACATACTTTTTTATTTAAAAAACTAAGTGATTTTAGAGAAAAAAATGTTGATGGTAATGTAAATTTTTGGATTTGTCATTTCTATGATTTACATATTGTTATGCAATCTACCAAAATTTGTATACAAAGTAAACATTGTACATTTCTTAAAGTTTTTTATCTTGTTTAATTGAAAGAATACATGCTAAATATTTTCTGTTTTGGATTTTGCGCTATGAAAGATAACTTCCCAGCTTGCTCTGAATATTCATTTGGTTGCTGTTTCAATGAAGTATACCCCAAATTTCTTTTTATGCCCCACCTACGATAGTAGTAGGGGCATTATGTTATGGTCTGTGTGTCCGTTCGTCCGTCCGTCTGTCCCACTTCAGGTTAAAGTTTTTGATCAAGGTAGTTTATGATGAAGTTGAAGTCCAATCAACTTGAAACTTAGTACACATGTTCCCTATGATATGATCTTTCTAATTGTAATGCCAAATTAGAGTTTTGACCCCAATTTCACGGTCCACTGAACATAGAAAATGATAGTGCAAGTGGGGCATCAATGTACTATGGACACATTCTTTTTTTTTATTCTGACATATATATACCGGGGTATATATTACAGTTAAGACAAACAAGGATTGCTGTACAATGGTAAAACTGAATGATCATATCTTTTTTATACGACCGCAAAAAAAATTTTGTGGTCGTTTATTGGTATGACGTTGGCGTTGTCGTCGTCGTCCGAAGACACATTGGTTTTCGCACTCTAACTTTAGTTTAAGTGAATGGATCTCTATGAAATTTTACCACAAGGTTCAATACCACAAAAGGAAGGTTGGGATTGATTTTGGGGGTTATGGTACCAACATTAAAGGAAAAAGGGGCCAAAAATAAGCATTTTTGTAACTTCCAGACATAACTTGTGTGTAAGTGTATGGATCTCTCTGACATTGTACCACAAGGTTCCATATCACAAAAGGAATGCTGGTATTGATTTTGGGGGTAGTTGCCTCAAAATTTTAGGAATTAGGGGCCAAAAAAGGGGCAAAAAACAAGCATTTTTCTAGTTTCATGACAATAACTTGTGTGTAAGTGTATGGATCTTTCTGAAATTGTACTACAAGGTTCCATATCACAAAGGGAAAGCTGGAATTGAGTTTGGGGGTAATTGCCGAAACGTTTAGGAATTGGCCAAAAAGGGGCCAAAAAAACACATTTTTCTAGTTTCCAGACAATAACTTGTGTTCAAGTGTATGGATCTCTCTGAAATTGTACTGCAAGGTACCATACCACAAAGGGAAGGCTGGGATTGATGATGGGGGTAATTGCCTTTATATTTTAGGAATTAGGGGCCAAAAAGGGGCAAAAAACAAGCATTTTTCTTGTTTCAGGACAATAACTTGTGTGTAAGTGTATGGATCTTTCTGAAATTGTACTACAAGGTTCCATATCACAAAGGGAAAGCTGGGTTTGAGTTTGGGGGTAATTGCCCTAAACGTTTAGGAATTGGGGGCCAAAAAGGGGCCAAAAAACACATTTTTCTAGTTTCCAGACAATAACTTGTGTTCAAGTGTATGGATCTCTCTGAAATTGTACTGCAAGGTACCATACCACAAAGGGAAGGCTGGGATTGAGTTTGGGGGTGATGAATCATAAGGGGGTTCAAAAAATTTGGGGGGGGGGGATTTTTTTTTTTTTCCTTTTTTTTTTCTTTTAAAATTTTCCATTTTAAGTTGGTTATTTCTGATTTATATTTAAAAGCAAATAATAATGATATGATAGGAGATACACACCAAACAGGATGTGTAAATTATTATATAATAAGTATTGTGCAATAGCAAGAAATTTTCAATTGCACAGTATTGCACAATAGCAAGAAATCTTCAATTGCACAGTATTGCGCAATAGCAAGAAATCTTCAATTGCACAGTATTGCACAATAGCAAGAAATATCCAATAGCACAATATTGCGCAATAGCAAGAAATTGTCAATTGTACAGTATTGCGCAATAGCAAGAAATATTTAATTGCACAGTATTGTGCAAAAGAAGATACTTCGTATAAATTGCTTATTTCTTGACCAATTTCAATGGGGTTTTATTCTTGAATTCTTGGGGTTCTTTAATATGCTGAATCTAACCGTGTATTTAGTTTTTGTATTTTGGGCCCCGTTTTAAAATTGGTCCACATTGAGGTCCAAAGGGTCCAAAATTAAACTTTGTTTGATTTCATCAAAAATTGAATTATTGGGGTTCTTTGATATGCCAATCTAACCGTGTATTTAGATTCTTAATTTTTGGTTCTGTTTTCAAATTGGTCTACATTAAGGTCCAAAGGGTCCAAAATTAAACTTAGTTTGATTTTAACAAAAATTGAATTCTTAGGGTTCTTTGATATGCTGAATCTAAACATGTATTTAGATTTTTGATTATGGGCCCAGTTTTCAAGTTGGTCCAAATCGGGGTCCAAAATTAAACTTTGTTTGATTTCAACAAAAATTGAACATACGGGGTTCTTTGATATGCTGAATCTAACCATGTATTTAGATTTTTATACGACCGCAAAAAAATTTTTGTGGTCGTATATTGGTATGACGTTGGTGTCGTCGTCGTCGTCCGGCGTCGTCGTCCGAATACACATTAGTTTTCGCACTCTAACTTTAGTTTAAGTGAATGGATCTCTATGAAATTTCACCATAAGGTTCAATACAACAAAAGGAAGGTGGGGATTGATTTTGGGGGTTATGGTACCAACAGTTAAGGAATTAGGGGCCAAAAAGGGGCCAAAAATAAGCTTTTCTAGTTTCCAGACAATAACTGTGGAACGGTGTATGGATCTCTCTGAAATTATACTACAAGTTTCCATACCACAAAGGGATGGTTAGGATTTGCTTTGGGGGGTTATGGCTCAAACCGTTTAAGAATTAGGGGCAAAAAAGGGGGAAAAACAAGGTTGTCCTGGTTAATGGACAAATACTTTAGTACAAAACATAATTTAAAGCAGTGTAAGGGAGATAAATCAAATACATCATTGAAATTATCTCCCTTACACTGCTTTTAAATTATGTATAAAGTAATGGTTAATGAACAATTAAGATAATTTAAAACAGTGTAAGAAAGGTAATCCAAATACAATGTTTTGGTTACTTCCCTTACACTGCTTTTAAATTATGTTTAAAGAAATGCATATTTATAAAGGAAGACCAGTAAAAATATCTGCAAATGTTGCATCTTTTTTTTTTACAAAAAAATCCATATGAAAGATTTGACACTATATTTTAAATTCTATTATAAAATAGATTAAGTTAGCATTATGGTAAATTTAAATGGGTAATTATGGTTTGGGGAAAAAAAGGGGGGGGGGGGGGTAAAAAGAAATTGTGGGGGGTCAATTTTTTCTCATTTCAGATTTCAGAAATTAAAAAGAATTATCCTTCAAATATTATTTTTTTTTCAAATTTCAAATATTGAAAAATTTCAAGAAGTAATCTTTAATTGAACAGTATGGCGCATTAGATTTGTAAAATCTTTGACCACATTTATTTATTTGTTATGCCGAATCTAACCGTGTATTTAGATTTTTAATTTTGGATCCAGTTTTCAAATTGGTCTACATTAAGGTCCAAAGGGTCCAAAATTAAACTTTGTTTGATTTTAACAAAAATTGAATTCTTGGGGTTCTTTGATATGCTGAATCTAAACATGTGTTTAGATTTTTGATTATGGGCCCGGTTTTCAAGTTGGTCCAAGTTGGGTCCAAAATAAAACTTTGTTTGATTTTAACAAAAATTGAATTCTTGGGGTTCTTTGATATGCTGAATCTAAACATGTGTTTAGATTTTTGATTATGGGCCCAGTTTTCAAGTTGGTCCAAGTTGGGGTCCAAAATAAAACTTTGTTTGATTTCAACAAAAATTGAATATATGGGGTTCTTTGATATGCTGAATCTAAACATGTATTTAGATTTTTGGCCCAGTTTTCAAGTTGGTCCAAACTGGGGTCCAAAATTAAACTTTGTTTGATTTCAGCAAAAATTGAATATATGGGGTTCTTTGATATGCTGAATCTTACCATGTATTTAGATTTTTTATTTGTGGCCCAGTTTTCAAGTTGGTCCAAAATTAAACTTTGTTTGATTTCAACAAAAATTGAATATATGGGGTTCTTTGATATGCTGAATCTTACCATGTATATAGATTTTTTATTTGTGGGCCCGCTATCAAATTGGTTCATATTGAGGTCAAAAGGGTCCAAAATTAAACTTTGTTTGATTTCATCAAAAATTGAATTATTGGGGTTCTTTGATATGCCAAATCTAACCGTGTTTTTAGATTTTTAATTTTGGGTCCCGTTTTTTAAATTGGTCTACATTAAGGTCCAAAGGGTCCAAAATTAAACTTAGTTTGATTTTAACAAAAATTGAATTCTTGGGGTACTTTGATATGCTGAATCTAACCATGTATTTTGATTTTGGATATTGGACCATAATAGGTAAATTAAAAAAAAAATTGAAGTTATTAGACCACATTCTTTCTGTGTCAGAAACCTATGCTGTGTCAAATATTTAATCACAATCCAAATTCAGAGCTGTATCAAGCTTGAATGTTGTGTCCATACTTGCCCCAACTGTTCAGGGCTCGACCTCTGCGGTCGTATCAAGCTGCGCCCAGCGAAGCATTTTATTGATTTTTGGGCCCTGTTATCAACTTTGTCCACATTGAGGTCAAAAGGGTCCAAAATTAAACTTTGTTTGATTTCATCAAAAATTGAATTCTTGGGGTTCTTTGATATGCTGAATCTAACCATGTATTTAGATTTTGGATATTGGACCATAATAGGTGAATGTCCAATTTAAAATTTTAAGTTCTTAGACCACATTCATTCTGTGTCAGAAACCTATGATGTGTCAAATATTTAATCACAATCCAAATGCAAAGCTGTATCAAGCTTGAATGTTGTGTCCATACTTGCCCCAACTGTTCAGGGTTCGACCTCTGCGGTCGTATCAAGCTGCGCCCTGCGGAGCATTTTATTATCTGTTGTAATAACACATTAAGAAGTCTGTTTGACTCAATCCAATTTAAAAATTGTAATTAAAGATAATATGTTATATGAATTACAACTCCTACTTTAGATTCATTTATATTACTTGTCAAGATTTTGTGGATTGAGGAAAATTGATTTTTTTTGGATATTTGATTTTATAGTTTTAACAGATACTATATACAAATCTATTGGAAATTTGTATTTTGAAGAAATTTTTTATAAATATTTGCTATATATAGTTCAGAAAAGATATTATTTCATAGTGCATTCATTTATTATTTACATAGGCAGAGAAATTACTGAAAAATTATACACCAGGTCAGTTAGAGATGGGAGGGAAAATGATGCTGTTGTTTGAACTGATCAATGAAACGCTTGCTGTCGGAGACAAATTGTTGATATTTAGGTTAGTATTCATCAGGTAAAGATTAGTACTTAGTAGAATATTAAAAATGTATTAAGAACATAAAAAAGGGACTTTTAACTATTGGGATGTTCCTCTTGTTTCATTTTTGCAGTAATTTTTGAATTTACAGTAAGCAAAAACTATTATGTTATGGTACTATTGATTCAAAGGAGACAGTTACTGAAGTGGTGCAGTGGATTAAAAAAATGGTTGCATTTTCCAACAGGAAACAAAAAAATTGCAAACATTCAGAAGTTTGATTCCAGGAATAAATCGCTATTCAGTGAAAAATTGTTCAAATATTAAACTGGCTTAAAAAATATGTAAGGTATTCATATACATTGGAAAATAACTATATGATGGCAAACTATGAGCTGATGATCTTATTTAATACTTTTTTCCATTTTCATGCTAGTCACTCCTGCTTGAATTTTTCCACAATTCAAACTATTTTCTAATAACAAGTATGGATAGTAGATAGTTCAGTTGAAATGGACATTTTGAACTATTGTTTATATTTTTTTTTCTACAGTCAAAGTTTGTACACATTAAGTTTACTTGAAGAGCTGTTGTCAAAAATGAAGGTACCTAGACCAGAAATGGATGAGTATTGGTCTAAAAACAAGAGCTATTTCAGTGAGTATTATGGACGAGTATTGGTCTAAAAACAAGAGTTATTTCAGTGAGTATTATGGACAAGTATTGGTCTAAAACGAGAGTTATTTCAGTGAGTATTATGGACGAGTATTGGTCTAAAAACAAGAGTTATTTCAGTGAGTATTATGGACGAGTATTGGTCTAAAAACAAGAGTTATTTCAGTGAGTATTCATGGACTAGTATTGGTCTAAAAACAAGAGTTATTTCAGTGAGTATTCATGGACGAGTATTGGTCTAAAAACAAGAGTTATTTCAGTGAGTATTCATGGACGAGTATTGGTCTAAAAACAAGAGTTATTTCAGTGAGTATTCATGGACGAGTATTGGTCTAAAAACAAGAGTTATTTCAGTGAGTATTATGGACGAGTATTGGTCTAAAAACAAGAGTTATTTCAGTGAGTATTCATGTTATATAATCAACTTACCGGTATGTATAAATGTGTGTAATTAAGTGATCTGTTTTGACTAAAATGTTGTGTTTTTTCATTTGACAGTCTATTTAGCTGTGATTTAGCAAACACTTTTCTTTTCTTGGTGTTGATTTTTAAAGAGAAGATAAATCTTCTTGCAGGATTAGCTACTTTTTATGATATTCCCTAATTGTATTATTGATATCGTAACATAGCAAAAACAAGGAATTTCACAGATACAGTCATCAGTTGTTTGTCCATAACATATTGTAGGCATAGTAGAGGTTATATATTCAATGTTCCTTTAACTATGGTTCCCAATCAGGAGTTCAATTTAAGAAGTAGCTCATAGATGAAAAACATAAGTCAGGTTCACCAGATAATGTTTTGAAAAAAAATGATTTCTTCCCATGTTCAGTAAAGTAGGTGCAGTTCACCTTATAATGAAAATATGAATATTTTTAAACATCAAGGTCAAAGATCACCTGGAAAGAGCTTTATTGTCTGCATGTTGCATCCAATCTCCTGAAACTTAGGTGCTTCAGTTGGGTAGGCAGATCCTGTTTTACATGTGGCAAATGTCGTGATACTCATGGCAAGTGCAAATTCTGTAAAAATCTTCATTCAGTAATGTCACAATCAAGGAAAAAGGATGGGATTGTGGCTAAGACAGTGGGAATATATCTGTGGTCATCTGTCACACAGATATTCCATAACGGTCAACCAAATCAGGATGGTGTCTGTAAAGTTTAAAGTATTTACCTACTGAAATAAAATCATGCTGTCCTACACTCTTATTTTGGGGACTGTATTTAGAAATAGATTTCATGGAGCAATGACATGAACTGTGCTGGAAGACACGATCTTGTGCAATCCCCAGAGTAAATTTGCACAGAATATCAATGCAGAAGAAATTATGTCTGTCAAAGGACATTTAATAATTGTTCTACCAATCAAATAAATTTATTTGTGATAATTGAACCATAAATTGAGATCAATCTTTTGTCAACACTAACTCTCAAAGTGACATGCCCTCATGTAATAACAGGTAAGACGTAATGCAATAATCCACATTATTTGAAATGACAATTGATTTGTGTAGGAATCAATTTATCATCAAGTTCTCACAGTTCACAATTTGTAGATGGAAGCACTCTCACAGTGCTGAAATCAATGAAAACAAACTCATAAACCAATCAACTATTTTTACAGGACTTGATGGTAGTACCTTAGCACAAGAAAGAGAGAAGCTGATTGGTCAGTTTAATGCCCCTGATAACAACAGAGTCTGGCTGTTTCTACTTTCAACAAGGTAAAGATAATTCAGTAGTAAAATATCATTGTAGATTTGATATAAGAGAAAGTATTAAACCACTAAATCATGATGAGTATATAAACAGGGATATGTAGTATGATTGCCAGAGAGACAACTATTTACCAGAGACGTTGATGTAAGCATCACATGGTGATCTTCAACAATGAGCAAAACCCATAACATATGGTGAGCTATAAAAGGCCATGACATTACAATATCTGAAACAATTCAAATGAGAAAATCAAAGCCTGATTTATGACAAAATAAATAACAATTAAGTTCTAGTGTAACTTTATGTTCAACATATTCAAGTTATGTAAATGCCCCTTACTAAGTTATTTGCCTAGTTTTAAACAACAGTCACATTATACTGTAATACACATTTGTAGGATTTAGTATATAGTATTTTAGTATATAATTCTATTTCCCAGAGCTGGTTCTCTTGGTATAAACTTGATAGGAGCAAACAGAGTTGTTGTAATGGATGCCTCTTGGAATCCTTGTCACGATTGTCAAGCTGTATGTCGTGTGTACAGATTTGGACAGGTCAAGCCAAGTTACATATACAGACTGGTGACAGATAATACTATGGAAAAGAAGATCTACGACAGACAAGTCAATAAGCAGGGAATGTCAGGTATAAAAAAAACCTCTTACATTTATATATGACATCTCTTACATTGATAAAGGTTGTGAGATCAAATCCCACTCATGTCAAGGTGCATCCACTCTGGAAATCTCGCAATAATTGTCAATTAAGATGAGTCGATGCACCTTGCCATGCCGAAGGTTGGTGCTTCTTTCCAGGTACTCTGGTTTCCTCAAACAATTAAAAAATTGTCACCATGAAATAGCTAAGAGTGCTGAAACCAATCATTTACATTAGTATATGACATGCAGGTAGACAAAGAAAATCTTAAAAACATGGTGACTTTTTTTTCTTGATAACAAGTGGAAATATGAATGTGAGCATACAGAATCAATTGTTGCTAAATAGGCATAAGAATGTAATTTCACAACAAAAGGTTTTTAACTGTTAAAAATATAGTACTCTTATTTTACCAGTACAAAACACTGCTGTCATCTAGCTATTACTGATTAGCCACTGTTCCATCATATCTCAGACACATTATTAGTTATATTTCTATAATTATGAATTAGAAATGTAAATATGGTAACTGTTGTTGTGTATTTCAGATCGAGTAGTTGATGAATTACAGCCACAGAATAATTTCTCCAAGAGACATGTAGATAATTTACTCCATTATGAAGTATGTTGTTAAAAGTAGTTTGGATAATATAATATAACACTTATTTTAATGAAGTTTGCTAGTGAGTTCCAAAATAACAAGATTCCTAGACAATTAAAGCTTTGATTTCTATGCATATATCCATGTAAAAATGGCTAATTTTAAACAAAGCATTGTAGAAAAAGAATAAGTCAATAATGGAAGAAATTAATGCCATGAAAGAAGAACAAGTAATGCATGCCTTATTCACATCTAGACAAACTTGAAATATTCTTGGACTACCTCCCCTTAATCAGTAAAAATACAAAACTAGTTAAATATGAAACGGAAACCATTAGCTCTTTTTTCTCTATATAGATAGATTTATTCAAAACAAGATAAATATACATTATATACCAGAATTGTTAGAAATCATAATTTAGTTTATGTGACTTCTTTAAGGTAGATAGGGTGTCTTCCTCCATCTTGGATTTTGAAATACCAGAAAATAATCGGTCTAGATCTTTAATAAAATGTGCAAATTTTGAGAGTAGTGGGTAATTCATGTGTAAGAATTTTCATTTTAATATAGAAAATGACATGCTTTATTATATTTATGGTTGTATTTTACAAAAAACAGAATACTTTTGTTTGATTCAATTTTTTCTAACTTTGCCACATAAGGGGAGGCAACTCAAATGTAAGGGCAGATAATTCAGATAAATTTACTTTTACAATAGAATGTGTTAGGAATTTACCTATTTTATTATGTAGCAAGAAAACGGGTCCTGTGACCCCATTTTGTCTTTTTGTTATCTGAAAGTATAATATTAGAGCTATCTTCTCATATTTTATCTCAAAATTCTATGGTGTAGTTTTCGTTTTATGGCAGAAAATTGTGTTTTCCATGCATAATCTATACAAAATCTGTCAATTTTGCACAACCTGTAGCGTGAAAATAAGCCCTGTGACCCATTCTTTTTATTATTTTTTTCAAAAAAGCATGACATAAATTACATTTTGGCAAATTATTAAAAAGTTCTATGGATTATAATTTAGACACCCCATCTACCTTAATGCTGACTATTTATTATTTCAGGATGTAGAGACGGATCCTTTAGATTTTTCTGACTGTAACTATGGGGATCAAGCATTTAATAATGTCCTCAGAAGACAGGGTCATTGGTTAACTAAGGTAAATTATATTCTAGTAACTGTAACTATGGAGATCAAACATTGAATAATGTCCTCAGAAGACAGGGTCATTGGTTAACTAAGGAAAATTATATTCTAGTAACTGTAACTATGGAGATCAAGCATTAAATAATGTTCTCAGAAGACAGGGTCATTGGTTAACTAAGGTAAATTATATTCTAGTAACTGTAACTATGGAGATCAAGCATTAAATAATGTTCTCAGAAGACAGGGTCATTGGTTAACTAAGGTAAATTATATTCTAGTAACTGTAACTATGGAGATCAAGCATTAAATAATGTTCTCAGAAGACAGGGTCATTGGTTAACTAAGGTAAATTATATTGTTAAAAGACAGGGTCATTGGTTGATTAAGGTAAATTGTATTGTGACCAATAATTTGGTGATATGGGGTAAACATTAATGAGAATTAAACATCTAATGATGGACAATGCTCTTTCTTGCTGATTACAATGTGAATTATAATAAATGCCATAGACGCAAAGTTCAAATTTTGAAAGTTAGAAATCAATTCCTGCATTTTAGTTAGAGTAATGAGAAAGAAAAAAATAATGATAAGCTTCACAATCTATATATATCCTTAACTGGTAGTTTTGTTCTTTTTTTATGGAAAAAGTGTGAGATGGAATAGAAAAAACAAAGTGTAAAAATTTCAATGCATCAGGCACTCTTGCAGCCTCTTTTCCCCAGATCTGTCACAAAATGCCACTTCTTACAAATCACAACTACACTCAGAGACTGTCAGACAGAAAGCTTTCATGCTTTAGAATAAAATTGTTTTGACACCTTGTGACTATCGCACAGAACATAGCTGTGGGGGACATTTGGCTACAGCATATAAATCTTGTTGGTTTTTTTTTCTTTCAGAAGCCATTTACCCATGAATCACTGCTGATAGACAAGAAAGAGCTGAGATTAAGTAAGAAGGAGAAGAGACTAGCCAAACAGAGTTATGTAATGGAGAAGAAGCTGAACTTGACTTACTCCAGACCCTCCTATGCTGCCTTCTATCCTAAGGCAGGAGGAGTTCCTAGACCTACACATCACCCACCATGGTAATTGTTTACTTCCTTAATTATCATTGTATTAAATACTGTTCAGTTTGCCCTTATTTTTAGGGTTTCTTTTTGAAAGACCATCATTGAAAAAATCTGGGAATTAGAAATACACCTATTTCAAGCAAAGAGTTGACACACAGATATAATTAGTACATAAACTTCTATTGTGTACAAAAACCTGGAAACAATAAGGTAATATTTATTAGTAATTCCCTTTTTTTTATTGAAAATGGGATAATGACACAAATTATTAATGCATTCAATATGTAGTTAAAAAAACATTATTTCACAGTTTTACATGACAACCACTCAAAAGGTTTCTGACTTTAAAAAAACAGGCACATGATCACGAAGCAGATTTGAATTAGATCAACTTTTAGATAAAAGAATTTCCAATTAGGTCTTTAATTTTATAAGCTCTTCCCTTTTATATAATTGGCTTATGAGAGCTTGCTCATTTAAGGGTCTTAAATTTTTACATGTTTTGTCCATTTTTTACAGGAATCAGCCAACACCATTCAATCGGCCAGTAGCTAGTGTAAAACCAATGATGACTACACCTGTTCCTATGAAACCAAAAGATGGAGTTTCTATTATACCTCAAACAAAACCTGGTGTTACTGTCCACAAAATAGTAACTACAACAGACATTACGTTGCCAGGGACCACTACCAACACCCAATCAGGTGTAACTGCCAGCGGTGGTACTTTGGTAAACAAGATACCTGCAGGACAGCAAGTTTTTGTTATCAAGACACCAAAAGGAGTTTATATACGAACAAAGGAAGGAAAGATATTTGCTGTCAGAGCAAAGACTCCACTACTTAGCGGTATATCTACTGCATCAACCTCATCTGTAACTACTGTTACTATCAAAAACTCCACAGCAACAGGTATAGTTTGGTGTTTTAATGTCTTTCCAACAACCAAAAAACAGTATTCATTGATGATTATTTTCTGTTCAGTATCACCAGAATATTTACATACATGTACAGTCATTGATGATTATTTTCTGTTCAGTATCATCAGAATATTTACATACATGTACAGTCATTGATGATTATGTTCTGTTCAGTATCACCAGAATATTTACATACATGTACAGTCATTGATGATTATGTTCTGTTCAGAATCACCAGAATATTTACATACATGTACAGTCATTGATGATTATTTTCTGTTCAGTATCACCAGAATATTTACATACATGTACAGTCATTGATGATTATTTTCTGTTCAGTATCACCAGAATATTTACATACATGTACAGTAGTATTCATTTATAACAATGTCTTACGACAAATATATTTAAAATCCCCAGTCCCAAGGTGATCAAAACAATGTTAAATTGCAGGTATAATAAAGAAATCAGGCTTATAACAATTTTTAGCTCACCTGGCCCGAAGCTTTTCTCATCACTTGGCGTCCGTTGTCCATCCTCGTCGTCCATCATCGTTAGCTTTTTACAAAAATCTTCTCCTCTGAAACCACTGGGCCAAATTTAACCAAACTTGGCCACAATCATCAATAGGGTATATAGTTTAAAAAATGTGTCCGATGACCCCGCCTACCAACCAAGATGGCCGCCATGGCTAAAAATAGAACATAGGGGTAAATTGTAGATTTTGGCTTATATCTCTGAAACCAAAGCGTAGATTTTGGCTTATATCTCTGAAACCAAAGCATTTAGAGTAAATCTGACACAGGGTAAAACTGATTATCAGGTCAAGATCTATCTGCCCTGAAATTTTCAGACAAATCTGACAACCTGTTGTTGGGTTGCTGCCTCTGAATTGGTAATTTTAAGGAAATTTTGCAGTTTTTGGTTATTATCTTGAATATTATTATAAATAGAGATAAACTGTAAACAGCAATAATGTTCAGCAAAGTAAGATCTACAAATACGTTGTCATGACCAAAATTGTCAGTCGACCCCTTTAGGAGTTATTGCCCTTAATAGTAAATTTTTAACAATTTTTTGTAAATTTTTGTAATCTTTTACAAAAATCTTCTTCTCTGAAACTACTGAGACAAATTTAACCATATGTGACCATAATCATTATTAGGGTATCTAGTTTAAAAAATTTGTCCGATGACCCCGCCTTCCAACCATCATGGCTGACTTGGTTAAAAATAGAACATAGGGGTATAATGCAGTTTTTATACGTCCGTTTACGGGACGTATTATGGTATACCTCTGTCCGTCCATCCGTCTGTCCGTCGTCAACATGTCGGACATTAACTCAAAAATGCTTTAACCAATTTGCATAAAACTTTTGATAATTGTTTATATCTATTGACGTGAGCTCCCTTTCGTTTTTTATAAAATTTAGATTTTACGTTTCCGAGTTATGGGGTTTTATTCATTAAAAAAAGGGGGATTTTCCAGTTTTCGGACAATAAGTCAAGAATGCTTTCACCAACTTGCAAGAAATTGTGGTGAATTGTTTATATCTATTGACATGAGCTCCCTTTCGATTTTTATAAATTTATAAGATTTTACGTTTCCGAGTTACAGGGTTTTATACATAAAAAAAGGGGGGATTTTCCAGTTTTCGGACAAAAACTCAAAAATGCTTTCAGCAATTCTTATGAAACTTTGGTGAATTGTTTGTATGTATTGATGTAAGCTCCTTTAGAATTTTATAAATTTTACATTTTACATTTCTGAGTTATGGGGTTTTATTCATTAAAAAAAGGGGTGATTTTCCAGTTTTCGGACAATAACTCAAAAATGCTGTCACCAATTCTCATGAAACTTTGGTGAATAATTTATATCTATTGATGTAAGCTCCCTTTTTATTTTCATAAATTTCTAATATGACATTGAGAATTAATTGAACTTTATTTGTTTATAGTCTGACAACAGATTTACTAAGTATTGCCCAACAGCAAGAAATCTTTAATTGAATATAAATTCAATTCATATAACCAATTTCAAGTTCTTTGACTACATTTATTCAGAAACCTACAATATGTCAAATATTTTATTACAATCCAAATTCAGACCTGAATCAAGCTTGAATATTGTGTACATTTTTGCCCCAACTGTTCAGGGTTGGACCTCTAAGGGCGTATCTAGCTGCGCTCAGCGAAGCAGTTTATTGGTTTATATCTCTGACCCGTTGTTGGGTTGCTGCCCCTGAGTTAGTAATTTTACAAAAATTTTGCAGTTTTTTGTTATGATCTTAGATATCATTATAATATCTAATATCTAATACTATTAATTATGATTTTAACCTTATTTTACATGATTCCCAAAGCATCAGTAAATACAGGTGAGCGACACAGGCTCTTGAGAGCCTCTAGTTTTATTTCTCCCAAGTGACATTTTTATAGGAAAATAAGGAGATGTGGTATGATTGCCATTGAGTTCAAATGAAGTGGATGTAAGAAATTATAGACAACAGTAGGGCCTTCAACAATGAGAAACACCCATACCGTAAAAGGCCCTGACATGAAAAGGTGGAAACAATTCAAACGAGAATACCAACGCCTTAATTCATAACACAATAATTTACGAAAAAAACAAATATGACCGACATGAACAATGACAACCACTGAATTAAAAACATCTGACACCTGTTTTTGGGTGTTGCAGTCAAGTATTGATTTTAATTTAAAAAAAGAAGATGTGGTATGATTGCCAATGAGACAACTCTTCACAAGAGACCAAATGACACAGAAATTAAAAACTATAGGTCACCGTACGGCCATCAACAATGAGCAAAGCCCATACCGCATTGTCAGCTATAAAAGGCCCTGAAATGACAAATGTAAAACAATTCAAACGAGAAAACTAACAGCCTAATTTATGTATAAAATAATGAACGAAAAACAAATATGTAACACAGCAACAAACGAAAACCACTGAATTACAGGCTCCTGACTTGGGACAGGCACATACAGAATGACTGTCTTTGATCAGATGATTTGAAGGTTAATAAAACATGTGTGGTGATTTAATCAGGTGATTGGAAGGTAATAAAACATGTGTGGTGAAGACAAAGCCTCTTTGTCCTTACAGTTATCAAAAAATTAACGTAATTATTTATACTTAATAAATTATATTTATTCTTTTTACAGTGGCACCAAAGATTGGAACAGCACAGCCAATTATAGTATACCCCAAGACTGGTTCGGCTGTCATCAACAGGAAACCAACTTCACGACAACCAAGGGCTATTAAACCAAATCAATCAAAAAGTAAAGTTGATGCGAAAATTAAAATGAATTTAAATTCTGAAATAAAATCTGAATTGAACAAAAGTGGACCAAGTAGTATGATGGATCTGAACATATTGAAAAACTCTGGAACAGACATAGACTCTTCTGTAAATATTCCTACAGAAATGGATATTGATCCTAGATCTGCTAGTGTTGCTGCAATTGGCAGTATGCTTTCATTAGACAATGAAAAGGACACTTTGACTAAATCTGGCAGTGAGCCAATTATTGGTGGATTAGATAGTATAGAAATGCTAGCCAGGACAAATAGTCAAATGGGAATTGACAGCTTATCAGGGTCTAATAACTTGGTTGTTAAGGGCCTGCCTCAATCAAACAGTCAAACGGGACTGGAAAGCCAAACAGAATCAAGTACTGAAAACAATAGTGTCGTAGGTATAGAGAGACAGAATAGTTCTAGTAGTCAGATGAGTTCTGCCGATGAAGGACAGGTTCAGTTTGACAATAATGACAGTCAGTTTGGATCAGACATAGGAACATTTGATCAATCAGACAATAGCAATAGTAACAGTCAAATCTTCGAATTTGATAACCAAAGAGTTGATCGTCAACAAGGATTCTTGGAATCATTGTTTGACATGTCAGAAATTACTCCATATCAGCCGTCAAGACAGGACGCCAATCAGTCAATGAGTAGAGTAGACTCATCAGCATCAATATCATCAAACATGGGTCATATAGACCTTCGAGAAGACAGTGACAAATATCACGAGGAGGGTAATGACAATATGGACTCTTTCATGTCACGGTATCCACGGATCGCTCCAAACACGAGAAGCAATTATCCACAACACAATAATCCTATGCCTCATATGTTTAATCCGATGTCTGGATTTAACCAAGGTTCGCCACAGATGGGATACAATCCTATGTACACGCCATATCCAGTATTATTCCCCCAGAATTCCCATCAGTCACAGCCGACCTCAACTAACAATGGATCTGTTACCAACACAACACAAAGTGATTACATGTCTCCTATACAAAGTATGTCCCAGATGGGATCCAGTCCCATAATGGGATTTCCATTCAGCCCCTATTCCTTTCCAATGCCAGCACCATACATGATGGGAGGAATGCCCAATCCGTACATGGCAATGGGTATGCCACCCCCGTACGGACATCAAGGTGGCATGATGCCACCACCTAACAGTGCTAATGTGGGTCAACAACAACAACAGCAAACCCTGGACAAAACCACTTGAATACTATTTTATGTGTTGATCTTTATATATTAGACATTTTTGATATTTTATGTAAATGTTTTTTTAGATCTCAATTTGCACAGTGTCAGATCATTTATCATTTTCTATTTATCATTACACAGCCAATGATATTGGGTTTTTTCTATCATATTATTCAGACTCTGCAATCAAAATTTAAAAAAAGTGGTCAACTAATTTTAAACAAGAAACACTGTATACTACTATAATACCTACAAAAGAAAATGCTAGATTCTCTTGAAAAGATAAGAAATGTTCTATAGCAACTCTAGGACAGAAATTTAAAATTTGATTTTTCGTCAGTTTTATATAAAGTTAAACAGAAGTTATAACAAACAATTTCAAGGGCACAGGACTTTGTAGAATAAAATTAAAAAAATAGTTCCAAGAAAATGGGAATATGTTATTCCATTTTAAAAGTATTTGATTGTAAATGAAATGAAAATGTATTTGTATTACAACTGCAGCAAGTCTCATTTTATGAGCACGATGCTTGTTTTTGTAGTGTTTATAACTATTTACTATCAACTATAGCTTGTATGCTCAATATACACATAAACTTGACAAACCAATTGATAAGAAAAAAATCAGTGCTTGATATAAATGCAAATATGGGTTTAAGCCATACCAAATTGGTTTTTTGTTCTTCATATTTGCATGCTCTTAAAATTTTGAGATGAAAAATTTGAAAATTCGTCTAAAAAATACAATAAAAGCTCTCTTTTTTGTGCTTTCAATTTTTTAACCACATTGCAATAAATAAATAAAGTTCAGAAATATTAAGAATTTGATTGATTGTTTCCTAAAATGAAATCTAATTTTATTATTGCATTTTGAGTTTCTGGTACAGAATCATTTTTTTTTAGAAAATACCATGAATACTTTCACTTATTTTTTTTTAAAAGCAAAACAAATTCTAAAAACAGCAAAATATTTTAGTATGGCCTTTAGGTTTTTCACTATTGTATTTTGGTTTTTGATAGTGCCAAAAGAAAACTTTTACAAAGATTAAACAATTTACTTTATAAAGAATTTATTTACTATGCATAGGTTAACAGTATCACTAAATCAAAACACTTAAAATCATTTGTATGAAAGGAAATCATTCAAATTTCATTTTTTCCACAGTTATCTTGTTTAAGAAGTAACCTTAACTTATATCTTGTATAAGAAGTAACCTTAACTTATATAGAGTTAAAGGGGAGTTTTATTGATCTGGTAATAGTTCGTTATCTTTGGTACAGACACAAAACTTTGTGGGGTTATTAAACCAGTTTTACATACTACCTTTCTGGGTGTTGAAACAATAATTTATAATATACAGATTTTGTAAAATGTTGTTGTGCAAGTATGTGTAATATTATGAATATTATAATTTAATGCAGCAGTAATTTAACCCTGCTCTGAAGGAGGGGGTAAGTTGTTTTACCAGTCTGTCAATCTGTCCCATGAAATTTCCGTCATATTTTTCTCAGGAACTACAAATAAGAGCTTCCTGAAATGTTGTATCAGGCTTCATATGATCATGATATACTGTGAGGTGGTAAAAAGCAGATAAAAGCTAACAGACTGAAATGTTGAAACTGCTAATCACATTATAAAAATCATTTTTCTAACACTTACAATGTATTTCTAGTACTTTACCAAAGATAGTAATTAAATATAACAAAATAATGTATTATGAACAGGGTACATGATTTCTATTGTCACTATCTTGTATGCCCTAGTATTCAATAATATGAAGATGACATGGTTCCGTAAGACAGTGATCTTCAAATATTTCCATGTGCCATATGTAATTCATATGTAAATTATATGTATTTCCTAACTCTTCACAGATTTTTTCCTTTCCCATGAAAAAGTCAATGTCTGAAAAGTCATGAAACAAATTATGCCACTGTGTGGTATGATAATTTTTATCACTGGGTAGAATAATTACCAGATTTATCTTTCTCAAAGGAGAAATATTGTATCCAATTAGATGTAGTAGTAATAATAAAATACATTGTGTATGAATGTTATAATAAAATACATTGTGTATGAATGTTATAATAAAATACATTGTGTATGAATGTTATAATAAAATACATTGTGTATGAATGTTATAATAAAATACATTGTGTATGAATGTTATAATAAAATACATTGTGTATGAATGTTATAAAATACATTGTGTATGAATGTTAATCTGCATAAAAAAACATGTTATTTGTTTATACATGGTATACCAAAAGCCAACAACTTTATTTTATGTCATCAACAATATTGAATCACTGGAATAATGACTTCATAGTACGCCAACATACAGGAGATGAAAATCTCGTCATAGCTGTCTGTATTTCCAGAAACAATAGATTTATGTGTCATTGAACCTTGACCTACATTATGTTATGTGATTACACTTTTTTTACATATTTTTACATGTTGTTAATATTTTTGTCTTGATATGAATGTTGTATTGCATGTCTTAGAATACTATGAAATGAATTTTATACTTGATTGAGGAATATATTCTCATAACATGTATGATGGTCAAATTTATTTTTAGCAAATTGATATAGCATGACGCATATTTTTTGCATATTATCATTTCTGATAAGATAATAGGAGCTGTTGAAAAATAAACAGCTATTGAAAATTTAAACTGTTAAGATGAAACACCTTTTTTTTTTATTAAACCATAAATTTTCCAGAATTCAACCTGACCAATTTTGATTACAATAGCTGTCAGTTGTTTACAGCACCAGCAACAATTACAAAGAATTTATCACTTGCAAGGAAAGTACTTATATGATAGTAGTTATCCATATAAATTAACATAAAATTGAGGTACAAAAATTAATGATATATTGGTATGATAATGTAATATTCAAAGTGGTACTTCTGTCTCTCTGACTCTCTCCAGATTATTGGAGAAATTAAAGTAAGAAAAATTTTACTAGGAAAATTATTGTTAATTTTTTAGAAACAGGACTTAATTTATTGAAAAAGTCAATTTTAATGAGGGTAAATTTGCGGTTTTATTCTTTATTTTATAAACAACCAAGTCACGAGCCTGTAATTCAGTGGTTGTCATTGGTTGCTGTCTGTCACATTTGTTTTTTCCTTGATTGTTTAATCATAAATCAGTCCCTTGGTTTTTTCTTTGAACCTTTTCACATTTCCTCATGTTACACCCATTTATAGCTGATTAAATGATATGGGTTTTGCTCATTGTTGAAGGATGCACAGTGACCTATATATCCCTTAAATCTAAATCATTTGGACTCGGTTGGATAATTGTTTCATTGGCAATTATACCACATCTACTTAATTTTATAATTATTTAAAGACGTGCTGAGGGTTTTAGTGAATAACATTGATAAATGTTTATGTTTGATTTCTAGCTGACATTTAAGCATTCCTTGAAACTTATACTTTTAACATGTTTCATCCAAGCTCGTATTTTAATCAATGTAAACATTCAACAAATTGTGTACCTTTTTTTATGGCTGGGAAATTAAAATGAAAAAATGAACTTCAGGGAAATATGAATGAAAAAATTGAAAATTTCCTGTTGTAAGGCTTAAAATAATACATGTAAATTTTACTTCATATGGAGATCTTGTTCCTTCAAAATTTACTTCTTATCGCTAAGTATTTTTTATCAGAACAAGTCACAGAAATATTATAGTGCTGATACATTCAAAGACAGAAGTTTCATAACCAAAAAATGTACATTCAACTCCAAACATTTCACTTTAAAATGAAAAAAAAAAATATTGTTCAAGCTCCACTTAAACATTCTGTTGATTGTATTTACAGTGAATGTTCAATAATGCATTTGATAAAATAAAATGTGTAGACAAAATAGGTTGAATTTCTTAGAATTTAGTACATTGTATATTGTTTAAGAACTTTACTTTACAATAAATGTTATAAAGATATTCTGTATATTGCCTGGACCTTTGAAAACTTCAATATTGTCTCTGCTTCAACCACGCTTTTAAGCTACAAGTATGTTCGATTTCAATCAGCCCAGTGGACTTGGGAGAGATGTTTACAGACACCAATTGTTGGCAGCAGCTATCACAATCCTTTGATTTAAGCAAAGTACTTCTTCCTAAAAACAAGTGACAAATAGAAAAGCTGAAATGTTTCATCTGCTCTGCTGATAGTCTCAATTTAATGTTGAAAGTTTTGGTTTTTGCCATGGTTTTGTTAGTTTATCATCAATTTAAATATCCCTTTGATTACTTCTGCTTCATTGTATTTGACATGTTCTCTGATGGATAGTTGTCTCATTTCAAGCGTTCTATAGATGATGTATTTGTCATGTTCTCTGATGGATAGTTGTCTCATTTCAAGCGTTCTATAGATGATGTATTTGTCATGTTCTCTGATGGATAGTTGTCTCATCTCAAGCGTTCTATAGATGATGTATTTGACATGTTCTCTGATGGATAGTTGTCTCATTTCAAGCGTTCTATAGATGATGTATTTGTCATGTTCTCTGATGGATGTCTCATTTCAAGCATTCTATAGATGATGTATTTGTCATGTTCTCTGATGGATAGTTGTCTCATTTCAAGCATTCTATAGATGATGTATTTGACATGTTCTCTGATGGATAGTTGTCTCATTTCAAGCGTTCTATAGATGATGTATTTGTCATGTTCTCTGATGGATAGTTGTCTCATTTCAAGCGTTCTATAGATGATGTATTTGTCATGTTCTCTGATGGATAGTTGTCTCATTTCAAGCGTTCTATAGATGATGTATTTGTCATGTTCTCTGATGGATAGTTGTCTCATTTCAAGCGTTCTATAGATGATGTATTTGACATGTTCTCTGATGGATAGTCGTCTCATTTCAAGCGTTCTTTAGATAATGTATTTGACATTTTCTCTGATGGATAGTCGTCTCATTTCAGGCATACTATAGATGATGTATATGACATGATCTCTGGTGGATAGTTGTCTCATTTCAAGCGTTCTATAGATGATGTATTTGACATGATCTCTGGTGGATAGTTGTCTCATTTCAAGCGTTCTATAGATGTTGTATTTGACATGTTCTCTGATGGATAGTCGTCTCATTTCAAGCGTTCTTTAGATAATGTATTTGACATGTTCTCTGATGCATAGTCGTCTCATTTCAAGCATTCTTTAGATAATGTATTTGACATGTTCTCTGATGGATAGTCGTCTCATTTCAGGCGTTCTATAGATAATGTATTTGACATGTTCTCTGATGGATAGTCCTCTCATTTCAAGCGTTCTTTAGATAATGTATTTGACATGTTCTCTGATGGATAGTTGTCTCATTTCAAGCGTTCTATAGATGATGTATTTGTCATGTTCTCTGATGGATAGTTGTCTCATTTCTAGCGTTCTATAGATGATGTATTTGTCATGTTCTCTGATGGATGTCTCATTTCAAGCATTCTATAGATGATGTATTTGTCATGTTCTCTGATGGATAGTTGTCTCATTTCAAGCGTTCTATAGATGATGTATTTGACATGTTCTCTGATGGATAGTTGTCTCATTTCAAGCGTTCTATAGATGATGTATTTGTCATGTTCTCTGATGGATAGTTGTCTCATTTCAAGCGTTCTATAGATGATGTATTTGTCATGTTCTCTGATGGATAGTTGTCTCATTTCAAGCGTTCTATAGATGATGTATTTGTCATGTTCTCTGATGGATAGTTGTCTCATTTCAAGCGTTCTATAGATGATGTATTTGACATGTTCTCTGATGGATAGTTGTCTCATTTCAAGCGTTCTATAGATGATGTATTTGTCATGTTCTCTGATGGATAGTTGTCTCATTTCAAGCGTTCTATAGATGATGTATTTGTCATGTTCTCTGATGGATAGTTGTCTCATTTCAAGCGTTCTATAGATGATGTATTTGTCATGTTCTCTGATGGATAGTTGTCTCATTTCAAGCGTTCTATAGATGATGTATTTGACATGTTCTCTGATGGATAGTCGTCTCATTTCAAGCGTTCTTTAGATAATGTATTTGACATTTTCTCTGATGGATAGTCGTCTCATTTCAGGCATACTATAGATGATGTATATGACATGATCTCTGGTGGATAGTCGTCTCATTTCAAGCGTTCTATAGATGATGTATTTGACATGATCTCTGGTGGATAGTTGTCTCATTTCAAGCGTTCTATAGATGTTGTATTTGACATGTTCTCTGATGGATAGTCGTCTCATTTCAAGCGTTCTTTAGATAATGTATTTGACATGTTCTCTGATGGATAGTCGTCTCATTTCAAGCATTCTTTAGATAATGTATTTGACATGTTCTCTGATGGATAGTCGTCTCGTTTCAGGCGTTCTATAGATAATGTATTTGACATGTTCTCTGATGGATAGTCCTCTCATTTCAAGCGTTCTTTAGATAATGTATTTGACATGTTCTCTGATGGATAGTTGTCTCATTTCAAGCGTTCTTTAGATGATGTATTTGACATGTTCTCTGATGGATAGTTGTCTCATTTCAGGTGTTCTTTAGATGATGTATTTGACATGTTCTTAGATGGATAGTCGTCTCATTTCAAGCGTTCTTAAGATGATGTATTTTACATGTTCGCTGATGGATAGTTGTCTCATTTCAAGCGATCTTTAGATGATGTATTTGACATGTTCTCTGGTGCATAATTGTCTCATTTCAAGCATTCTATAGATGATGTATTTGATATGTTCTCTGGTGGATAGTTGTCTCATTTCAGGTGTTCTTTAGATGATGTATTTGACATGTTCTTAGATGGATAGTCGTCTCATTTCAAGCGTTCTTTAGATGATGTATTTTACATGTTCGCTGATGGATAGTTGTCTCATTTCAAGCGATCTTTAGATGATGTATTTGACATGTTCTCTGGTGCATATTTGTCTCATTTCAAGCATTCTATTGATGATGTATTTGATATGTTCTCTGGTGGATAGTTGTCTCATTGTCAATCATACCACATCTCCTTTTATATCTATCACTTACATAAAATCAGAAACTGAAATATAAGGTTGATGAAAATACAGTCAAGGCCGTAACAAACCAGTCATACAAAAACAACTAACAATCAGTCTATAAATCAAATACAATACTGTCGATTCATTTATTTTTTGGGGTACTAATTTTTGTCTCGCCTTGACGGAGTCAAAAAGCGAGACATAGGTATGCTGTTTCCGGCGGCGTCAACAATGTATTAGTTTGTGATTAGGTCTAGTTCATGGTGAACCACTAGTGGTAGGTCAATGATATTTGGTATGCAGTTGTATAAGCATTGGCACATCTCATTACCTTGGAGATTATTTGGCCCCGCCCCCTCAGTCAAGGTCTATTGACTTTGAAACTTTTCATAGTTTACATGTATTAGTTTGTGATTAGGTTAATTTATGGGGAACCACTGGTGGTAGGTCAATGATATTTGGTATGCAGTTGTATAAGCATTGGCATATCTCATTTCCATGGAGATTATTTGGCTCCGCCCCCTTAGTCTTGGTCTATAGACTTTGAAAATTTTGCTAAGTTAACATGTATTAGTTTGTGATTAGGTCAGTTCAAGGGGAACCATTAGTGGAAGGCCAATGTTAATTTGTGTACAGTTGTATAAGCATTAGCACATCTCATTTCCATGGAGAATATTTGGTCCCGCCCCTCAGTCATGGTCTATTTACTTTGAAACTTTTGCTTAGTTTACATGTATTAGTTTGTGATTAGATCAGTTTAAGATGAACTGCTAATGTTAAGTCAATGATATTTGGTATGCAAATGTATTGGCATTTGCAAGTATTGTTTCCATGGAGATTATATAGCCCCACCCCTGATCATGGTTCATTGACTTTGAAACTTTTGAAAGTTTTTGAGATATAAACTGCATATTACCCAGAGTGTACTATTTTAAGCCATGATGGCCATGTTTGTTGACTGACTAGAATAAAATAAAATGCTCCGCTGGGGCGCAGCTTGATACAACCGCAGAGGTCGATCCCTGAACAGTTGGGGCAAGTATGGACACAACATTCAAGCTTGATACAGCACTGAATTTGGATTGTAATTAAATATTTGACACAGCATAGGTTTCTGACACAGAATGAAAGTGGTCTAAGAACTTAAAAAAAATTTATTTACCTATTCAAACCATATCATTATTATTTGCTTTTATATATAAATCAGAAATAACCAATTTAAAATGGAAAATTTTAAAGAAAAAAAAAAGGAAAAAAAAAAATCCCCCACAAATTTTTTGAACCCCCTTATGATTTATCACCCCAAACTCAATCCCAGCCTTCCCTTTGTGGTATGGTACTTTGCAGTACAATTTCAGAGAGATCCATACACTTGAACACAAGTTATTGTCTGGAAACTAGAAAAATGCTTGTTTTTGGGCCCCTTTTTGGCCCCAAATTCCTAAACGTTTAGGGCAATTACCCCCAAACTCAAACCCAGCTTTCCCTTTGTGATATGGAACCTTGCAGTACAATTTCATAAAGATCCTTACACTTACACACAAGTTATTGTCCTGAAACTAGAAAAATGCTTGTTTTTTTGCCCTTTTATGGCCCCTAATTCCTAAAATTTTGAGGGAATTACCCCCAAAATCAATCCCAGCCTTCCCTTTGTGGTATGGTACCTTGCAGTACAATTTCAGAGAGATCCATACACCTGAACACAAGTTATTGTCTGGAAACTAGAAAAATGCTTATTTGTGGCCCCTAATTCCTAAACTTTTTGGGCAATTACCCCCAAACTCAATTCCAGCTTTCCCTTTGTGATATGGAACCTTGTGGTACAATTTCATAAAGATCCATACACTTACACACAAGTTATTGTCATGAAACTAGAAAAATGCTTGTTTTTTTCCCCTTTTTTGGCCCCTAATTCCTAAAATTTGGAGGCAATTACCCCCAAAATCAATCCCAGAATTCCCTTTGTGATAATGAACCTTGTGATACAATGTCAGAGAGATCCATACACTCACACAAGTTATTGTCATGAAACTAGAAAAATGCTTGTTTTTTGCCCCTTTTTGGCCCCTAATTCCTAAAATTTGGAGGCAATTACCCCCAAAATCAATCCCAGCATTCCCTTTGTGATATGGAACCTTGTGGGACAATGTCAGAGAGATCCATACACTTACACACAAGTTATGTCTGGAAGTTACAAAAATGCTTATTTTTGGCCCCTAATTCCTTAACTGTTGGTACCATAACCCCCAAACACCCCACCTTCCTTTTGTGGTATTGAACCTTATGGTAAAATTTCATAGAGATCCATTCACTTAAACTAAAGTTAGAGTGCGAAAACTCATGTGTCTTCGGACGACGACAACGACGACGACGCCAACGTCATACCAATATACGACCACAAAAATTGTTTTGCGGTCGTATAAAAAGGCGAGACATATCTCTGTGATAACAGTTTTATTTATGGATCAAGGAAAAATTGCATTTTTGTGGATATTTGATTTTGTAGCTTTGCCAAAATTAGTACTTCAATGAACATTGAAATTTGTGGTTCACCTTACCACGAAATACATGAAAATTTGTGTTCAAATTATAACAATGAATTAACAATAGTATGAATACTTACAGCAGCCAGGGATTAATACATCTTCTCTTTATATATTGGTCCAGAGTATGAACACTTATAGCAGCCAGGGATTAATACATCTTCTCTTTATATATTGGTCCAGAGTATGAACACTTATAGCAGCCAGGGATTAATACATCTTCTCTTTATATATTGGTCTAGAGTATGAACACTTATAGCAGTCAGGAACTAATACATCTTAACTTTATATATTGGCCTAGAGTATGAACACTTATAGCAGCCAGGAACTAATACATCTTAACTTTATTTATTGGTCCCGAAACTGGAGACCATAATGCATCTGTATACAAGATATGCCAAATTAAACAACTGAAAATCTATCAAATTGCATGAGTGGTTGATAACAGTTTAATATCAAGCAACTAGTATCATATGCATATTCAGGATGTAAATGTGATAAAAAGATACCATGTACTAGACTTGATATGCTGAGAATTTTGAAAGTGCTAATTTAGCTGATAACAGTACACAAGAAACATGTCATTTGCTGTATTTAAGCATATTATTCGGACACCTAGACTAGTCTGCCTTTACTAAATGCCACATGATTGGTGGAGAGGTAGTGAATACCAATTTTTAAGTCTGGTTTGGCCCAACAATGGAATAAACCTATATAAAATCTCAAACTCCAGGTGAGTGCAGTACCACAAGACCTCCATGTGGTTTTATAATAAATAAAACTGATAATTGCTAGACTCTCAAACTCCAGTTGAGCACAAGATTACCTCGTTGTTTTACCAAACCATAATACTGCTAACCTTTTTAAAACTCAAGGTGGAAAAACAAGAGTGCACACGCTAAAATGTCTCACCTGCTTCACTTAAAGCAATTGAATTTATGTTAAAAGCCTGCAATATTAAGGTTTTACTAGAAGTATTACACCAATGATCTATATCACAGTCAAATGGACCTTGCCAGACCGACATGTACACCTTACAATCAGACCATTCACCAAATATAGTTAGCCTATTGCTTGTAGTATCTGATATACTGACTTGACCACGAAAACTTAACCTTGATCACTGATCCATGAAAATGAGGTTGAGGTCAAGTGAACCCTGTCTGACAGAAATGTTGACCTTGCAAGGAACCCATATACCAAATATAGTTATCCTATTACTCATAATAAGTATTTCACATGACAAAAAAACTATACCGGGGTAATTTTTTTTCACTGAACCATGAAAATGAGGTCAAGGACTATGGACATATGACAGATGGAAATTCTGTAACATGAGGCATCTGCATACAAGGTATGAAATATAAAGCTTTATACAAATACTTTATGCCGTCCCCACTGCAGGATGGTAATCCCTATATCTCACATTCTAACTTTAGCCGTGTGTCAGGAAGAATAAATTAAAACAGTGACAGTTATAATTTTTATTGTGGCAAGCGCTCAGCTAAACTATAATAAAATGAAAAATTTAATGTATATATGTAAATATAAAGATCATTGGAATGTAAAAGAGAACATAATTAAGAAAACATAAGTAAACATGACATTTTTTAAAATAAATTTGCATACCAATGAGTAACAAGATAAACTGTAAGGCCACTTTAAAATATGTCTATTAACTACTGTCCCAAGACTGATCACAATTGTTTGTTGTTCCAAAAAAGTAACATTTTCATAATCAAAAAAACTCCTTTACATGCAGTAAGATATACATCAAAAGTTAACTGGTACCCTCATATCAACTTTAAAGTGAGGGACAAGCAAGAATTAACAACAAATAACTTAAAGAAACGGAGCAAACACAATTAGTCTCCCAAACAACTAAATGCAGTGAATTGTTTTATAAAGTATAATGCATGTAGTATTCCCTAATAAACACTTAAAAGTAATATATACACCTCAATAACTAGAACAGAATTTAATGGTCCCTTTAGTGTTCAAGAATGCAAATTTTACTGGACTTTATTAATATCTAATATTTTACGACAAAATATAAATGATGCCCATGTCTTAAGAGGATTGAACAGTATTTTACAATTACTTAAAAAAATATGGTAATGCCCAATATTTGCCTTAAACTAGCTTTTTTTTTTTCAAACGCAATGAAATTCAAAAAAAAAATCAACTTAAACATTTTCTTTTATGTATAAACTGTATATGTAAAAAAAACCTCAATGACTCAACTAATCATGTTTTTCTCTTTTTTGCACATCGTATTTATATATATTGGCTCAAACAATGAACACTTAGATCCTTAAGATATTTTTTAAGTCTTATGTAATGCTTTTTCACAAGATCTGGGAATTTGGTTCATTCATTTTATGAAGAATTATCTTTCTTTTATCCATGCTTAGTATAGGGGGTGTAGGAGGTGGTCTCAACCTAAATTCCTGAGAAGATAAATGCCAAATCCCAAATTCCCGTAAAAATAATGTGCCTGTTCCTGTATCATGATTTAATCAAATCCTGAATTCCTGACGATTTAACTGGATATTCCCAAATTCCCATTAATGGTTCAATCCCAAATTCCTGAAAAAAAAGGTCCTTCCGCCCCACTTAATACTGACTCAATTAATGAATTATTTACATGAAGCTGTTCTTTCCTATTCTAACTTGATTCGTTGTTTCATGATGGCTACCATCTTTGATATCAGGCTGGATATCCGGTTAATACACATGTACTAAACTCTAAATAGGGTTTTTGTTCATTGAATTACTAAGACTTTTCAATTTTTCACCACATGTAATCTTGTCTATAATAGTGACATTATTTGTTTAGAGGCATGTAAGACATTTAAAATGCAAACCACCATGTAGCATTTAGTCTCCATCAGCTAAATAAAAGATTTAAGTTAAAAAACAAGTTTAAAAGAAAGTGATTTGAAAACATGAAAATATAAGTATCATCAGATTATGCAAAAAAAGTGTAAAAAATACAAGTAATTACATGTACAAGTAAATACATGTACAAGTAAATACATGTACAAGCAACAAAATGAATGTTAAAGTTAAATAGACTAACAGTATGTTAACACAGCAATATTGTTTCTCTTAAATTTATTCAATCATGATATTTTATTAGTAATAATATTGAAGATGCTGTATTTATCCTACCATAAGCCTTGTGTGCTTAACATCTTTTTCTAAAACTGCCAAAATAGGACTTCTTTTTACAAAGATGTTAATGTGAGTAAAATATTTTTTGGGTTAGTCTGTTGCTCATATCTAAATTTGCCAAAAAACTATGTGAAAAATTGTCATTTTTGGTTAAATATGTCAACTTCCACAAATATATCATCTCAAAGTGACATAACAATTGACGTTTCTATAAGGAATTGATTAATGGCTTCAGTAATTTGGCATTTTTGTAGATTTTGTATATTACTGATCATTTTCTTTTTACAGTTTGTCTATTTTCAAAAAAAATATAGTTTTCAAGATAATATATAAAAATGATGATCATTGATACAGACTATTTGTCTGCTGAAACATTATCAACATAAAATTTCATCAAGTATAAAGAATTAACAATTGTAAATATGGAAGCTCTAACAAACAAACATAACTAACTAACTAAAAGCTTTAAAAGCTATAAATTTGTCTTAAAAGTCACACAATATACAATCACAATTACAAATACATTCTCTTGTAACATTGATAAAAAATAGAAACATACTAAAGCATATCTTTTTTTTATAAAAAAGACAACATTAATAGCTGAAGATTTTAAACAATTATTATTACCACATACTTTGTACTTATAAGCTGACATGGAATAACTATAAGGGAAAAAATGGTAACAGTGTGTTTAATTTAATAATTCACTAAATTTAGAGTTTAAATTTTTTTTAAAATAGGTACTTGGAATAACATGAACACTTTTAATAAGCATTAGTTGCCAATTACTATATCTAAATTGTTATTTAGGTTATTTATTTGAACAAAAATGCATTTATTCATGCTGTTTATATTTCGCTAATTAAAAACAATCTGCTATGAACAACAAGAAACAATAAACAGAACAATCATGATCACGTTTAAAACAACCATTATCTTTTATCATACAACCAAACATTATCATAAATGTGTATTATATCAAAAGCAGTAACAAAAATTATCAAAACTATAAATTCATAGAGTACTCCTTAAATATCAGTAAAATTGTCCTTACAAAGGATATATATATATCAAATTTACTACACTTAACTAACGCCTTTAAAAATATAAATTTTACATTTGAATTTTGGTCCGATAACTGACTAGCAAAGTTTCATAGAGCATTATTGATTTTACAGTTTAAGTTTAAATATTCTTTAAAATAAATGAAATTCTATCTGTCAAAACCAACATTTCATTTCATACTTTTTTTCTTTTTTTTCAGTCATAATTAAATATAATTTCCAGTTTAAAAAAAAAAATGACTTTGATAAATGAGAATATGATAAAAGAGATGGATCTCGGTGGAGGTAAATTTGTGCTTTCAGTGCATTTTTCTGATTTTTGCCTGCAAGACCCCATATTTTCAGTGGGCACCTCTGCTCCAACTTTCTGAAAGTCCTGGATCCATCATTGTATAATTTCAGTACTTACCACGGCAAAATATTAAAAAAAAATAACTTAAAGGCCAAGCCAAGCTGGAAAAACATATCTTACATTACATTCCAATTTAATAAAGTGAGACATACAGACAACTTTAAAATCACTTTCCTCAAGTAACAGGATTTACAAGTCTGAACACTTTTTGTTTGCACTGCATAAATATCGAAGCTCCAACTGCCATACACAAACAATTTTAAAGCTTGTTTATGAATATGGATACGCTACATCTAGAATAGCTAACTTCTGCATGTTAGGGCCTATAGATTCACATTCTTCCCAAGTATCACTTTCAATATCATAAACATACAGATTGGCCACAACTGTGGAAGAACCAACAACGAAAATCTTGTTACCATAGAGAGCATTGTGACGATATAAATGTCCAAAATGTTCTGGTGTTGGTGCTATTTCAGTCCACTGATTGGTTTCAATATCATACATCTCATTAGTTATACAGTCTTTGAAGGTCATAAGGTCATCTTTTGATGTGTATCCACCTATTGCCAATAACTTGTCATTGTATGGTATCATACTGTGACCTTGTCTTCCTGTCAACAAATTTTGCTTCGGTACCCAACCACTGTCGTCCCCAAGATTGAGACACCATGTGCTATTTAATGGAATAGGATCTTCTGGATCAATACTTATACCTCCAGTCATGTACAGACAATTCTTATGGAATACAATGGCAGCATCACAACACTTGACTGGTACAGGCTGAAGTTCTGTCCAGGAATTATCTTCAGCAGTGTAAACTTCAACAGAATTCAAGATGGACTCATCTTCTTCCACTCGATTAACACCACCGGCTACAAACAACTGTGTATCAGAACTGCAGATTGAAAACGAGACTCTGGGTTGATTCATACATGCTACTTCTGTCCAATCTCTATACCGTGGATCAAATCGGAAAACACGGTTTGTACTGGAATAGGTTCCGTCATATCCCCCGGCAGCATACAGGAAGTTACCTAGTTTAGATTGACTTAAAGCTTGGTAGTCCACAGTATCTAGTCCTACTGGACCAAGCTGCTCAACAAAAAATCCTGGCTTTTCTGGATCACGATACACAAGAACATTGCCTTCTTCACTAAATGAGAGAACTGTTATAACTGTCCTTGCACCTCTCTGCGTGTAGATTTCCCCTTTTTTTAGACATTGTCCCATCAAATTTAAATTGTAATTCAGTGCATCTTCAACCACATCTTTTATTTCCGTACTTTGGACTACTTCCTCAGGCAAAGTTTCCAATTCTTCAATTTCCATGAGTGGAAAACGAATTTGTCGTAAGAGTGAAAGTAAATGCTCCTTTCTTTCTTCAGGGTTAGCATTGACCCAGTTAAGAATTACATCAAGTAGAAATCTCTCTGAAGTTTCAGCATATATATTTTCTATCAAAAACTGCAGCAAAAGCTCCAATGATAAGTTTGGATAAAACATTTCTTGCTGAGTTAAATTTGGTAGGTTTTCTCCAATAAATCGAAAAATATCCCATCTCAAGTCTCCAAGCCAATATTTATCAGCCAGGGTTATGACTGCAGTATAATTTTCTAAACTTAAATGCCGAATCAGAAAGTCACAACAGCATTCTAACAGCCAATCATTGTGAAAGAACCTGGCAGCCTCGATGACATCCTCGATGTTGTCATGATCAATAGTAACATAACCGTGATAGAAATAATCCATCATAGCAGCGAACCCTTTTGGACTTATCTCTTTTAATTCAATAACATCCTGGTCTTTTTCTTTCATGTCACATGAGAACATGGCTGCAAAGTAATCGC
Source organism: Mytilus californianus (assembly GCF_021869535.1). Taxonomy (NCBI): domain Eukaryota; kingdom Metazoa; phylum Mollusca; class Bivalvia; order Mytilida; family Mytilidae; genus Mytilus; species Mytilus californianus. The sequence continues at coordinate 12,069,467 of NW_026262667.1, forward strand.
TAGCATTTGACAGTACATGACGGTGAGCTTTGTAATTCTGATCACCAACTTTCAATTTGACATCACACTTATAGTCATACATTTTAGCATTGACTTTCTGAAAGTTTTGGTTCATGTATTTGAGTTTATTATTTGTGACATAGATATATTCTAACTGTCCTTGACCTTCACTGTTCTGATCTGCACTGGTTGCCATGGCTAAGTCTAAAATGCACTTGTTTTCTGGGATATCTAATTTTTTCACTCGTTCTTGTTCTATTGAATCAGACCTCCTTAAACCTCTATCCGATGTTTTACGATCTGCCGAACCATTTATTTGTGCTACAGAATCTACAGAGTCCTTTGAAGAATTAGAATCGGATTTAAACAGCCGACGCCTTGGACCAGAAGTAGAAGTATTACTGTCTGTGGTATAAACAGAGTTATCTCCACTTACTACTGAATTACTAGGTTGTGTTTTAGGTTCAGATTTCTTATTTGGCAATGGTGGTTTTTCTTTAAGCTGACATAGTTCTTGTTTATTCTCAGGTGGTAATGGTGCTTTTTCTTTTTTGTGAATTTCTGCCGCCTGATGACTAGTTGTATCTACTTTCTCTTTAGGTATACTAGGTGCTTGGCCTTTTGACTTCACTGCTGGTTTAGGACTCGGTGGTTTAGGAGCAGTTTTTGTTTTTGATTTGGACTTTGGTTTTACGTCAGTGGGTGATTTTGGTGAACTCTGACCGTCCTTAGTTTTACTAGAACTACTTTTTGTTGGAAGCAAGAAATTTTTCTTAATCTGTTCAATGTAAGACCTGGCTTTTGTTGGCTTTTTCTCTTTCTTGACCTTAGAATCTTTAGCTGAACTGCCTACTGGTTCATCATGTCTGAAAAAGAAAAGAAACTTAATTAATAATTCTAATTACAAAAACTGTAGTACACAGTGTAAGTAATTTTGAACAATACAGCTGAATATAAATTGACTTCTGAATAAAGTATACTTTCTAATGAGGCAAATTGATACTCAGGATTGCTCACTTTTTTCTTCTATTTCAGAACTTCTAAATATTTGTAGAATTATAATAACTATAATCATTGTTTTAAATAAGCTCCAAGATATTCTTTTAACAACGTCATCACTTTCTGACATAACTTGAATGCCTGTTTACTCATAGTACTATCAAGAGATCTTGACCTTTTGAGTCTTTGACCCTGTATCTTGATATTATATAGGGTTATCCTTTATTTTGGACAACTACTGTATAAAGTTGAAAGAAATAGAACACAAGAGTCAGGCTCTATACTTATAAATCATTTTCATGATAAAACCAGGTGAACTTCAGCCTTGACCCTGACCTTGATATTGTTTAGGTTACACCCAATTCTCTGTTAAAACCATGTACATGTACTTAATTTGATTCAGATAGGATGAACATGGTAAATGGGAACCTTTAAACTCATTGATGGATATATATATTGTATATGGAGAGACATACAAGTTTGTTTCCTTAAAATTGGAAGCAGAATTTTTCTGATTTTTTCCTTTCATTAATGTTCATGTTTCATTGTTATTAATATTTTTTAAATTCTTAACGTTTTTAGTAAAGACTTGAGAATAGCCTGCAAAGGTGTGAAATACACTTTAAATATATATTGATTAATGCAGCAGAGTGGTTTGTTATTTTTTTTTTTAATTTCAGTTTGAATGAATTTACCTGTATATTTAATATTCTTATGATTCAAACAACCATGGTTAGTGTTTATCAAAAAAATAATAAATTTTGAATATTTTGACAAGCCCTATTGACTAGGTGAATTAAAAAATAATATCTTCATTGTTTCATTACAAATAAATGAAGCCCAGAGAGGAAATGAAAAGGTAACCTGGTTAAAACAAAGTGATGTAAGATGTTTTTGAAGGGTTAGAAACATTGTAACCTCTACAACTTTGTTGCTTGCTCTCATAATATATCATATATGTCTTCCAGAAACCTAAAGCCATTGTTTGTAAAAAAACAATGTGCATACATCTAAGTTACAAACACAGTTTGTAATGATATAATTGTTTACCATGTAATACCCCTGAAGCTGGCCACACCTTATAACATCTGTACGGTGACAGTAGGTCATCATTAAGTGTTACATAATAGTTTGATGTAACAGGATAAGTTATTGATGTTTATATGTTAAATGATTCAGTAAAAGGCAGAACACTGTTTTCCTCAGTACTTAATCTAGCCACGAGTGCTATCACAAAATATCATACAATATAATGCTACGTTATTACTGTATTGTTAAAGATCTGATTTCATCCCAAACATATCTTGGACCATATATGCATGATCTTATGCTAAAGTATTTACTGAGAGGAAAACATTAATATCCATTTTTATTCAAAGCTGATTTCTAATACTGCATGTTCTTTGGACTTAGATGTCCCTGTAGATATCCCTAAACACAGCAGCTGATAAAAAATCATAGTTTTCTAATCCGAGGGGATGCCCCACCTGAATTTGCAGCAAACCAAACCTTTTGGGAAATGTAAATGAGAAATATGTCAATTTAAAACGTTACCTTAAGTTTATCTATTTAGAATTTAAAATTTATTTATCTAACATGTTAAATAATATAAGCAGAAGCCTAAAAAATAAAATGTCTATTTTCTGCATTAGTCAACTGTCAAAAATCAGAAGGAAAGGCTAAACTCCTCAGACCAGCACTAAGCACAAAACAACAAACAAAAAGACAAAATTGCTGATCTGAGAGTACTGGCAGTTGCTGAAAGCTACTAGCCAGTTAAAAGAACTAATAAATAAACCTTGTTTTCCCAGACTAAAATGTCAATCAGTACACCTTCAACAGATTTAGTGTATAGCTATCATTAGTAGTCTGAGAAAAGTATGACTTTGTGCAATGCCAATATATAATGAGTATCCACAGGATGTAGGACTGGATAGCAATACATGTTTAGTTATTTAGTCAAACATTTTACACATTGAATACATCATAAAAATAAGAAATTTAATTCTGGTCTAAAATGAGACATCCCCTTCCACTTTCAATTAACCTTCAAGATATCAAACCAAAAAAGTTTAAAGTCATATGAAACTTCAAATTCAAAAAAAAAGATGAATATGTTTTATATATATTTGAATGGCTAAGTTTTACTCTAAAACAAGTGTATGTGAACTTTCTAGTAAAAAGAAAATCTTTTAAATCATTAAAATCATTAAAATAATCATATATACAATGCTATCAACTTATTGTCTTACTGTACACTAATTTTTTGCCGATATTTTCCCGTATGCAGTGGCCTTAACAACAACCTCTCGTTAGAACCTCATCCACCGCACAGCGGAAGTGCGAGGGGAAAACCGTGATGAAAGAATGTAAACAAATGTGCACTGGAGGTAAACAGTAATAACTAATTCCATAGGCGGATCCAGGGGGGCCCCCCTTTTGTGGGAAAAATTTGGTTGATTATATAGGGAATCACTGAAGCATGACTGGAGCAGGTCCCCCCTTATGAAAAGTTCTGGATCCGCCACTGAATTCTTAAAGAACAAATTAAATACAACAAATCATTTAACAACTGTTAAATAAATGTCTAATTAACAAATGGGCATGAATGTGAAATTATAAAAAAAATATCTATTAATTCACTTATTTGTTACGTGCTGGATCCACTTGCTCTGTGCTAATTGTTTATCAATGTCATGATCTGGTAAACTTTGGTAACTAACTTGAAAGTCAATTAGATTAAGAACAACAATCACTGAATGAAATATTATTTGTCAATAATACGTTATACAGTGTTATAGACTCGTATTAAATACAAAAAAAACATGCATGCAGGACTTTGTTTAGTATATATGCATGCATTGGTTCAATAATGTTGATAACATTTAAATTACAAACTTGTTTCATATGACTTTATTACACACCTTCGTGCTGTATACTTATTTTCAGTGAAGTTACATTTAAATCCTGTCAAATTACAAGGTCAAAATCATGTTGTATAAAATAAAGACATAAAATCTTTTTTATCTCCCCTTCCATGTATGAGAAACAAGATTTGTTTTGCTACATCATCGACATGCACATTTTTTTTAATATGGTGTCCAACACTTTTGTGAAGATTCAAGCAAATTCATCTCACCGTTTAAATAGGACTTTTGAACACAAAGTCATTTTGTATGATTTGCAAATATACAGTTATTTCTCGTTAAAGATGATCAGGACATAATTACATCATCATTCACTTTATAATGATTTTCTGAATTAAGTTTGACAGTTCAGGACAACATGAGGAAAATCATCTGATCATAAATGAAAACTTACTTTCCATTGAGAGTAGCATTAATATCTTCATCTCTCTTGTCAGCCATTTCAAAAACAAATAAGTTAATTTTTTACACTTGTCAAATTATCCATGAATGAAATATTAGGAGATAATCCGATAATCGTGATGGCTATCCTTGATACTGACTAAACTATTCGTGATTTCTCATCCCTGTAAGTGATGATAGGAGAAATATACGCCTGGCTTGTCAATCATAAAGATTATCTCCTCGGGATTATCTCATAAACTTTCAAAATAACATGCAAAAAATTACTTAATATCTTTAAATGTTTCAACACTTTTAAATAAACTCAATTCATAGCTTTGATTAAAGATTTAAGAATCATCTTCCAAACATTAACTACCAAAATATAATTGGTATACCGGTAGACCCTTTCCTTACCCCTCAAATAGATGGACTTGTCCATTAATGTTTGCCTCTGAAGTTGGAAAGTTATTAATCTTTTGTATTTAGATATATTTCATTTTTAACGTAGGGCCTGAAGCCCTGTCTGAATGTACAAATGTCTACCTCTCAGCTTTTCTGATTCATGCTTGTTATCACTAATACAAAATTATCTTGTCGATTTCTGGTTGTTCAGCTTGAAAAATGTTTACTATGTACTGAAAGTTAGGCATAAAAATTGACTTAATTGTCAACATTCTTACCTTAATTCTAGTTTTATTACAGTTGACTGTCTATGGATACAATATATATAGTAGTTTATGCTAGATACGAATTTAATTTGCTAGGCTAATGTGTGTTATTTGAAAACCAGTATTTTCATGGAAGTGGAAAAAAAAAAAATTACTATTTTAAACTTTATAAAGTTAAACAACAAGAACAGTAGATTATTACCATGATTACCAACATTTTCATAAATTTATTATAGGACCACAGGCACTTGACACATGAATCCCTTTTTTCTGTTTTAGTAATTAACGTTTTATTCAACAGCATGTGTATAATTATTGTAGAAATTCTTACCTATATTTACTTTACGATGTCTGTTCATATAACGTTTGTTAGGATAATATCTCTAATACTTTGTTACCGGCCACCCACTCAGCATATCAAAACCATCCCAAGACATTTTTAAATACCCTTAAATGTCCATTGATTTTTATACTAAAACAGATAACATACTCAGTTATAATATTGTGTAAGATTATCCTACTGTGAGAGTTTTTTTTCATTTAAAAAACTATTTAGTATATATATATGTAGGACACAGTTGTCGTAAAAGTTTTACAGAGTCATTATATGGTTAAACAGTAATTTCATAATTTTAAGTTTTATGTTTTAAAAATTTGAACATAATTTAATATTTCACAGGTGAGAGATTTAAAGTTAACACAGGCCATGCAAGGATGCACATCCACCCATTTGACTCACAGACAACAACAGGAGACCGAAATTAAATTACATCACAACATACAAAGCATGAAAGTGAAGTAAACACTTTCATTAAACATATTAAATAAAATAGATGATACTAAATAAAAACACATACACCTGTTTTATTTATGTATTAATTTTTTATCCACACCTAAATACACATACATTTGAAAATTGCTCAATTTAAACATTAATTCCTCTGACGTCCACATTTTTCATCCAATTATTATAAAACAAAATTTTTTATAAAGGCATGATTTATTCCTACAAAGTATTTTAAGAGTTAAGTAAATAGATGGACAAGGGAAAAGGCAGATACTAAACTAAAGGATGGCAACAGCTAACACTGGCCTTAGGGCCACTAGTGAGCAAAAAGCTGGGTGTGACATACCACTTTTTATTACATTCCTACAACAGGAATCATACTTCACAAAATAAATATAGGCCAATTTAATATAGCTGTATCCCTACAACACTAAATGATAACACCAATCAAGCATAGCATGCAACAGTTATCAACTTTGATCACATCAATTTCAGAAATCTATTCAGTGAAAGGGAGATAAATCATGTTATTTATGAATGTTCTAACAGACTTGGTGATTAATTAATTTTATATGATTCTACCATTAAACATTTAATCTTTTTGTGATACATAAGTTGATGACATTTGGCAGTTCAATCATTCAAATCATGTTTTCAATCCTTATGGCCACAGACCACAATTAAATTCTCTATTAGTTCTTTATAACGTTTTGTTTCATAAAAAAATGCACCGAATCTTTTTGTCAAATATTTTGTGTGTGTAAATTACAGTACTAGTCCAAACATATATCCAACATTCAGAAAGATTGCTTCCCAGTATCTTACAAATTCAGCCAATACACATCCATACCCCTATGGACAAGTCAAGAGATGTTCCGAAAACTGTAAATATCACCTTTATGCACCTGGCCTAATCACTCTTTCCATATCAAAATCAGTTAAAATACAACATCCAAAAGTTTATTTCACCTCTCTTCTTTCATTTCCATCTAAAAAAACTAAGAAATGAGTGAGGAAGGGAAAGAAAAAAAATTAAGAAAAAATACACTCTAATTAAAAGGAACTATATTCGTGGACAAAGAAAAGCGGGATCATTAATTGTGGTCTGGGGCCTTATGCAAATATAACGTTTCGCTGGAAAATTGTTATTACAAAGGCAGTTTGTATCAATTTATATAAGGACTACCGGTATACTGCCTGAATCAGCATGTGGTAATATCCTTGTATGCACATATTCATGAAGTACAAGAAATAAAGAGAAAAAAAGAGACACATGATAATTTTTGCAAGCATTTACTTGTTCAAAACTAGTGTTTTCTTGACTGCTTAAGTTATCCTTCTGGAGAACTTGTTTTGTCTCTTGTATTATATATTCTTTAAAGGTCTACTGTTGCCAGACACTGTCAGTTAACTGTACAGCAACCAGACCTGTTTGTCCCATGACAGTCCAATTTGTTGGCCATACATGTAAATTATCATCATATTGGCCAAATTAGAAAATCGCTCTGGATACAGAATCCCAAAAATTATTCATTCGTCCCATTAATTTTACAAGAGAAAATTTTTGACTGGACAAAAGAGAAAGTTATTGCTGTATGACATAAATAGTTCTAGTGTCACAAATTCTCAGTTCAAGTGTAGCAGATTCACAAATAGCAATAATAATGTCTATCATCCAAGTTGGTTTAAAGCTTCATTTTGACCTTTTTGCATGACCTAGATAAATAAATTTCAAATGCAGTTTATGTGTTTAAAAATTTAAAGCTTAACTGGATTTTGCTGTATATTTTTTCGTATAAAATTAACAAAACACTTGAGTTTCACTTGATATGGTCCAATCAGTGATACAGTTTATATCACCTAATAATATAATAATACAGTTCACTTCAATTACTGTAAATTCAGAAATTATTGCATGCATTTATTATTGCGATTTTTGGAGAATGGACATAAAATGCAAGATTAATTTTTGCAATTTCAGGAAAATCTGCTTATAGATATATGTATCAGATATCAGAATGTTAGTTCTTATTATTGCGATACGCACCCAGTTGCATTATTCGCAATTATAAAAACCTCGCAATCATTTCTGAATTTACAGTATTATATATGGGGAAGTTCTCAAACCTCTTTCCCAACTTTATTCTGGCACCTTCTGTATGAATGAAAACAAGAGGCTCTCAAGAGCCTGAATCGCTCACCTGTATTTCAGAGGAGAAGATTTTTAAATGTAAGCAAACTTGATGAACAAATTGTGTAAAATTGTCTTTAAAGGGCAATAACTCCTTAAGGGGTCAATGGACAATTTTGGTCAGACTAACTTTTTTGTAGATCTTACTTTGCTGAACATTATTGCAGCTTACAGTTTATATCTATCTATAATAATATTCAAGATAATAACAAAAAACTGCAAAATTTTGTTAAAACTACCAATTTGGTGGCAGAAACCCAATAATGGGTTGTTCGATTATTCTGATAATTTAAGGACCGATAGATCTTGACCAATTGAACAATTTTACCCCCTGTCAGATTTGCTCTTAAAGCTTTAATTTTTGAGATATATTATATATAAGCCAAAAACTGCATTTGACCCTTATGTTCTATTTTTAGCCATGGCGGCCATGTTTGTCAATGGATCAAAACTTCAGATACATATTATAAACAAGATACCCTAAGGAACATTTAGTTAAAGTTTGAAGGTAATTGGCCCAGTAGTTTCAGAGGAGAAGATTTTTAAATGTTAGCAAACTTGATGAACAAATTGTGTAAAATTGTCTTTAAAGGGCAATAACTCCTTAAGGGGTCAATTGACAATTATGGTCTTATTAACTTTTTTGTAGATCTTACTTTGCTGAACATTATTGCTGTTTACAATTTACATTGTATATCTATCTATAATAATATTCAAGATAACAAAAAACTGCAAAATATCCTTAAAACTACCAATTTAGTGGCAGCAACCCAACAATGGGTTGTTCGATTCATCTGAAATTTCAGGGCTGATAGATCTTGACCAATTGAACAATTTTACCCCCTGTCAGATTTGCTCTAAAAGCTTTAGTTTTTAAGATATAAGCCAAAAACTGCATTTGACCCCTATGTTCTATTTTTAGCCATGGTGGCCATGTTTGTCAATGGATCAAAACTTCGGATACAATTTATAAACTAGATACCCTAAGGAACATTTAGTTAAAGTTTGAAGGTATTTGGCCCAGTAGTTTCAGAGGAGAAGATTTTTGAAATAGTTTACGACGACAGACGACGGACACCAAGTGATGGCATAAGCTCACATGGGGCCCTTCGGTGAGCTAAAAAGGGCACAGCAAAATCCAGTTAAGTTTTTGATTTTCTTAAACATAAAATACTTTTGATTTTTATTTATCAAGGTCATGCTTTGCCTTAAAACTATTCCGGATGTACAGGTTTGTCTGCACTAAAAGTAAATTTTGAGGTGTACTGGTCGAGGACCAGTTACCTGGGGACATGACGCTTTACGACGTCCTCGATTTTGTATTTTTTATCGTTTAAAGACAAACCAATATCTTACCTTGCTTTATAGTATACACTTCCTTTTAAAAGAATTTAAAAGATTTCAAAATTGAAATCTATACGTCTATTGAACTCTATTTAATACAGTGTAAGTCGTTGACTTCAAGTGACAAAAAGTTCACATTCTGAACAGGAAGAGGACCTTCCAAATTTTCAACAATAATGGTCAGAATGGTGATGCGTCTGGTTCAATTGACATACCTGTTTCTTCTTGATACATAAAAGCAAAACACATAATTATTGTCCTGATTAAATGTATTCTCTATCATTAAATGTAAAAATTCAAATGTGGCACGAACTGGTAATTGAACCTATGAAATTTCCCACAAAAAATTAGCATAGTACTGTAGTAAGTTGTTTTTTCATTGTTTATAAGAGAAACTAAAGTCGGAGTCTTTACTGGTCGAGGACCAGGTACTGTCACCCTGTATTTTATATCAATAATGGGCATGTTTCATGAATAAATAACTTTCATTAAATTTTTACAAACTTTGTTTTTTAATTATCAGATTAAGGCAAGAAAATGTTGAGTTTTCACTTTTTTAACATGTCATGGGAAGATATGCGTGCAGAGGCTTCACTTTATGATGTCCTTGATTTTAGAAAACTTACCATTTTCAGACAAAGTAATATCAAAGCTTGCTTTAGAACAAAATTCTTTTGAAAATGAACTTCTTTGTTTCTATTGAATACCATGTAACTTGTTGATTTCAAGTACATTGTACAACATAAATTCATGATCAGTTAAAATTTAGCAAGGGGAGGAAAAGCTTTGGAAATTTGGACACAAGGACAGTAACTGGTCCTCGTACTCGTAAAATTTCACACAATAATTGCCACTCCAGTACCCTGCTTTACATTAGTAATAAGATGATTTGAAGTCTGAGTCTATTGTGCTAGAATAAATATTTTGTAACACGTTATATGTTACAAAAGTATGATTTTCATATGATTACATACTTTAATCGGATTGGTCAGTTAGACATTTTCCCCACTTTGAAAAACCATTTTGAAAAAACTACTTTCGTAACTTTCCCTGTGATCTATTCATGCATGGTACATATGCATGGGATCTAAGGGCTCCAAGCAAATTGAGATTAAAAAAAAATATATAACTGTGTATTTCTATTTTAACGCATATTCTAATATGACGTGCTTCTTTCGCTTTGTAAACAACACCATGATAAAATACTCGATATATCTATACTTAGCGCAGACTCAGAGATATACATAATAATGGATGTTACAAAATACCTCCTACGTAAATCCACATGTATCGGAACTTATTTGCAAACACTATGCCGATTTTATTGTTTTAAAAATTACAATTGAAAAAAGACTACAGAACTTCTATTCTTATTCGGATGCATAACAAACAAAAATAAACGCACAGTAGCTCGGAGAAATATACAAAATCAAAATAAATTAAAATTCCGCATAGTCCGTTAATGCTTTTGGCGCATTTAAGTCATTTCAAAACATGACGTCATACAAATGAAAACGCTAAAGCTGAAGGTTTTTCCGTTACGTGAACCTTGGAAGTTCGTATAATATTGCATTAAAATGATTTTTTGAGGTAGGGTTTGTTTTATTTTCTATTCTATCGCATTATTCGCATATTTACTGATTTCAGCAAGTCATCATGGCGGCTCCTTAGTTACGAAATGTCAACTTTGGATTTGACGGTAGCTTACGACAAAAACATGTAAATTACAAATGGCAAATGTTGGGTTTGAGAGTTAAAAGAATAAACACATTTTTTTCTAACAGTTATTTGCGAAATATTTGCTGCAAGCTACATATTTATTAGAAAGTTTAAGCTTTATCTAACAGGGAGTAAAAAAGAATAGCGACACACACGGCATACCCACCCTCGCTTCAGGTTTTTAATGACTGTATTTGTCCTATTAGAATCGAAATAATTCATGGAAGCCATAGATTTGTTGGAAATTTACACATGGCCTGGGCCGTGATATTAGAATTTTATCCTGAGCGTTAGCGAGGGATAAAATTAATGAATATCACAGCCCAGACCATGTGTAAATTTCCAACAAATCTATGGTTTCCATGAATTATTTCTTAAACAACAAGAAATGAGGCATAAGGCTTGGAAAAATATGAAATTCAAATAAAAATTGAGTGATTCCATTCAAGCAGCATGTGGAAGGGATTGTCCGAATAAATTATTTGAACTAGAGCAAGGAACAAACTTGTCCCCTGTTGAACATCATATAAAAACAGGTTGGGAACAACCCCCAAATAAGGGACTGTCCTTCAGACAAGGGGTTATTTTGCTGTTGTAGAAAAAAGAATAATTAAGCCTTTTCAATAAAAAGGGTGAAATTCATTATATTTGGAACAACTTTTCTAAAAGAGGGGTCCTCTTATTTTCAAAAATAAAGAAGATTGATGTCCATGAATATTCTAAAAGAGGGGTCCTCTTATTTTCAAAAATAAAGAAGATTGAAGTCCATGAATATTCCAAAATTCATGGACATGTCTTTGTCAATATAAATTTTATACCATTAAGATGTATTGTGCTTTGGGCAAAGTTTCTGCAAATAATATAAACATGCACCCTTTTGTACCTAGAAGTGGTTTAAAAAAAACAAATTATCACTTGAATTCTATCCCTCATAAAAGGGATAGTCATTTACATTTAGGGCATAGGCCGGCTAGGGGTTGTTCCCAACCTGTTAAAAATTAGGCGATTTTTGGGGGGGCGTGGCAGGTTGCATATTATTTTGATTACTTTCATACAAATGTTTGCAGTTTATACTGTAAACGAACATTGTTCCATATGACTAAGGCAAGCAAGATCACTTACCAGTTAAACAAGTTTTTTTTTCAAGTGCAATTCAAACTATCCAAGAGAGATAACTCTAGTCGGTGTCCAGTCAAATTTATACAGTTTATATGGTCTTGCATATAAGTTAGATTGTATTATATATGAGGCGCCGTTTGACTATTTATTCCTTTTTTTATATAAAAAAAATAATTTTTGATATCAAAAAATTGAATACCTGATATAAAAAAAATCGATTTTTTTATATCAGAAAATATTTCTTGATATAAAAATAAATATTTCTTGATATATTCGATTTCTTGATCAGAGAATTATTTATATTTCTTGATATCAGACATTCGATTTTTTTAAAAATCTTTTTGATATCAAGAAATCCATTGTATGATATAAAAAAATCGATTTTCTGCTATCAAATAATACTGACGATTTTTTAATGTCAAGAAATACATTTTCTTATGAAGTGCCGTTTTACTATTTATTCCTTATTTTTTCTGACATCAAAAAAATATTTCTTGATATAAAAAAATGAATTCCTGATATCATATATTCGATGTTTATAATATCAAAAAATATTTCTTGATATCAAGAAATATTGACGAATTTTTGAAATCAAGCCTTGAAAAACCTTTTCTGATAGAACAAAAAATTATAATTCCTGATATAAAAAAATCGTTTTTTTGATATCAGAAAATAGAAAAAAAAATAATGATGGATTCCACTGAAACAGATTTGTGCAGCCAAGATTTTGTGAATTTAAGCCACAGTGTTTTGGTAATTTTGTTCTTACGGTTTTTTTCCGTTGTTTTTATTACGGCCCATCATGATTTAGTAAGTTAGTTCTGTTTGCATGTTTTGTATTTTCAAATACTTCGTCTATTTCGTCTTTTTAAGAGACGTTTTTGAAAGACTGCTAGTAATCCTTATGTACCTCGCCTTGCATACATCTTTTAAATACATTTATGCTTTCCTCCTTCAACCCAAACAAACAACCAGAGGTTTAACATTCACTTGAATGAGTCAGCGAGTAGCTCATGTATTTTACATTCTGTTGGGCCATTGGGGCAATGCATAAACGAAAAGAGAAACAAGAAGGTGAATTGTGAAATTTTTACTTATTCAGAGTAAAAATGTTTCTCATACAAAAATAAACAATATATATATATACACATATACATTTGTCCAACAAGATAATAATGAATGCAAAACATAAAACGATAATAAAATAATACAGAATACAATAGCTTGGCCTAGGAAGGAGTCTACTAAGCCACCGGGAAAGATGCAATAAAATAAATCTTTCCTACCCCCATAAAACGATAATATTATAATACAGAATACAATAGCTTGGCCTAGGAAGGGATCAACTAAGCCATATAAAGATATTAAAATGCTAAGTGTAACACATGCAACATAAGCATTCAAAAATGAAGATGCCCACAAACTTAAACTGACATAATTACAAAAATACATTTGTAAATGGACCAAAAATATATATGAACATTTAACAAACATCATAATAAAACTATTAAGGTGTTGAAAGGGGATGGAGGGTGGGAAAATTTATAAAATCCCCAAATAAAAATCTTGTTTACAAAACTATTCATCTGTAGATCAGCAAGAATGTGTTTTAATAAGATGCATTGTGTAGAAACTGACCAATGGTCATCCAGCCAAAAGATCGTAATGCAGGGGTTTCCCAAAAGGTTAGGAAAATAAGGTAAATTTAGAAACAAATTAATGGTTTCAGTCGTCGTTTGCATAAAATTAGTTATTAAAATAACTTGCCTTTATGCTTTCCTCCTTCAACCCAAACAAACAACCAGAAGTTTAACAGTCACTTGAATGAATCAGCGAGTGGCTCATGTATTTTACATTCTATTGGGCCATTGGGGCAATGCATAAATGAAAAGAGAAACAAGGAGGTGAATTGCGAAATTTTTACTTATTCAGAGTAAAAATGTTTCTCATACAAAAATAAACAATATATGTATATATATATATATACATAATCACTCTAAATATCAGCACAACAATGTTAAATCTGCAAATTTGCGGAAGAAAATTTTTGTTCTTCCCTCGCCGGGATTCGAACTCATGCTATTGAGATATCGAGACAATACCGCCTGCACTGTGTCCAACGCTCTAGACCACTCGGCCACCTAGACTGAACTAATAAATCAGCTTTCGGTGCACAGGCACTTGTCTCAGAAAAAAAATTCCAATATACCTTAATATAACACAAGGTACTTAACTCGCATTTTTGAAAAATGTCACCAGGGCGCGAAATTCCGTTATATTTCGATTTCTCGGTTGTCAACCCCTCTAAAACTTGTTATACGTAAATTTAAATTGATTTATCTACACAATGGTGTATAACACGAATACCTTTGTTGTCGGAATTATTCGTAGCAGGCCTCCAAAAGTATGTCAACCGTTATTATTTCGACTACCAACACCCGATTGGAAATATAAGACTCGCAGTAAAAGGTATAAATGTTAAGTATCTCGTGTTATATTAAGGTATATAGGAATTTTTTTTCTGAGACAAGTGCCTGCATGTGTTTCGGTGGCCTAGTTTTACCTTTCCTCGTCAGTAGAATCTAGAGTTGTAACACAGTACATGATACACAGTGTAGATACTATTCTGTACGCTATCCGGTAGTCGCGATTTTCGAAGCGAGAACTTTTTGGATCACATTTTAAATTTGATGGATATACTGAATTAAACGGTAAGTTGATCATCTGTACATTGCTTATTGATTAATTCCGCTGACATCGATATTCTCAAATGGTTTAGAATTAAATTCAGCACATTCATTATTCGTATCTTTGCCTTAATCAAGAGATTTTCAAGTGCATCACTAAGGAAAATCAGTCGGTGAACATAAAAACAATCTTTTTACCCTCTTAGTGTACAAATTAACGTAAAAACCAGACGTAATTAACTAAATGAAGTATATTTCAAGTGGTGGTAAAATTTTCAACCAGATCTTTGAAGCCAGAAATAAGAAAAATACACTTGTTTGAATTTCTCACTGTACGATCAGTCTCGCTTGTATATTTTGAAACTGTATGATCAGTCTTTATTTCACTGTATTCTAGTGGTGATTTCAAAGTTATTTACGATACATAAGAAGGTGGCATTTTTCTAAATTACACAAATATATTTCAATAAATTCACATCCTGAAAACTTATGAAACATGTTTTAGCTTGATGGGGTGTACTCGACTTACTACATTAAGTATAAGGATGTTTAAATGTTGCTAAAATAAGAGGAAGGTTTGTTGTATATATAAGTTTCAGAAATGTCCTCCGTTATACTTAAAATTGTACAAACACACAGATTTAATTGTTATATAAAAATGCATGTATTTACACACATTCGAGGCCGTACTGTAGCCTATAATTGATCACAGTTCCTTCACTTTGTTTTGGATGTAGAGCTGTCTCTTTGACACTCAATTGTACACCACTTTGTAAAGCGGGGGTTTATAGTGATAATGAAGTCCGTCTTTCCGTTGGACCGGTACAATATGTTTTGTCGGTTTTGTAAGTGCATCTCCTCATAAACCACTTAATATACATTGTGGGTTCCAGCCATTTTTAAATGGAGAGGGAGTCCAATCCAGGAGAAAAGGGATTCCAAATATATGTTCCCATACAAATGCCGTCTACAATTAAAGAACCTTAGTGAGCGCGCTCACATACCCCACGTCCTCACATTGTCATTGGAGAAATAAAATATGTGTAAGAAAAAAAATTGTATAAGAAAAAAAAATTGAATCATAATTTCCTGTCGATATGCACATCTACATAGTATGTCCTTATTATCTACAAAGTTTCATGAAATTCTGTTGTGTGGTTTCAGAGGAGTTGCGATGACAAACTGTTGCAGTAGTACATTGAAGCAAATAAGTTCAAAGGGGCGTAACTCCTAGAAAAAAAAATTGAACCGTAATTTCCTGTCGATATGCACATCTACATAGTATGTCCTTATTATCTAAAAAGGTTTCATGAAATTCTGTTGTGTGGTATCAGAGGAGTTGCGATGACAAACTGTTGCATAGTACATTGAAGCAAATAAGTTCAAAGGGGCGTAACTCCTAGAAAAAAAATTGAACCGTAATTTCCTGTCGATATGCACATCTACATAGTATGTCCTTATTATCTAAAAAGGTTTCATGAAATTCTGTTGTGTGGTATCAGAGGAGTTGCGATGACAAACTGTTGCATAGTACATTGAAGCAAATAAGTTCAAAGGGGCGTAACTCCTAGAAAAAAAATTGAACCGTAATTTCCTGTCGATATGCACATCTACATAGTATGTCCTTATTATCTAAAAAGGTTTCATGAAATTCTGTTGTGTGGTATCAGAGGAGTTGCGATGACAAACTGTTGCATAGTACATTGAAGCAAATAAGTTCAAAGGGGCGTAACTCCTAGAAAAAAAATTGAACCGTAATTTCCTGTCGATATGCACATCTACATAGTATGTCCTTATTATCTAAAAAGGTTTCATGAAATTCTGTTGTGTGGTATCAAAGGAGTTGCGATGACAAACTGTTGCAGTAGTACATTAAAGTAAATAAGTTCAAAGGGGCGTAACTCCTAGAAAAAAAATTGAATCGCAATTTCCTGTCGATCTGCACAACTACATAGTATGTCCTTATTATCTAAAAAGGTTTCGTGAAATTCTGTTGTGTGGTTTGAGAGGAGTTGCGATGACAAGAAACAGGACTGACGGACTGACGGACTGACGGACTGACGGACAGACGGACGGACGGACGGGTCAAAAACATTATACCCTCCGCAACTCGTTGCGTGGGGTATTAAAATCATCAGAAATGTATTTGTATTGTCTGATGAAAGAAATTACACGTTATAGTTCCCTGGACAGTTCATAATATCACATAGACACGTATACTATATATGCCTTCAAATTGCCGTTGTTTCTTTTTCAAAATCACGACTGGTCATACAGTCAAAATATCTGAAATCGCTTATAGAATACAGTCAGTTCTAGACTGATCGTACAGTAATTTATTTTGGGATCCTCAAGGAAAACATATTTTTTATGGGAAATACGAATATTCTACTTAAATACGAAAAGAATATTGAAACAGTATATATTTAACTGTAAACTGATGCAAATATTTGCATTAAAAGGTTATTTGCTTTGTACTACGAGAGCAAACTTGTCCATCGATTTCACTTTTTTCTATCAAGTTGGTGTGATGCACACGTATATTTTATATTCTTATGCATGTTTTTGTTACAGTTACTCATATTTATGATGCTATACATACCTTGAAGATGTTCAAAGCACTTTATAGATATATATATAGGAGTAAACAAATGATGAGAAAAGTCACCGTAGGCAAAACCGTCCTGTTAGCCAGTTGGAAATCATCGCTTCGAAAATCGCGACTTCCAGATAGCGTACAGAATAGTATCTACACTGTGTGATATATTAGGCATGAAGATGGATACATTTGTCCAACAAGATAATAATGAATGCAAAACATAAAACGATAATAAAATAATACAGAATACAATAGCTTTGGAAGGGGTCAACTAAGCCACCAGGAAAGATGTAATAAATAAATCTTTCCTACCCCACAAAGGCACTCGGCGAAAATAGAAAATTGTTCGTCATAACTAATGTCAAGCGATTTATGCTACCACAAAATGTAAAATTTGCCATATTAGCTATATTAGTTCAAGCTCAATCTATGTTTATAACTAAAAGTGAAAATACTGAATGTGATGAATAATATTTGAACAGCTATAAGTAGCGATATAATAACAGCCCAAGCAAGTACTGCAAAATAAACGTTCAATGTCCTTGTCAACATTTTTTCCAGTAATTATATTACAATATCAAACTTCAACAAAAAGCTGCTTTCACATAAATAAACCAACTAGAAACTGAGCAAGGAATATAAGCAAATGTATGGGTAAGAGATTAAATCAAGCATGCATTTTGTAATAAAGAATTAACGGCCAAAGCATTTAAGTTTAGCTAAATTAGCACGATATTCTACTCCTACGACCCATTCATATCTTGTGCATAAAAATTAATTTTTATAAAAGGACTGCTTTATGGATCTAAAATACCTCAATTGGATAAATAAGGCGAAAAGATCGTGCATTACGTCAGTTAAACCTGAATATATCATCAAGCCATTGTCTCTAAATCTTGAACACATCAGTATTTATTTTTGATGTGTCAAGCTTTGTAAAACAATTTCCAGTATTTCGTAAATTCGTAGGTCGACTAATTCTGCTGATTGGGCTTCCAAGTGTTTGACACAAAACTAAATTATATTTTATTTTTAAGAATAATTTCTAAAAGTTTTAATATTATTTTCTTTTGGTGGGACTCGATTTCCGTAATGAGTTAGATCGAGGCAATTCAGTACTCGTTCAGTTTCGTCAAACTGATGATTAGCGTAAGACAAATGTTGTTAAATAGCAGTTTTCAGGAGGCTTTAAAGTCTTAATCATGCTTATAAAACTTGAAGTATCCTTGATATAAAGTATTTTGTGTTTGTTATAAGACAACCGATGTCATCAGTATGATGATCAATATCTTGAAGCGGTGTTCCACATTATGAAAAAACAATTGGTCTACCGGGAACATTCTTTGCATATATTTCCTTATGTTGGGTGAGCTTGGATTCTTTTATTGCCACACAGGGAGCCATCATTCATTTTGTTTCTTATTTTCTGATATCAAAAAATGATTTTTTTGATATCACAAAATCATGTTTTGATATTAGGAAATCTATTTCTTGATCTCAAAAAATACAGAATTTTTTCTGATATCAAAAATGGATTTTCTGATATCAAAAAATGATTTTTTTTTTTATATCAGAAGATATTTTTTATGTTTTGATATCAAGAAGTCGATTTCCTGATATAAAAAATTCAATGATATCAGAAACTAAGGAATAAATAGTAAAACGGCGGCTCATAATTATGAGGGTCTGGATGAAGGGTCCTTAAGGTAGATTAAATGTATAGTCCGCCATCTCGAATTGGAAAATACATGTAGCAGTAAACCATCGGTCTAGTTCTTTGCCTAAATCTGCAAGTTTTGAGACAGATTGGCAATTAATATATAAGAGTGGTCATCTAAATAAAAAAAAAAAACTTGATTTTATTGCATTATTCAGACTGTTTTTCAAAAATACCGAATGTTTGTTTTGGGTTCGATTCAAGTTTTCTTCTTATCCTTATAAGGGGAGATAACTATTATAGCAAACATTTTTTAAGGGAATGTTAATGAGATTTTCATTTTTTACTTGCAGCAAGAAAACAAGTTCGTCGACACCATTTGTTTTCCTTCTAAAAGCATATCATAATACTTATCTTATCGTATATTTTATTTCTAAATCTATCTCATAGATTTCTTTTTATTTACAAACAAGTTTTTTTTAATTGACGTGATGATAATCTATTCAAATTTGGGCAATTTTGCACGTCTTGTAGCTTAAATAATAACACGGTGACCCATAATTTTTATTATATTTTTGAAAAAGAATACTAGTAATAAAATCTACATTTTGGCAAAGTATAAGAAAATCTATCTAAGGAAATATATACTGATGATCCACCTTAATTTCTGTATTCTTTTTATTTTTATGGCATTCCTCTTTGTCTTTTATAATAACTCTCATTCTGTAATTCTTATTATTTCTCATCACGGAAAATTATTTATAGTATTGATTTTTCCATAATTATGATTTCTTTATTCTGTCTGCGACTATTACACTAATATATTAGTCCTAGATTCTGTTAATTCTTCATTTCTGTAATCAGTATTTTATTACCCAGTTCTTTTATTTTCCACAATTATTCTTTATGCTTTTGCACCTTAGTATTGTCTATTCTTTAAGTTGTCTACTCTTTTTTCTCTATTCATTATTTTTTTTACCACTATTCTCTATTCTGTTAACCCCATCCACATCCTCTATTATATATTTCAGTTAGAGTGTACAGTTTGCTGCATGTTCGTACGATGGAATCAGCTTGATATTAAATGTCTCAACTCTAATTTTAAACAACCAATTTGGTTGCAAATTTATTTTCTGCAACTCATATACAAGTCTTTCTTTTGAAATCCAAAGAGTCATATGCTAGTATAAAGGGGAAATGTAATGAGATCATGCGTAACTCGTGAGCACTCGTATGAGCATAGCATATCAAAGATCTATATTTTAATTAGATTAAGGTTATGGATATGATATTGGATTTCCACATTATTGAAGTCCGTACGGTGACCTGGTCTTGCGCATGCATGATGTTTTCTCGGAGTGAACGACAACAAAAAAATGTACAACCGTTCGTGCTATAAATCAAATTAAATATTTTATTATTCCAATCATGGTCCCACAGGGGGCATTTACAATTAACAATTATGATAGTATAAGCAACAAACATGAGACATTGTACAGTATATAACGTGACAGATATTATAATAGACAATGAAAATAGCATTAATAACAAAAATACATTATAAATTATCCACCAGTAGGCACAAGTGCAGTAATTTCATAGCTGAATTGGCAATAGGTTTGTCCGAGCAAACCACTCGGAAGCCAATGAGTATGCATGTCCAATCTATCTACTATGTTTCAAATTGGAATGTTTGTTTTTTCCTGTGAAAATAATACAATAGAAAAAGATCGGTAGTTTAAAATTATATAATCAGCTATAAAAGGCCCCGATAAGACAAATTGTGAACAATCCAAACGAAAAAACTAACGGTCTCATTTAAGACAACAACAAAAAGAAACAGATATAACAGACAGCGACCAACAACAACTGAATTACAGGCGCCTGATTTTGGACAGACACAGGGTTAAACATGTTTGTGATCCTTCGACCCTTCCCTTACCTGGACACCACGTAAGAAAAATCTGTAAAAAACAGAAATGGCTTGACTCATCAAATCGGCATGAAGACAAAAGAACCAAAGTACCGATCTAAAAGTACTCGCCGTTCGGAGAAAAAAAGGGGGTAAGGTTGGCGACAGAAGAATTCTTTCCGGATTGACCATTTTGTTCATCTGTTGCTACGCATGCTTATTTTTTTCCGTGGATTTGCTTCGCGAAAATTTATTTTCACTTTGTATACATTTGTATCCTCAACTTTTATGCATTTCATGTTGCAGAGTATTCTTTTTCATCCTGTGTGGTACAAAGTCATTCATTTTCATTTCATACAAGGTCAAGTTATTCATTTTCAAAATCCCCCTTCCCCTTCCCTGCACCCCCTATATTCCGACACCCCAGTAGTCCAACACCACAATAGTCCGACACCCCATTGGCCCGACACCAAAATAGTCCGACAACCCATTAGTCCAACACCCTATTGGTTCGACACCCAATAGTTCGACATTCCATTAGTCTGACATCGAAATGTTTAAAAAAAAATGTATTTATTTTTATATTAGAAAGCCAAATAAAAGGTTCGATCAATATTAAGAATAGGACAGTGTACTTCTTTGGAACAGGTGATGCAAGCTAGGTTAATGTATTAGTACTAAAGTAGCAAAATTTCATCATCACTAACTAAAAGCACAAAATACTTTGTTAAGATTACGAATTGCTTAATAAATACCTCTTGATACAGTATCTCAGAGATACAGGTTAAAAATGGCGCAGTAAGAAAATAAAGGAACCAATGAAGCTTTGCTTCGTACACGATTATATGAGTGAATAAAACGGTCACGTTTTTCTGGTATAACTCTAGCGACAAAAAGTAACAACGGTGCTGTACCTCAACTAAAACTTCTAATTTGATATATTTTTTTTGAAAAGGGGAACTAAAATGTAACAGTATTATGCCATTAGTTGAAGAACACCAGTTTAGTTTGTATATATATGGGCACCAATATTTAAGAAAGAGTGAAATTGGGACAGAACACTCTGTTTTTCAAATAAGGCATGGGTAAGCTGGTTCAATGATTATCTCTCTTCCAAATAATACTCTTCAGTTTTTGACGCGTTCGCCGCACAGGGAATCGGTATGCAGAAATAATACTCTTCAGTTTTTGACGCGTTCGCCGCACATGGAATCGGTATGCAGATCAATTTTTTAACGGCGGGGGCATTAAGCATCCGTACGTCCGTCCCAAAAATGGTTTCCGTTCTCAAACTTTAGTTTGCCTTAACCAAATGTTATGTTACTTATACCCAATGCATATTAACATAAAACACAGATCAAGTTCGAATTAGGGTGGCGTCACTTTTACAGTTCTCTAGTTATGTCTCTTTATAACGTTATATGCAAGCGGGGGTATCATCTGTGTCCCATGGACACATTCTCCATTTATATTAATCAGGCATCATTAGTTCGTAGTTTTCTAGCAATGTGCAGTTTACTATCCACATCAGTATACTGAAAAACCCTAAAGGGATCTAATTCGCCATTTCGAATAGCCTACCCTTCATTAAAAATATTTCTATGTGACTGTATACCTTATAAAGGCATTCATATTGATTTCCCGATCAAAGACTATCTTACTCAGCTGTTGTTTCACAATCAGGACAAAAAATTCAAATTTCCCGGCGAAAGCAACCGAGCTGGCAAACATGTCGTTTTTCAACAACATAGACGCAATGGGAAATACATCTGTCATTACATCCAGTGGCAAATATTTCTTGCATGTTCAGGATAAGAACAAATTAACAATAAATCCAGTAATAGGGGTCGACCAGAATGAAGAGCGGTAATATGAAGCAATAATATTCACCTTAAGTCCATTCGAAGGACAAATGCCATCCGTTTTAATTGAGTTTAACAACCGTAATAAGGCATTCAATAAATTCAAGTTCGGTGGAGATGGAAACCAACATGGTTGGATAAAATATGTTTTTAGTTTTACAGTTTCGGAGAGTATATTGCAGTCTTAACATTTTCTTTACGACGAGAAACTGTTCTTCAAATTCTAAATTCTCCTCACCCCAAGGATGACTGGGGTATAAAAATATGTTAAATTTTGTTTCAGTTTGTTTTCGATAAAGTAAACCCCTTGCCAAGTGGGGCGTCCTTTGGTTATGCTGAATGTATAAATACGCAGCCACGTTCAGTCTGAAAAAGGACATTAAAACCGATGCCTTGTGTAGAGAGAGTGGCACGTCCTCTGCACTTTAAGAAACCTTGCAACAATATGGTAGGTCCGTAGGTGGTACCCACACTTGTTTACCTATATTTGTTCCTCCTAACAGAAGTTCCCTGGTAACTTTGTTATGAACAATCCTATAATATCTGTTCCTTTTGTAACACATATTATACATACCTTTTATTTCGTCAGGAACAAGTAACGTAATATTTTTTCCTGTAAAAATAACATTCCATATTTAGAACAAATATTATGAAAGAAAGTCTATTTCATGACAGTCGTTTGCCAGGCCAAATTTCTACGACTTTCCAATATACCCTCATTTTCCCTGGCAGTCCAAATTTTCCGCCCTCAATTACTTATTACAGGACATACCTTTTGTATTAATTATAAATTTGTTTTCGTCTTTATCGTGCATGAATTATTTGACATTGGACGTAAAGAAAACAGCAATCAATCAATCAAATTCCTTTTTCAGCGCGTAGAGTTTTTTTGTTGTTGAAAAAGCTAGGTCACACTTTGTTTTTGTAAAGCAAATTTGCAAGGTTGTCGATTGCCTTATATTTATAGGATAATGGTATTTCTTACATACATGTACCAGTGCTGTCTTCCATTTCTTTGTATGAAGTAGATTTTCAATTACAGCTTGTGGACTATTGGGGTGTCGGAATAGCGGGGCGACCCCTCTTTCCCCCTTCCCTCCTTCGAAATCAAATGGTCATCCCTTTACTGAAAGCTAATGAAAGAACGTCATCAATAGTCTGAGAAAAGTATGATCACAAACATCATTACCGTAAAAACTAGGATTCTAACTGCTACAGCATGCTTTACTAACTGACTGAACTATGTCGAAAGTTTTAGAGAAAAGGATTATACATTCTTTATATGCCTGTCCCCAGTCAGGAGCCGGTATTTGAGTGGTTGTCGTTGGTTCGTGTCTGTCATATTTGTTTTTTGTAAATTATTTTGTTATAAATTAGGCCGCTAGTTTTCTCAAATGAATTGTTTCATATTTTTCATGTCGGGGCCTTTTATAACCGACTATACGGTATGAGTTTTTCTCATTGTTGAAGGCCGTACGGTTGCCTATAGTTGCTAACTTCCACATCATTTGAACTTTGATGGACAGTTGTCTCATTGGCAATCATACCACATCTCCTTATTTTTATATTATACAACAAGTATTACATAAAATTAACGTTATCAATGTTCCATGTAAATGAGGTTAAGTCAGATGAACTCTGCCACAAAGACATGTACACCTTGTTAATTATTCCATACACCAAATATATTTGACTCACTACTTATAATATCTGAGATACGGACTTGACCACGGAAACTTCACCTTGTTCACTGATCCGTGAAATGAGGTCGAGGTCAGGTGAACCATGTCTGACGGACATGTAGACGTTGTAAGGATGCCATATATTAGTAACCAAATATAGTTATCCTAGAACTCATAGTAATGCGTTGTACCAACTTTCAATGGCAATAATTCCTGTTAGCTGTCAATTGACAGTTTCGGCCAAGTTGACCAATATGTAGATCCTCAATGCTGAATACGTTTGCTAATTACAATTTCTGTCCATCTATTATAGTTTCTGCAAAAAACGCAAACAAGAGGCTCTAAAGAGCTCACCTAGGTTATATGGGCATCTTCAACAATGAACACTCTCCAACATTGTGGCCTAGAAAAAATGTCATGATCTTGTATTGCTTATCATTTTCCTGTTTTCAGTTTCTGTCTATCTTCTTTATTTTTTGCACAAACACATAAAAGGGTAAAAAAAGTCATTCACTTGCAATCACTCATATAAGGAGTCTACTAACGATTTCCCCAAAATTTGTCTTATTTGTAGATCTTGTCTAGTAAGTAATTTTGGCTCTTTGAAGTGTCTATCTTTTATAGTTTTCAAGATAATATTAAGCAAAAACGCAAAACGCAAAATTGGAAAAAAAATGTTAAGAGCAAGAACGCCAATAAGGAGCGACTGACGATATCGGTCATGTTGACTTATTTGTAGATCTTGTCTTGCTGATCATATTTGTTGTTTTAAGTTTCTATCTATCTCTATTATAATTTTCAAGATAATAGGCAAAAACACTAAAAATTCGTAAGGGGTTCCGTTTATCAGTAAAATACGGAAAAATGAAAATAGTTATTTTGAAAATTTTCAAAATTTCGCTCTGGATGATGTCTTTTGGTCATGAACAAGCTTCTGTCCAAATTTCATAAAATTCCATGTAGGTTTGACCATGGAAGTAAAATGAAAATTGTCAGTATAATACTTCCATGGTTTGACAAAGTTATTGATGTCTGAAAAAAACTTTCTCAGACTAAATCTGAATGTTAACTGTTAAAAAAAAATTAAGTCCATTTATTAGTAAAATACGGAAAAATGTAAATAAATATTTTCAAAATTTTGCTCTGGATACTGTATGTTGGTCACAAACATGCTTCTGTCCAAATTTCATAAAATTCCATGAAGGCTTGATAAAGAAATTGATGTCTAAAAAAAATTAACCACAGACTGAACCTAAATGTTGACGACGCCAGACGACGGAATAAAGGACTGCTATGTCTCGCTTTCTCGAAACTAATTTTGCAGGCTCAACAAAAGTGGGTAAAAAATTGTCATTAAAGAGCAGTAACTCCAATAAGCAGTTATCTGATGATTTTGAGCATAAGACTTGGTAGTAGATCTTGTCTTGCTGATCATTTTTACTTATTGAAGTTTTACATATCTATTATAGTTTCAAAGATATTAGGCAAAAACGCAAAAAATTGGTAAAAACGTAATTAAAGGGCAATAACTCCAATAATGAGTCGTCTGAAGAAATATTCAAGATTATGGCAATGTTGACTAATTTGTAAATCATTTTGGCTATTTAAAGTACTTCTTTTATACCTTTAAAGATAATAGGTAAAAACACTAAAAATGGTTAAAATCTTCATTAAAGTGCAGTAACTCCAATAAGGTGTAATCGGACAGTTCCAGCAATGCTAACTTATTTGAAGATCTTGTCTTGCTGATCATTTTTGCTGATTTAAGTTGCTATCTATCTATTATGCTTTTGAAGATATTAGGGGAAAAACGCAAAAGTTGGTAAAAAAATGGGCAATAATTCCAATATTAGTTGTCAGAAAAACTTTGGACATAAAATTTGTTTTCTGCTCTTTGGTCGGGTTGTTGTCTCTGACACATTCCCCGTTTCCATTCTCAATTTTATTTGTAGATCTGGTCTTGCTGATCATTTTTTGCTGTTTTAAGTTTCTCTTTATCTATTATAGTATTCAAGATAATAGGCAAAAATGAGAAAGAAAAAAACTCCTGTAAATAGTTATCTGACAGTTTTGAGTTTAAATTGACAGTAGGTAGATCATTCTGAACAATTTTACCCCTGTCAGATTTTCTTCATTAATAGTGGTGCCAAAACTTGCATTTTACCAATTCTATTTTTAGCCATGTCAGCCATGTTGGTTGGCAGGCGGGGTCATCGGACCCAATTTTTGAACTACCGGTAGATACCAAATGATGATTGTGGCCAGGTTTGATTAATAAATTTGGCCCTGTAGTTTCAGAGAAGAAAAATTTGTTAAAAGTTAATGGAAGACTACAACAGACAAAGGAAACCTAGCATTGGAATTTACTAAAAATTTCTATTTCAAGGGCAATAACTCTTAGATTTTTTGATTTTTCTGAAAATTCTACTAAAGATAGATCTAGACATGTTGATCATTTATCATGTTTATACCTTGTCAGATTTGCTCTAACTGCCTTGGTTTATAAGCCCAAAACTGCATTTTACCCTATGTTTTTTTAGAAACAGCAGCCATGTTTGAAGATGGATCAAATCCAAGATACCTTTTTTTAAAGTAGATACCCTAAGGAACATCTAGGTAGATATTCATAACATTTGACCCAGTAATTTCAGAAGAGAAGATTTTTTATAAAATTTACGAAGAATGGCATACAATAATGGATTCCAAGTGATGGCAAAAGCTCACATGGACTTATTTAAAGGGATTTAGTGTGTGAGCATGACTCAAGTTTGTTAAAAGGTAAATTAAATGCTGTTAACAAAACAAACAAGTTTAAGATGGATAAAAAGAGTCACCAATGAGACAGCAGATCATAAACAACAAAAATTGGAATCACTTTTATTTCTTTATATTAGAATAGATCTTACTAATATACTGTGAAAAATGTAAGTAATATGCCTTTTCACTACACCATTAATGAAGTATTATGCGAGATGTATTCAAAAGTATGGTGGTTGAAGACATGCATTGAATGAAAGAAGATGTGAAGGTATGTCAATGAGCCAGCAACCCAACGACAAAAAACAACAAAAGACATCTAAAGGGTAACATAGTTTCAATACTAGGTGTCTTTACAATATGGTGATCTCTAAGTTCAAATTTATATTATTTATGACACTATTTACAAAACAATTTCAGTACCATACTTGAGATCTATACATCCATGTAGACAACAATAATGTGTTTAAAAAGTAGATCCTTTTGTATGTAGTTTTTTGTGCATGTTATACCAAATTTTACTCTGTAGAGTCACTTGTCTAAATTGACCTGAGTCTACAAAAGTTGAATTCTAACAGACGCAATCAAAGATCTGCCATCAACACCCAATCCTTCAAATAACTAAAAACATTCAGATATGACTACAATGTATGAACTTATTCTCAATACCAGTAACAGACATCGCCAATAAAAGGATAATTGGGGTTTACATCAATGAGACAACAACCAAACAACAAAAACAACCAACAGGCATATAAAGGGAGAAGTCTTTACACCATGCACTGTCCCAGGTTAGGGGAGGGGTTGGGTGCCGGCAAACATGTTTAAACCTGTCACATTCTGTATGTGCCTGTCCCAAGCTAGGTGTCTGTTAATCAGGACACTTCAGTAATTGTATTTTTTTTTATCAAACAAGGTGTTTTAATGACTGTAACTTAAGCAAAGTTTGAATCATAATGACCTTTTTGTAGAGTTACTGATCATTTTTTGCCGTTTATGCATCCCCATCTACCTATCTATTATTGTTTTCAAGTTAACATGAGGAAAACAATTTAAATTGGTAAAAAAAAAATTGTACAATAATTCCTAATAGAAGACAATTGATGGTTACAGTCAAATTACTATTTCTGACGATCTTGCATTTCTAAAAAAATACTCTTTCATAATGTTGATACAGATATTTAAATGTTCAACAAAACCATCATGTACAAATGTATCATTATTGATCAAATCCAGTTACCAATTTTTTTAAATCCATATAACATTGCTACTGAGCTTGGTCCTCTAATATCTCCTTGTTCGATAGGAATATCTGTTTCTGTCCCTCATTCCTCTTCTTGAACTTGGAACTGGTCTCTGTACTGAACACTGCTTGATCATGTCTGACCCCTTGGAATGCCACCTTTCATACTGTATTCCCATGGACCAAAGTTGTTTTTTGGATTTTCTACTGATGCTTTCCTTTTTTGAACACGAGCTGACAGTGTTTTCAATTTTTAACATATTTTTCCTCCTAGATCTCTTTTCTAATGTTGTTAATGTTGCAACTGCCTTCTTTTTCATTCTTATTCTGTCAGATTTTGCCAATTTTGCAGCGATATTATTTGGAGACAATTTACATGAAGATTTTCTTTTTTCTGCTGGTAAAACCTTTTTAGGGGTTATATCTAAACTTTTTCCAAAGGCAGTTCTCAGTGAATTTTTGGTATGGCGTGTTCTTGTGGCACGGCCTCTTGCTATTTCTGGTGTACCTGCACTTGCTCTAGCAGCTTTCTTGATTGGAGTCATTAAGATTTTTGTTGGAGTTATCGGACAAAATCCTTCTTCCTGACTAACACTTGTGCATGATGATGATGGAGAACTATCACGTGCTGATGACCATGGGCGTCTGCCATTAGATGGATTAGCAGGGTTGCTTGTTTCAGTACCATTTGAATCTTCCCGAGAAAAATTGTACATGTCTAAGTGAGGTGGTAAAGCATCTGTTCCTCTTAAACATAGAAAAGTAAGAAAATCCTCTGTCTTTGCTCTCTTAGGAAAAATCTTTATTGGAGGAGTCTTACATGCGGAACCAGTAGAATGCTTTATAGGTGTGGTAGAGGGTGAATAAGTATATCCATATCCATATCCATGCACCTGGGCAAATTTCCTCTGAGCACGATATTTTCTTTTAGTCTCTGGACTTGCAGTAGATTTGACAGCATCTTTACTAGTTTCATCTATCAGAGTAGTTAAATGTGTTTCCACTTTGAATTGTTGGTTAACTTCCATATTCCTACTTCTACTTCTTAGTTCTCTCTCTTCTGACTTTCTTCTTCCAATTTCTTTTTGATTATGTGCCGAGCTACACCTAGTTTCAACACTCTGAGGTTTCTGTATTACTTCTTCTACATAATATGATCTTGTCTTTTTGTATTGAGGTATATTTACTCTACCCTTTCTTGTATCTTTGTTAATAATTTTGGCATCTTTGCCACCAGAGTTGTGCTCTACATGATCTGATGTCTGCTTTTTCACCGGATGAAGAGATGCATACAAGGCTTTCTTCAATTCTTGTTCCTCTCTCCATGATAGAACTGACTTGTTATCCCAACTTTTTGGTGAAATATTTCTTTTAGGTCTATTAGCTAGAGCTGGTTCTGCAATGACAGGGGATTTCTTAGGTTGGTTTGAAGGCGTTCTATTTACCATACTTTTCTTCTTTGTTTCCATTTATAGATCAAGGATATTTGAGGAATAGGGGATGGCAACGACAGCTTTCATGTCGATCCGTCCTAAGTCGATCCGTCCCTAGTCGTCTCGGCCTAAGTCGATACGGCCCCAATTTAAAAATATTAACAAGGAAAAAATATATAAATATTTAACGTGACGTTCATAAATATATATGAATTTGATGAAAAATAGCAAAGATGGGCAATTAAAAATTATGCCTTTGACGCATATTCAAATATGTTGGACTAATACATTGAATATCTAAGTCCCAGGAAACACCAATGATTTTGTATAGTACTATACAAATCCTTGGAAACACCAAATAAATTAAAAGAATAGTTACCCTGTTACCTGTTACCTTATGTAATTCCCTCCTGTATCAGGAGAACCTGGAGTTCATCCAGTAAATTTTTTCTATATATTTAGTCTGTGTCCAGTCACTATACAGTTAACAATTTTTCTATTTACTACCTATGAGTTTAGTAGACCTTAAAACTTATAAATGTTTTATTTACTTTCAAGTAGAGCACTTCGTTTTTTATGGAGAGAGAAGCACAGACTTCACGTAATTGATTCTACCAGAGTAATCTCATTTTTCTGTAACACAGAGTACCATTCATTTGAAAAGACTACAGTCCAAGAATGATTGTAACATTTTAGAGTTGCTAACACATATGTCTGACCACGCAGCGGTTCCAATCTTTGGTACAACAACTGTATAAAGTTGTGTCTTTAATACTTGTTAGAGCAGAGCATAAGAATAGGAAATGTTCTAAGTTTTCAATTCCTTCCTCATACAGTGGACAATTTGAAGTTTTTTTACCCTTCGAAAATTTTGAGCGGTGGTACTGTAGAATGCATGTATCCAAAAGCATTTTGGTTTTATAACATGCTTTACGTATACACATTTGTTCTGAACCTGCACTCTTCCATATAGAATTGACAGCACCAATTTTACAGTGCTTTGAAAAACTCAAGAATACATGAGGGTCTGGATGGGGTTTACAAAATATAGAATAATGAAGAAAAAAACCGACAAAAAAAATAATGAACAGAAAAAAATGAGCCAAAAAAATAATGAATAGAGAATATTGGAGTGCAAAAGAATAATGAACAACTGTGGAAAATAAACGAATTATGTGATATGCTACTGATTATAGAAACAAAATATGTACAGAATAGAGAAATCTTATAGGCCTAATTACAGATAAATCTAATAGTAAAATAAATGTCTTGATTATTTTACTCGCGGCAGATGATAAGCGTTATTTTAAAGATAAAAGAAAAAAATCCCCTAAAAATTAAAGAATACAGAAATGAAGGACCTCCCATCCAGACTGTCATACATGTTTATGACTTAGAAAAAAATCTTTAAAATGAAATGCTGTGTTTAATAATTTCCTACAACTGTCAATTCTAAAGGAATACTTTTTCGACCCTTTTTGACTACTATGTTTTAGTGGTATTACACCTGTCAGTTTTGTACATAACTTAGACAGTTGGTTTTCCCGTTTAAATTCTTTTACGTTTTGTTATGTGGGGACATTTTACAGCTTGCTATGCGGCATGGGTTTTGCTCAATGTTGAAGGCCGTACGGTGACATATATATAGTTGCTTACATCATTTAGTCTCTGGTGGATAGATGTCTCATTGGCAATCATACCACGTCTCCTTATTTTATATTTAACAGTAGCCGAGCGTTTGTTTACAGATTGATATAACAGGTGAGGACTGAGTATTAAACATTTAAATTGCCAGGCACATGTTAAAGGCTATGAAAGAGGGACGAAAGATACCAGAGGGACAGTCAAACTCATAGATCTAAAACAAACTGACACTATGAATGTGGTCTCCAAAATAAAAAAATAATGGGGGAACGAAATATGAAAAATAGAGAATAATAGGGGGAAACGAATAATATAATTTATATAAAAGAGGAAAATGGACAAAAAAAAATAAAGAATAAAGAATAATTGGGAAAAGTTGTCTTTTTGACATTGAAACATCTTTTTAATTTATATTGTGTCATAGATCAAACTTATTCGTTCAGTGTATATTTACTTGTTTTTGTGTATTGTCTTTTTGATCGAGTTAAGCCATTTCAATAGATATTTTATTGTGTGTCTTTTTATGTTGTAATGTTATACCACTGTTTCAGGTTAGGGTGAAGGTTGGTGCCTGTTAAAACGTTTAAAACCTCTGCATTTTAAGCACCTGTCCTAAGTCAGGAGCCTGTTGTTCAGTGGTTGTCGCTTGTTGGTGCGGTTCATAAGTGTTTCTCGTTTCTCGTTTTTTATATAGATTAGACCGTTGGTTTTCCTGTTTGAATGGTTTTACACTAGTCATTTTTTGGGCCCTTTATAGCTTGCTGTTCGGTGTGAGCCAAGGCTCCGTGTTGAAGGCCGTACTTTGACCTATAATGGTTTACTTTTACATATTGTGACTTGGATGGAGAGTTGTCTCATTGGCACTCTTATTACATCTTTTTATATTTAATTATTCATTAGATAGAGAAACCTTCAATGGTAAGCTTATTCACTACACAGTGAACGCTTCAGTGGTGAGCTTATTCATGAAAGCTCCAATAGCTCAAGCTTATTCATTGGACTGGGAAAGCTTCAATTGTGAGCTTATTCATTACACAGGGAAAACCTCAATGGTGAGCTAATTCATTTTACACGGAAAGCTACAATGGAGAGTTTATTCATTAGACAGGGAAAGCTTCAATGGTGGGTTTATTCATTACACAGGGAAAGCTTCAGTGGTGAGCTTATTCATTACACAAGGAAAGCCTCAATGGTGAGTTTATTCATTTCACAGGGAAAGCTACAATGGTGAGCTTATTCATTACACAGGGAAAGCTTCAGTGGTGAGCTTATTCATTACACAGGGAAAGATTCAGTGGTGAGCTTATACATTAGACAGGAAAAGCTTCAATTGTTAGATTATTCATTAGACAGAAAAAGCTTCAAAGATGAGCTTATTGATGAAAGTTTCAATAGTGAGCTTATTCTTTGGACTGGGAAAGCTTCAATGGTGAGCTTATTCATTAGACAGGGAAAGCCTCGATGATGAGCTTATTCGTTAGACACAGAATACTTTGACTGGTGAGCTTAACAAAGGGTATTTTACAAAACAAATTTATAAAAATATGATAAGAACTATTTAAAATAAGAACACTTAAAGCAAGTAGGATTTGCAATATTGAGAGGAGCGTTGAAACACCTGAACAGCACACCAAGTGGCAAGTGCCTCCTCGCTGGTCAGCTATTCAGATCTCTCTACAGTAGCTATATGTGGCAACTAAAATAAGCGAGTTAAAATACACACATTGTAGTAAACACTTAAAATTAACACCAACAAAAAGGAGGTATTATTAAGAAGCTGCAAAGCAAAAATGAATATTGAAAACATGAAAATGCTGCAATAAATATTGCAGGTTTAGCAAAGCAGATGTAAAACTAATTCATTTCTTTGGAAAGACCGTATTCTAGTCATATTTGCATATAGTGTGATCTTCCATGGAAACAAAACGGTCCTTCATTAAATTTCGCCGTGAAGCTGTATCAATCGTTAATGTTCATCTCTTACAATCATTTCATACACCACATATAGTTGACCTACTGCTTATAGTATCTGAATAACGGACCTAATCACGTAACTTTAACCTTAATCGATGATCCATGAAACGTGGTCAGGTGAACCCTGTCTGACGGATATTTTGACGTTGTAAGGAACCCATATTCTAAATATAGTTATCTTATTACTCATAATAAGTGAGAAATTCACAAAAAAATAAACAGATACTGAACTTGCCTAAATGTTTCCGACGCCGAAGACGGAATCTAGGATCGCTATGTCTCGCTTTCGCGACATAATTGTCGCAGACTCGACAAACATCGGAAAATCAGAAGTAACCAAATAGAAGACGTTGCATCGTTAAGGACACAGTGACAGGCACTTTTAAAAATCTGATATTATTTTCACTAAAGTTAACAATATCACAGCTTCACGTGCGTACGTCATATATAGACAGACATGCTAAAAAAAATAACAAAAATACCGAACCCCAAGGAAAATTCAAAATGGAAATTCCCTTATCAAATGTCAAAATCAATAGCTTAAGTAGAATATTTCAAACAAGGACATCAATTCGATTGGACTAACAAATAGATGTTTTTGTCGAGCCTACAGAAGCGAGACATATCGATCCTGCATTCCGTCGTCGACATTTAGGTTCAGTCTGTGGTTAATTTTTTTAAACATCAATTACTTTGTCAAACTTTCATGGAATTTTATTAAATTTTAACAGAAGCTTTAAATGACCAAAAGACAATATACCTAGCAAAATTTTGAAAATAGTTTTTTCCCCTTTACTCTGTATTTTTCTGATAAGTTGACCTTTTACAGTTATTATTTAGATACAGTCTAAGGTTAAAGTTTTCAATTATCACTAAATTTGTCATACCTTCATGGAATAATACCGACAGAAGCTACTAGTATTTAATGATCAACAGACAGTATCCGGAGCCGAGAATAATAATTTGTTTTTCTTCATTTTGTAAGACATCAATTTACTATTTCAAACATTCATAGAACTTTATGAAGCTTTGGCAGTTCTAAGTTTTTATATGATTAGCATGATCTGAAGCAGAATTTAAAAACAAATATATTCTATTCATTTTCAGAATTTTACTGTTAGATGGACTTATTTTTTTACAATTAACATTTACAGACAGTCTGGGATTAATTTTTTTGGCATGATTTTGTAAGCCTTCGTGGATTGTTATGACATTTGGACACATGGTAATCTTCCAGATCAAGAAATAGCATCTAATCTAAATAGTTTGATTTTTAAAAAATAATTTTCGTATTTTGGTGATAATTGGTCTACTTTTACAGTCAACATTACACTTTAACATTGACAGCAACAATCGCAGTGTAGACATTGGGTTCCGCGAAACTCTTTAGATTTTTTAATTTTCAAATACAAATGATTTTTCTTTATCTAGATGTCCTGGCTTTAATAGAAAATAAAGTTACAATCAAAAGATGTAATGTACGGAAACTCTTCAACAACAACGTCCAGCGCTGAATATAATTTGACTAAGTTTTATGGATATTTGTAAAATTAGGAAAAATCTTTAAAGTATATTTGCTTAGACAGTACAAATATTTAATATGTAGGTTCCATCGACTTTCATATTTCGGACTTTTTGAGCGAAACAAATACATGGGAAATTTAAAACTTCTCTCTACACGTTTCACATATTTGCTATAGAGCTCTCAAAAGTTCGCCTTCAAAATATTAATTTGTAAATTTACACACATGACTCATATGCATATGCACATTACATGTAAGTGACGCTTTTTTATTCATGTATTATAATACTTAATCTAACAGACAAATTGGAAGAAACGAACCAAAAGCTAAACTTTAATAGAAAACATTTTTTTTTCCTAAACTAGAGCATCTTCGATAAATGAATCACAATTCGGCACCTCAGATACCTTAATTCCGGGTTAATTCGAATCAACTAGTACCAAAATACCTCTTCAGATTTCTATAGATCTAAAAACCGCGGCTCAAACGGTAATTAAGTACAACGGTTTGTTGAAAGTCCACTGTAAGCATTTTTGTCCAGGAACATCTCGAATTTTCTTTTTTTGTGTCTATTAGCAAGATTTTATAAATTTTAAGTCAACCTTTGAAAAAGTTCCTTTTAATGAAGCAATACTATAAGGTGTTCAAAGGATTCACTCCTAGCGGGAGACCGAGACTCTCTAAATAATCCGGATTAAAAAGACGAGGGAGGTAATTTAGCGGATAATCGGACCAAATCACTTCTTAATAGCCCAATTAATCTCTTTTAATAATTAGATAGTGTACTGAAAGGGAAAATAATACGTATTACCTTTGTATGAAATTTGTCGCGTAAATCACTTTATATGAAATCAGTGCCATACTATTTTATAAAACGTGTTATGTTTGGTTTTGGCACACGCGATCTAACTTGTCTGAAAAGGATTATCTCGTTACATATGATTCCTTTAAGAAGTTGCTCACCAGTCTGTTTCATTATTTTAGTATTTGGTTTCCAGCAGGACAGTATCGTTCTAAAGGTTAGTAAGAAATACGCTGGACACTTCTTTTAATGCTGGTAGTTCTGAAAATACTTCATTAAGTCTAACTTTACAGGTATTATGACTTTGATGTACCTCATCGACATTAGGATGTTCGACATTCTGTTTATCTTTAATTACGAGTTAAATGACAATTCTTTTTGTTTAATTTGAAAAAAATCTTCTAAATTTTGCCACAAATTCTATAAAAATTTAAATAACAAGTTTAAAAATGATTCATCGAACTATAAAAGTGAATAACATTTGACTAATATAAAATAAGTACCTATTCAAAAGTTAAGACTTCGTGGACATCATGTTGGTTGTTAGATCATAATCATACCAGGGTCTGTTTACCTGAAATAGCTGGCATACTCCGAATAATTAGATGGAAAAATAAACGATTCTGTATTCGTAAGCCAAGCATTTGTGACGGAAAATGTTTATTATCCTTATACTTTCAAGATTGTCTTAAATTACTGTTCTGACATGAATATATGGTTTGACACAACAGCATAAGAAGCTTATATTTTCCTATATACATTTTCTCATAGTGTTAGTTTCCTTTTTGCTTTCTGTTTGTATCCAAATCGTTAACGGTGTTGTGTACATGCTTGCCTTTTGACGGTGGTGTGTTACTCAATATTGCGTAGGTGCTGTGACTGAAACTTGATTCTGTGGTCTTTCGTTCGTTATTGCGTAGGTGATGTGACTGAAACTTGATTCTGTGGTCTTTCGTTCGTTATTGCGTAGGTGATGTGACTGAAACTTGATTCTGTGGTAGCTCGTTCGTTATTGCGTAGGTGCTGTGACTGAAACTTGATTCTGTGGTCTCTCGTTCGTTATTGCGTAGGTGATTTGACTGAAACTTATTTCTGTGGTAACTCGTTCGTTATTGCGTAGGTGCTGTGACTGAAACTTGATTCTGTGGTCTCTCGTTCGTTATTGCGTAGGTGCTGTGACTGAAACTTGATTCTGTGGTCTCTCGTTCGTTATTGCGTAGGTGATTTGACTGAAACTTATTTCTGTGGTAACTCTTTCATTGTTGCGTAGGTGTTGTGCACAGTTTGGTGAACTATTACTGTGTACTTCAACTACCCAGCAAGGGATGGGAAAATATCATCTGTTTTGCTGACTACCAAGCAAGGAATGGGAAAGTACCTTATGGTTTCTTTTCTACCAAGCAAGGGAAGTGGTAGCACCTATTTTGTGTGTTATAGTCTTCAGACGATGTATGGCAAAACAACCATTTAAGTGCAAACCGATCAGGTGCGCCGAAGTTAGGATTTTGAAAATGTGAGGGGGCCCCTGGCAGGCAAACGTTTGGAGTGATACTTGTAGAAAGTGTATGCATTTATCATATTTGAAGCTTCATAAGGAGGGGGGTTTGACCCCTAAATCCACCCGTGCCGATGATCAGTTTTTGTACGTACAGAGCTTGTACGTGTTATAACCTTTTAATGTTTTGTTTTCTTCTTGATTCAAACACTAGACGTATTTAGTAGCTGTTTGACCAACTTTTTCATTCGTTTTTTTGTTGTTGGGAAAGTACCAAGTATGGACTAATAGTAGTTCAAGAGTGATCCAAAAATCCGTTTTGTTTAAGAAAATATCCTGTATGGACCAACAGTGGTTCAGGAGTGATCCAAACATCCTGGTTTAGTTAAGAAAGTACCCAGTATGGACCAACAGTAGTTCAGGAGTGATCCAAAAGAGTGTTGCGTAGGCGTTGTGCACAGCTTATAATCATCGTTGTGTATTTCACCTACCCATCATTGGGAATGGATAGTTCTTCATGCTGTATATACTTCACAGTTGATGCCTCTATTAACGTTTACTGCATCATAGTTGTGGCTCCCGGACTTGTTTAACCCGGAGGATGTCTACATTACTTCTAAGGAGGTCGATAATTCCTGTCTTTAGTCCATGCAATTACCAAAGGGGTGTATATTTTAGGTATAATTGTTAGTTTTCGCATTAAATATTAACATAATAGCAAAATATAGTCATATATCAAAAGTCACCAAAGTCTTTGAGAAAATGGCATTACTACTAATATATCTTCAAAAAAGTATTCAACTTCGCACAATTTGAATTAAGATTCTTTGATAATTATATCAAATACAATAAAAATAAAGATCAATAATGTTAGGAAAAAAATTCTGGTGCAACATTTCCACAAAGAAGGATTGTTTAGGGGAAGACATCCCATTTATGGTGTCAGCGTTACTTCATATCAGAGAAAGAATTTTAAAACATAAGAGCAACTTTCAGGGTGGTAACATAATCTCGATTGGTTTCAATTTACTGTTTAAGTATTTTTTGTGTTGTATGTTGTTTCATCATCACACAGCATCTTACTGTTGTAGAATCTTTCTTTATTAGCAAGGTCTTTTAAAGAAAACCGAAGAAATAATATACATTTTACCTGAATGATTTAGCACAATAGATTTATTTTACAAATGTTTATTAAAAAAAGAAAGTTACTAGTGTTACGGAAAACATTTGTTTGTGTATTACACACACTGAATGCCAAAAAGTAAGAAGAAAACCTACAAATATTTTGTGATTAAACTATTTTGATACATTTCGAAAATGAAAAAGGCTTAATTCATTTTATATGGATTGGAGGTTACAAAGCGAACAGAATAGCCACAACATTTTAAACTTATAAGACCTGCATAACAGCTGGATTAATTTCTCTTCGTCTATTTCCTTTTCATAATCGAAATCCTCCCGGATTATGATATGAATGTATATGAAAGAGTAATAATACAACGTCGTCAACAGGCTTGACAAAGAGAGCGAAAACAAAACAGCATAAAAGGGATCGAAATTTTAATTAATCTTTTTTATTTGTGAAAAGTGTTATTCTTAATTAATACCCCTTTGCTACTATGTATAAATGAATACATTAACTAAGTCTGGACTCAAAATGATACAAACGCTTTTCAATTCAATTCAAATCCTCTATAAATGTGTATGTAAATTTTGCTGGTATTATGGTATTATATCATGTACAAAACAAAAAGGAATTAGCATAGTCCTTCAAATCGTCAGGTTATTTATAAAAGTTATAAATATACTTGTGTAAAAGCATTGCGTCTTGTATTTTAAGGGTTTGATATCGATGTACCGGTACTCAATAACAGCCTGAACAAATTTGAAATTTTTATTTCTTTTCAGTCTTGAAATTTACTGATTTACTTTCGGCATTGTACAAGACACTACACTGGCTATGCTCCCATTGAATGAAATATACTCATATGTACAGTGGCTGGTATTAGAGTGTAAGACGGCATAACTTCTATATCAGAAGATTCAATACATTGTGCTTGTTTACCAGTTATTGCAGAATTTATTTGATAGTAGACCTTTGATACTTTCTGCTTAATTTATTCAGTATTTCTTAATTCAATTTAGACTGAGGGTGATTTAAGGCTTGACACATTGTAAGGATACCGGTCTATTGTTGAAGAAGTTAATGACCTCTAAATGGCTTTTGGTTATTTGTGTCTTAGGGTTGCTGTCTCATTGATGTTTACCCCATATCTCCTTTAAATCATATTTGACAATTTTTCACTTGTGCATGTTTTGTTTTATTGTTAGTAATAATTATATTGTGTATACCTTTTGTTATTCACTTGATTGAGATAGAAAAAGGGGGAGGGGATGAGAACTCAGAAAAAACCAAGTAAATGTGCCTGCCCAAAGTTAGTTCTGTGTGACCTTGAAGTTGTCTTTAGTTATATCAATTATTATTGGTTAATTTTTGTGACCTTGAAGGTGTCTTTAGTTATATCAATTATTATTGGTTAATTGTTGTGACCTGGAAGGTGTCTTTAGTTATATCAATTATTATTGGTTAATTTTGATGGCAGATCTTTGGTAGTCTATGGTAAATTTATATTCAACTTGGATAAAGTTGAGATGATGAAGAGCTTAACTTGACCTTTATGTCTTTAATGATGTTCTTTATTGCTGGGAAGGTTGCTGTCTGATTGGCTTATCCCTCCTTTTATTAATACCTGTTATAACTGCCTAAACTAGTAATATTTCATTAGTCATTAATTCAATTAAATTAGGTTACTGTATTATAAAAAAAATATCAAATATTTAAGTTTCAATCAGCATGTGGTGACACAAATCTGTTTAATGTTTTTGTTTAACCAAAAATGTTTGTATGTGTAGGATTATGTAGATTGGGCAGATGAGTCATTATCCATGATTACTCTGAAAAAAAGAAGATAGGTTTTGTCGATGAAACAGCAACACATTTAAGAAAAAAGACATCTACAGTCGAACCTGCTGTAAAGATCACTACTATTCAGAGAAAACCTGTCTTGTCCTGCTGTAGAAATTCCTATGTGTTTCCCAAATTTTCTAAAATCTGAAAGAAATGGCTTTAAAGTTTAAATGAATTATGTTGTATATTTACATATCCATTGACTGGCGTAATAGATTCTATGAACGAATACTTTTACAATGAAGGGTTCTGGTGGCCAAATGATAAAATTAGTAGTGAATGCATCTCTACCTGCAGACATTATTTCAAATATCAACACCTTACTTTGTAATATCCCAGACGGCCTCTATAACAGGACTTACTTATTGTATTTATTGTTAATTTGATCTCACCCTGAATATGCATGACATATTTGCCACTGGACGTTTAGCATTGACCATCAACAATCAATCAAAGTAATATTGGTCTGTTAATTTGCAAAAAGGGTAAGATATTCTCAAGCTACAAAATAAGTGGTTTTCCAGCAATATGCATAACATTTTAAATTCTATGTATATACAAATCAATTTAAAACTCCAATCTAACATTGAATAGCAAGTTGCAATATGGAACATGTATTGCGGTGAAAAATTCCCCAAACAAACCAACCCAGACGTGAAAAATTCCCAAGGTGTTAATAATCCAGTAGATTATCCAGATTAAGGCCCCAGGAGGTACAGTTCTTTGATTAAAAATAATTTCTGGATTAATTAACTAGGCATGGGGTATAATTAAGTCTTGCTGAACTCAACTTTTCTATATTAGGAAAGAACATGTATAATATGCCCTTTAATGCTAGAACTAATCTTTATATTGCACAATTGTAATTTATCCAGTCTGTTGAAAAAAAGTTATGTATATAAACATAAAGGTCCCTTCTTAAATTAAGCTACTAAAACAAAACTCAGCAACTCGTAATGAATATCTTAAAAAGATTAAACCTGTGTTAAATGTTGTATAACTGGTTGTAACAATTTGAAATTATGAAATTAAGATCTCAAATTAACCATTCGCTTTATTATTACCATATTTCAATCTTGAACTGATTTTAGTTTTTCACTAGACTAAAATCCTTGAAGTTAGATATGTATAATGCTGGTAAATGAATTAAAGACAGTAGATTCAATTTCCATTAGATTGTCATTTTAATGATTTTGAGATGTGTTGTAGAGTGAAGTGAGATCTTGCACAACTCGTAAAATAAAACATAGGTTAGTAACTTAATAAAAAATAAGGAGTAGACAACTATCCACCAGAGTCCAAATGATGTGGATGTAAGCAACCATAGGTTGCAACAATGAGCAAAATGCTTGCTTTCGAGAAGAAAGAGCTTAATTTTTAACTTTTAAGTTTTTTTTTAAACCGGTATTTTTTGCAATAAAATAGTTGAATTGGGTTTATTTAAAGGGGCATTAGCTACGAGATATAGGAAAAAATAAAATATGATTTTTTTTATTGTTCAATCATTAATAAAAATGAAATAGTGATATAAATTCGCTTTTAGCAGCCAGTTTGGTTCAGTATTGTCAAAATAAGCAAAGAAACATCACTAATGAATTATTCACTTGCTATTAGACTTTTTATGATTTGGATATACGTTTTTGTAGTATGTTATAAATCAAATTTGAGAATTTGAGTCAAATCGGTGAACATAAATTTGACAGCTAACGCCCCTTTAAAAGTTTTGATAAATTCTCATTACAGTAAAATAAAATTACAAGTGAACAGTATTGTTTCTAAAGTTGATTAAATTTTTGTATTACACATCAACATAAGTTAAATTTTATTGAGCTGCTTCACAATGTTCTTATATTTTCATTTTTCTATAAGTTGCATGTAAGTTGGGTTCATTGTGCATTTTGAAATAAATATATGATAAGCACTGCTGGCACTCCCTCATTTTCATGTTAATTGAACCATGTGATGTGAACCATGATATCAAGATCAAAACTGTGATAAAGCAACGATTTATAAAAACTGACATCATTATGAACATGTGTACTTAGTTCCACAACTTCATGGTAAACTACCTTGACTTGTACCAGAGAATCTACTGATTTCACAATTTCACATTTCCATGTTAAGTACACTATGAAATATGTGTTGAAACCGTAATTTGGCATATAATTTTAACAATTCACATCATAAGCCCACACACTGAAATGTGGTCAAACAAATGATAGGATACATTGGGGTAAAACAATATACCTAGCCAACTTATCACTATGTAGAATAATAGTATCTCCCTTGGAACCAATGAGGGGGTGGACAGGGGGCACCCTTCTCCCACCTCCCACTTTTAGAATGTTTTTTTATCTCCCACCTATTTTTGTCTCCCACCTCCCCCTCCCCAATAGCAAAAATTTTCTTGACCTGTGTAGAAAAGTAAGTAAAAGCATTGAATTACAATCTCATAGCATCTGGCCATTGTTGTTAAGCTATCAAATGATTTTTCCAATTTTTGATAGCCCAACTACCATGGCCCTGTAGATGTCTTTTAGTTATTTTCCTCATTGGATTGTTGTGTCATTGACAGACAAATACCCAAAAATAAACTATTATTCTTAGAAACAAGGGACACAACTCTAGAGGCTTGGGATTTTTGCATAAAAATTGATACAAGAATATTTGTGTTGAATGGAAACTGTGTTGGCCAAACTCATGCTGGTCATTTTTGCAGGACCAAGTTTCATTATATCCATTATAGTATTAAAGATGGCAAGCAAAAAGGAACCAAAAAATTGATAAATTTTTAATTTAGGGGCAATAATTCATGAAAGTATTCAATTGATAATTTTTATAGCTTTTAAAATGTAGGAGTAATACCACCATTGTTTTTTTCCCCATTAGATTTTGTTAAATTGGCACTTTTCAAAAAATTGTGCAGAATTTATCTATGTTTCAAATAAAGAAATACTTGGCATGAGTAAAGTTTTATCCTGTCCAGTACTATAGACAAAATTTCACATAACATTGCATTGCAAATAAGATAATAACCATCAGTGGAAGTTAACCAATCAAATTTTCACCCCATTGTTTCCCGTTTACAAGCTTTAGTAACTATGTAACCTCAAGTTTCCAAAATATTTGATAGAATCACCCAAAAAAAAAGAAGGGTGCTTTAAAACACCCAAGATATATGTTTATGACTCAGAAATTTCTTACTGCAATGAAATGTAGGATTTATTTCCTACAACTGTCAAATTCAAGGGAATTTTTTTTTCAACCCTTTTTTGATTGAAACCGGATGTGATGTACTATGATTTGGTGGTATTACACCTGTAAGGTAAAAATGCAAAAATAAAAAAAACAAATCACAAACTAAGGGCAATAACTCCTACTTATTTAATGATTTTATTATGCTGATCATTTTTGCTATTTACAGTTTCTCTCTATTTAGTAAAGTTTCTATCATAAAACACTGTTATTCAAGGGAAATAACTCCTTTAAGGAGTCAGCCAATGATTTTGGCTATGTTGATCTCTGTTTTTGCCCTGTGTTTGTTATATGTCTGTTTTTGAACATTAGAAAGTCCCGACTATACCTAAATTACACAAACAACCATTTAAATTCCTTTTCATCTCCTCATCTAGTAAGTTTTCTACTACTAATCTGTCAGTGCTTCTAACTACCTCCCTTACTACTATCAAAGAACTTGTATTAACTTTTGTGATAAAGCTTATGAAAATAATGGTATTAATTATTTTTGGAGTGTTAAAAATTCATTAGAGGTTTTAGATAAAAAACATGCTTTTGATGGTCCTTTTAATTCTGTTGACAGTTATGATTTTTCTACTCTCTACACTACACTTCCACACAATCTTATCAAGAAAAAGTTTTCACATTTAATTAAATGGTCTTTTGAAAAATCTCATTGCAATTTATTTGCTGTAACTCAGTTAAAGCCTTTTCTGTAACGAAAAAGGAAAGTATGCTAGATACACTTACTGGAAATGTGAAGATATGATTGAAGCTTTTAATTTTCTCCTGGACAACATATATGTACGTTTAGGCGATAAAATGTATCGACAGGTAGTAGGTATTCATATGGGCACTAACTGCGCCCCTTTAATAGCAGATTTATTCCTGTATTGCTATGAATCTCAGTTTATGACCAAACTCAGTAAAGACATGTCATTGTTACATTTGGTTGATACATTCAACAATACCTACCGTTACCTTGATGATATTTTTTCGTTAAATAATCTAGAGTTCTCTAAATATACTACCGAAATTTACCCAAAGGAACTTACTTTAAATAAATCTAATATAAACAGCAGTAGTTGTCCTTTTCTAGATTTAGACATTTCAATTTTTAA
Source organism: Mytilus californianus (assembly GCF_021869535.1). Taxonomy (NCBI): domain Eukaryota; kingdom Metazoa; phylum Mollusca; class Bivalvia; order Mytilida; family Mytilidae; genus Mytilus; species Mytilus californianus. Next base: position 12,114,201 of record NW_026262667.1, read on the forward strand.
AGGGGAACTCCATACTAAAATTTATGACAAAAGAGACGATTTTTCATTCCCTATTGTTAATTTTCCCTTTTTAGACAGCGATGTTCCTTTGGCTCCATCATACGGTGTTTATATATCCCAACTCGTTCGTTATGCTCGTGTGTGTAGTGATGTCATAGATTTTAACGAACGTAATCAATGCATCACTGGTAAATTATTAAGTCAGGGATTTCGTTACCATAAATTGCTTAAAACTTTTACTTAATTTTTCATAGATACAAAGATTTGATTAGTAAATTTGGCTGTACCTGTAGAAAACATATTAAAAATGGTATTTCACATCCTAAATTTTACGGTAATATTGTACTAAAAGAGCGGAAATCACTATGTGATCCGTGTAAACTCATCACACCTTTAAACAAACTTATTAGTAAAGGTTATCTTACCAATGTTGTAATTAGATCTTTGAATATAGTTTACATTGGCACAAATATCCATTTTGTCATCAGCACATTAAAACATAACTAAATTTGTATTCTTTTGAAACGTTTTTTTGGGATGTATAAATACACATCCATGTTCATTTTCTATATAGAGATTACTCTATCTATATATTGTATTTTTTTTGTTTGGGCTTGTATTATATTTGCCTTTGGGTTTATATGATCTGTTCATCCTATTTCGACTCCTCAAAATTCAAGAGTCTATCCTAAATTGAGGTAAATTATATGGCCTTCCAAATACCGTTTCGATTCCTAACATCACTGAAGAGACATTAATTGTCGAAATCCAGATATGGTGTATGTAGTTAAAACACTAAATCCCTGGGATGTGTTTTAGTTGATTTTAGTCTCTGATGCATGATTTTTTATCATTAATTGTTTTTGGCTTTTAAATAGCTTTCAGTAACTGAGAGTACTCTCAAATCGTACTTTCGTGTTAATTTGACCTGTTGATACAATTTGTAATGCATTTTTGTTATTTAATATTTACTTAATCAGTGTTATATCTAGTCTCACTATTTTTAATATATACCACCTTTGATAAGTGTTTAGTATGTCGATAAATTTTCACTTTTGTTCTCGTACTAGGAACAACAAAATTATTTCCGTACTCCATGTATACCTTACAACAAAATTATTTTTATTGACCCGTGTATGTTATTTTAGTTGGCGGCATTTTGTCCAAGGTTATGGTTGTCTTTCTAATATTATTAAACATCTAACCCCCTTGTTTTATTAATTTTGTATTTATATTGTGTCATAGATTAAATTTATTCGTTCAGTGTATGTTCACTTGTTTTTGTTAATATGTCTTTTGATTGAGTTGAGCCATTTCAATTGATATTTTATAGTGTGTCTTTCTATGTTGTGATGTTACACTATTGTTTCAGGTAGGGTGAAGGTTGGCGCCTATTAAAACGTTTAAACCCACTGCATTTGTTTGCACCTGTCCTAAGTCAGGAACCTGATTTTCAGTGGTTGTCATTTGTTGATGTGGTTCATAAGTGTTTCTCGGTTCTCGTTTTTTATATAGATTAGACCGTTGGTTTTCCTGTTTGGTTGCTTTTACACTAGTAATTTTTGGGGCCCTTTATAGCATGCTGTACGGTGTGAGCCAAGGCTCCGTGTTGAAGGCTGTACTTTGACCTATAAAGGTTTACTTTTACAGATTGTGACTTGGATGGAAAGTTGTCTCATTGGCACTCATACCGCATCTTCTTATATCAATTATTTGTAGATCGTCATTTTTCCAGTTAAAACTATCTATATCTAATTTACTTTTTCAAAATTATAGCCAAAAAACACAAAAAAGGTAAAAATCATCATTCAAAGGCAACTAATCCTACAAGGGGTCACCTGACAATCTCAGGCAGGTTGACTTATTTGAAGTTCTGATTTGCTGGTCATCAAATCTTGCTTAAGACAACCACTAATGAGGCTCCTGGGACATTAATAAACAATGGCTACTAGGATATTAATAAACAATAGCAGCTGGGACATTAATAAACAATGGCTACTGGTACATCATGAAAAAGAAAAAGACAAGATAACTACCAGTAAATTGAATTAGTTTTATTTCTTTATGCTTTTCATGACAACATCTAATAACTTAAATAAATTCAACTGGGATTCAAATCCCATTATAACTCCTGTGCAAGTCCCACAATACATGAATTTAATGTCACATGATTTTGATATGTAGTTATACTTGTACATTCTATTATGCTACAGATGATGGCCACTAATTGTATTGTACAATACAGTAAATTCAGAAATTTTTCAATGTTTTTATTATTGTAAAAATTGTGATGAAATAGGTATCACAAAAAATAAAACTGATAAAAAAAATTTGATAGTATTATTTGTATGCTGCATTTACTAATGTTGGAATGATAAATTTCCCATTCTTCATAAATGGTAATAATAAATGCTGGCAAAAAATTCTGAATTTACATGCAGTAATAAAAACAATATTTCCTTCTTGTTAGTGTACCAATCTTCTAACAAAAACAATATAACAAATTAGCACTAATGTAGCAAAACTATGTGTCAGGTCAAAAGTAACTAGATACTGTGGATTCATTTATTTTCGTGGGTACCAATTTTCGTGGATTGAGGAAAACTTGCATTTTCGTGGACATTTGATTTCGTGGTTTTTCCAAAGTCTGCATACATTCCTATAGAAAATTTGTAATTCGTTAGACATTGGAATTCGTGGTTTAAGGGTAACCACGAAATCCACGAAAATTGGTATCCAACGAATAATAATGAATCCACAGTATACAAAATTTACCTTGCAGTAGTTTTATAAAAAGGAAGAAATAAAATCAATATTAAAATATATCAATGGAGTGTTTGAATAATTTTTTTATACTTCGCTGAGTACTTTTGGCATTTTTTTTTGGGGGGGGGGGGGACTCTCTTCCTATATAAAGGTTTACACAGACGTACCACTGGTATGAGTCACTATTTTGGAATGTCAACCATACCAATGGGGTGCAATTTCACGGAGGTAATGTATCAATGGGTAGGTTTTTACATGTCAATGAGTCATAAATGTTCATCTTCTATAAAGATGTATGTAAAAAATGTGTTCTGATCTCTTTATCTAATAATATGAACGATCTTATGTAGTTAATGTCTAAATAAGATGTCATAATAGCTGAGAAATATATAAAATTCATAAGGGGTTCGGCGGAACCCTGTGTCTCACCTGCGATTGCTGCTGTCAGTGTTAAAGTGTAATGTTAACTTAAAAAGTGAGTCCATTTATCAGCAAAATACAAAATTAAAAAAAATATTCAACTTTTTCTTTAGATGCTATTTTTTGGTCTTGAAGATACAAGTTTCATAACAATACATGAAACACAAATTTATCATGTAAATTTTTTTTTATCCCAGACTGTCTTTCAATGTTAACTGTAAAAAATGCGCTCCGCCTGGAGCAGCTGGATACAACCGCAGAGGTCGAACTCTGAACAGTTGGGGCAAGTATGGACACAATATTCAAGTTTGACACAGCTCTGAATTTGGATAGTGATTAAATATTTGACACATTATAGATTTCTGACACAGAATAAATGTGATCAGATAACTGAAAAATTTGAAATGGGACATTTAATTTACTTAATGGTCCAATATCCAAAATTTAATTCCATGGTTAGATTCAGCATATAAAAAAAAAAATGAATTCAAACAAAGTTTAATTTTGGACCCTTTGGACCTTAATATGGACTAATTTGAAAACAGGACCCAAAATTAAAAATCTGAATGCACAGTTAGATTCAGCATATCATAGAACCACAAGAATTCAGTTTTTGATGAAATCAAATAAAGTCTAATATTGGACCCTTTGGACCTCAATGTAGACCTATTTAAAAATGTCCAAATATCCAATATAGTAATACATGATAAAAACATCAAACAATTCAAGACTTTAAAATAATCCTCATTGAAATTGGTTAAAAGATTTGTATTTATTTTCAACTGAAGATTTCTTGCTGTTGTGCAATACTTTGCTGTTGGGCAATACTTAGTAAATCTGTTTACAAACTAAATATAACAATTTACACACCCTGTTTGATGTGTATCTCCTGCCATATCAGTATTTTTTGTTTCTTTATATAGATCAGAAATAATTTATGTTAGAACCAGCTTAGCCAGAATTAGAAAAGTCTTGTTTTTGGCCCCTATTTGGCCTCTAGTTTCTTAACGATTAAAGCCACAACCCACAAAATCGACCCCAACTTTCTGTGTGTGGTATGGAACCTTGTGGTACAATTTTATAGAGATCCATTGACTAATACTTAAGTATTTGTTCCTGGCCATAACCCCCAAAGTCAATCCCAACCTTCCATGAAGGTTGAACAAAGTAATTGATGTGTAACAAACCACAGCTGGACGTCTGTACCAAAATTTGTATGTTGAGACCCCCCCTCCCCCCATGACTTGGATTAGTTTTTGTTTTCTAATTGATTTAATTTTACCTTAAACAGGTTTTAAACATACAGACAAAGAGACATAACAAAAATGTGAAGTGAACTACATCAGATGTAACAAATTGGAACTAACCAAAGATATCACCGCCTCAACAAAACTTCTTTTATATATCAACAATTTGTGATTGTTCTTTACAATACAAAATGGATAAGGATCTTGGAATTGGTAAACAAAGTCTTGTTATAAAGTGTGCCAATGTGCACAAGATTGTGTTCACACTCATGGATTTCTAAACAATTACACTTTTTACATAAATATCAATTTTTTTTCAAAATTTTTTTTTACGTATAAAACATAAATATTAGGAGATATGCTATAATTACCAATGAGACAACTATCCATCAAATTTAAAAAAGAGATTAGAAACTGAATCTCAAAATCCCAGATTGTTCATGTAAATGTATTTCATCTTGTTATATTTCACTATTAATCATATCCGAAAATAACAACTGATTACAAAAACTCATTCAAATCTGATAAATATTATTATTTTAAAGTAACATGCTTGACTTATATACAAATTCTTTTTCACTTGTGTGAATTTCTTGAGAAATGAGATTTTACATTGAAAATAGCATGTAAATTCACAACAAATTTAGCTGTCAGTGAACATTAACTTTACATGAATTTTAAGTTAATTTAAATCAATAATTTTCCAGGATTAATTGTTCTTGTTTTTTTTTAAAAAAGCTCATAATTTTTAAAATTTGATACAAAAATTAGATGATTAAGCTAATTCACATAATGTTCATGCGTACACTCATAAAACCGAAAATATCTATTGTAAAATTTACATGATGGTTACTTGTGATATACTTCTCTAAATACTAAATATGAAAAGTTCACAGGATATTTACGTGAAATTGCCTGTATAAATCAGATGATACAAATGGATTATACAGGATTATTATCTTTGTCAATAAGGTGCATGAACAACAAACAAGAGGTCAATTTATTAAGAACACTGGAGATTTCCTGGATAATATGGTGCATGAGCAACACACAAGAGGTCAATTCAGTACGAAGAACACTGGAGAACTAAAAGTTTCTTTCGTATACATGATGTAAAGGTAGTGATGTTGCCCTTCGAGTTTAGATACCAGATCAAAAGGAATATTAACACATTTAGATAATATCATGAAATGGAACACATCTTTGCATTTCAACATTGCACAATGTTTCGATGAGGTCTATATCACACAAGCTTGGATTGATCTACCACCAGCACCATTTATGCCAAGTAACTGTAAGCCTAAATCATCCTTTGATTACAGCAATCGGTCGAAGTTTGATAGCTTTCTGACTAATGCCTGCTGCCTGACCTATAATATGATAAGAACTATTGTTAAAATGATACCTACAACACATGTGTTTTAACTGGTACTGTATAATCTGTACAAGGGAAATGAAACTTTGAAAAATCATTGAAAAATCTTTGTGGCTTCTTGAAAAAAGATCCTAAATGAAAAATTCATCAAAGTCACTTAAGCTTAAATAGCATGTCAAAGTAACTTAATAAGATAGATTTGGGGAAAAAGTACTTATATACTTATGTGGATTTCTAACATAAAGACTTTCACACACAACAAAACCCAGATATACAGAATATCCTATACCTACATTTTTACAGGGCACGTGATAAAAGAGGGCATGTGTTTTTTACAGTTCTTTAAAAGTACTACCAGAATAGCTTCAAAATATCTCTGTCAAATGAATCATTTGGTGCATTTTGATGATAATAATTTTCACATTGTCATGCTTAGCATACACCCACTCATAATTCACAGTATTTGAAAACAGGAAGTAAATGTCTGACAGATCTGAAATGCTCATAAAAAAAGCTCAATTTATCACATTTAAAATGCTGTCCAAATATGAAGCCATTCTGTTCAGCAGTACTTGAGTGTTTTTAAATAAAGCATATTGTATTGTATTGATAGTTAATAACAGGAAGTAAGTGTCTGACAGATCTGAAATGCTCATAAAAACAAGCTCAACTTTTCACTGCTGAACTGCTGTCCAAATTATGTTCAGCAGTACTTGAGAGAAGAGTGATGAAAAATTAAGGTTCATTTAACATATTGAAAAAAGTATCAGCAGACAAGAAGTTCGAATCTGACTGATCCAAAAACTGCTTGCACTTTACAATCCATCACCATTAAGCTGATAACCAAATTTGAAGGTATTCTATTAAGTAGTTTCAGAGAAAAATGTGACAAAAAATATTTGTTGGATGAAAAGACATGGTGGTTGCAATACTGCACTCTATCCTAGAGTAGGGATATTTTCAGTACACATAACTCATACTTACACGTGTCAACAACAATACTGCACTCTATCCTAGAGTGGGGGTATCATCAGTGCAAACTAACTCATACTTACATGTGTCAACAACAATACTGCAGTCTATCCTAGAGTGGGGGTATCATCAGTGCAAACTAACTCATACTTACATATGTCAACAACAGTACTGCACTCTATCCTAGAATGGGGGCATCATCAGTAAAAATAACTCATACTTACATGTGTCAACAACAAAACTGCAGTCTATCCTAGAGTGGGGGCATCATCAGTAAAAATAACTCATACTTACATGTGTCAACAACAATACTGCAGTCTATCCTAGAGTGGGGGCATCATCAGTAAAAATAACTCATACTTACATGTGTCAACAACAATACTGCAGTCTATCCTAGAGTGGGGGCATCATCAGTAAAAATAACTCATACTTACATGTGTCAACAACAAAACTGCACTCTATCCTATAATGGGGGTATTATCAGAACTATCCTAGAGTGGGGGGTATTATCAGTACTATCCTAGAATGAGGGGTATTATCAGGACTATCCTAGAATGGGGGGTATCATCAGGACTATCCTAGAGTGGGGGTATCATCAGGACTATCCTTGAGTGGGAGGTATTATCAGGACTATCCTTGAGTGGGAGGTATTATCAGGACTATCCTAGAATGGGGGGTATTATCAGGACTATCCTAGAGTGGGGGTATTATCAGGACTATCCTAGAATGGGGGGTATTATCAGGACTATCCTAGAATGGGGGTATTATCAGGACTATCCTTGAGTGGGGGGTATTATCAGGACTATCCTAGAATGGGGGGTATTATCAGGACTATCCTAGAATGGGGGGTATTATCAGGACTATCCTAGAATGGGGGAATTATCAGGACTATCCTTGAGTGGGGGGTATTATCAGGATTATCCTTGAGTGGGGGGTATTATCACGACTATCCTAGAATGGGGGGTATTATCAGGACTATCCTAGAATGGGGTATTATCAGTACTATCCTAGAATGGGGGGTATTATCAGGACTATCTTAGAGTGGGGGTATTATCAGGACTATCCTAGAATGGGGGGTATTATCAGGACTATCCTAGAATGGGGTATTATCAGGACTATCCTTGAGTGGGGGGTATTATCAGGACTATCCTAGAATGGGGGGGGGGGGGGGGGGGGGGGTAGTATTATCAGTACTATCCTAGAATGGGGGGTATTATCAGGACTATCCTAGGGTGGGGGTATTATCAGGACTATCCTAGAATGGGGGTATTATCAGGACTATCCTTGAGTGGGGGTATTATCAGGACTATCCTAGAATGGGGGTATTATCAGTACTATCCTAGAATGGGGGTTATTATCAGTACTATCCTAGAATGGGGGGTATTATCAGTACTATCCTAGAATGGGGGTATTATAAGTACTATCCTAGAATGGGGGGGTATTATCAGTACTATCGTAGAATGGGGGGTATTATCAGTACTATCCTAGAGTGGGGGGTAATATCAGTACTATCCTAGAGTGGGGGTATTATCAGTACTATCCTAGAGTGGGGGGTATTATCAGTACTATCCTAGAATGGGGGGTATTATCAGTACTATCCTAGAGTGGGGTAGTACCAGTACTATCCTAGAGTGGGAGGTATTATCAGTTCTATCCTAGAGTGGGGGTATTATCAGTACTATCCTAGAGTGGGGGTATTATCAGTTCTATCCTAGAGTGGGGGTATTACCAGTACTATCCTAGAGTGGGGGTATTATCAGTTCTATCCTAGAGTTGGGGTATTATCAGTACTATCCTAGAGTGGGGGTATTATCAGTTCTATCCTAGAGTGGGGGTATTACCAGTACTATCCTAGAGTGGGGGTATTATCAGTTCTATCCTAGAGTTCGGGTATTATCAGTACTATCCTAGAGTGGGGGTATTATCAGTTCTATCCTAGAGTGGGGGGTATTATCAGGACTATCCTAGAATGGGGGTATTATCAGGACTATCCTTGAGTGGGGGGTATTATCAGGACTATCCTAGAATGGGGGGTATTATCAGGACTATCCTAGAATGGGGGGTATTATCAGGACTATCCTAGAATGGGGGTATTATCAGGACTATCCTTGGGTGGGGGGTATTATCAGGACTATCCTAGAATGGGGGGTATTATCAGGACTATCCTAGAATGGGGGGTATTATCAGGACTATCCTAGAATGGGGGAATTATCAGGACTATCCTTGAGTGGGGGGTATTATCAGGATTATCCTTGAGTGGGGGGTATTATCACGACTATCCTAGAATGGGGGGTATTATCAGGACTATCCTAGAATGGGGTATTATCAGTACTATCCTAGAATGGGGGGTATTATCAGGACTATCTTAGAGTGGGGGTATTATCAGGACTATCCTAGAATGGGGGGTATTATCAGGACTATCCTAGAATGGGGTATTATCAGGACTATCCTTGAGTGGGGGGTATTATCAGGACTATCCTAGAATGGGGGGGGGGGGGGGAGTATTATCAGTACTATCCTAGAATGGGGGGTATTATCAGGACTATCCTAGGGTGGGGGTATTATCAGGACTATCCTAGAATGGGGGTATTATCAGGACTATCCTTGAGTGGGGGGTATTATCAGGACTATCCTAGAATGGGGGGTATTATCAGTACTATCCTAGAATGGGGGTTATTATCAGTACTATCCTAGAATGGGGGGTATTATCAGTACTATCCTAGAATGGGGGTATTATAAGTACTATCCTAGAATGGGGGGTATTATCAGTACTATCGTAGAATGGGGGGTATTATCAGTACTATCCTAGAGTGGGGGTATAATCACTACTATCCTAGAATGGGGGTATTATCAGTACTATCCTAGAGTGGGGGGTATTATCAGTACTATCGTAGAATGGGGGTATTATCAGGACTATCCTTGAGTGGGGGGGGGGGGTATCATCAGGACTATCCTAGAATGGGGGTATTATCAGTACTATCCTAGAGTGGGGGTATTATCAGGACTATCCTAGAATGGGGGGTATCATCAGGACTATCCTAGAATGGGGGTATTATCAGGACTATCCTAGAGTGGGGGTATTATCAGGACTATCCTAGAATGGGGGGTATTATCAGTACTATCCTAGAATTTGGGTATTATCAGTACTATCCTAGAGTGGGGGTATTATCAGTACTATCCTAGAGTAGGGGTATTATCAGTACTATCCTAGAGTGGGGGGTATTATCAGTACTATCCTAGAGTGGGGGGTATTATCAGTACTATCCTAGAGTGGGGTAGTACCAGTACTATCCTAGAGTGGGAGGTATTATCAGTTCTATCCTAGAGTGGGGGTATTATCAGTACTATCCTAGAGTGGGGGTATTATCAGTTCTATCCTAGAGTGGGGGTATTACCAGTACTATCCTAGAGTGGGGGTATTATCAGTTCTATCCTAGAGTTGGGGTATTATCAGTACTATCCTAGAGTGGGGGTATTATCAGTACTATCCTAGAGTGGGGGTATTATCAGTTCTATCCTAGAGTTGGGGTATTATCAGTACTATCCTAGAGTGGGGGTATTATCAGTACTATCCTAGAGTGGGGGTATTATCAGTTCTATCCTAGAGTTGGGTATTATTATCAGTACACATAACTCATACTTACATGTGTCAACAACATCTGTTACGTTTTTGTAAGATGCTGGTGCCTACAAAGTATATACATAATCTCATTTAATCTATTATTCTGTTTTGTAGGAATGCTTGGTTGTTGGGAGCTTGAGAGTCATTGAAACAACAACAGCATATCTATCAGATTGTTACAAATTATATATTTCTAGAAAGGAAACACATACATCCTCAGATTTTCTCGTGTTGTTGGTAAATTAGATTTTTGTGAAATGTTTTGTTGACTAGATATTTGTCTTCTCTATGTATTGTGTTGTATTATTTTTATTTTTATTTATTTAATAACCTCTTGGTATATTATTCTAAACAAGAATACATAAAGTGTTTAAAAAAAAAAAGGTCAATATCAACAAAATAATAAATAATAAATACGAAAATCGAATACCCTGACTCCCTCATCCATTTTTTAGATGTCATTGTCGGAAAACCAGAAAATTTATTTTAAATGACCAAATGTTACATCTATTGAAATATTAAAGTGATTAAATTTCATTTTAAGTATTGCTTATTATATACAGTATTTGTAACCTTTTTTATATTGATAATAGGTATATGGGTTCAAAATTTTGGAAAAAAAGTTTTCAATATTCATATATTCAGTGGTTTATATTTCTGCCATTTTTTTGCATTGGATGCTGGGTATTAAGCCTTCTTACCTCCTCCATAACAAGCTTAGGTGATGCCACTCGTATACTGATCCCCTGCTCTTCAAGGGCAGCTAATACAGATGTGTAGTCAAGATTTCTACGAGATTTTGCTCTAGACAGAGCCCTTCCCTAGAATTAAATGGTGAAGGTGTTATATTTGTAATCATTTTTTTCTAAGTAATTCGAAGGATTTTTATTGCAAATATCCTCATATTTAGCTCGTATTCTTTATAAGTTTCAATTGATTTCCCCATCTTCCTCAAAATTTGTTAAAATAAATGTGGATAGTGTCCACATGTGGACACAGATGATGCCCCCGCTTGCATATCATATAGTTATAAAGGGACATAACTGAAGAACTGTAAAAGTGACGCTACCCAAATTTAAACTTGATCTGAGTTTTGTGGTAATAAACATTGTGTGTAAGTCTCATAACATTTGGTTGAGGCTAACTTAAGTAGAGAACAGAAACTAAAAATTCAGCAATTTTTCGATTTGTAAATAATAATAACTCTAGAACAGTTGTGTATAAGTTTTATAAAATTTGGTTGAGACAAACTAAAGTTAGAGAACGGAGACGAAAAAGTCAGCAATTTTTATGTTTATAACTCAAGAATGGTAAAAGGGTCGCCACCAAATTTTGTATTTAATCTGTATTATGTAGTAATAAGCATTGTGTACAAGTTTCATAACATTTGGTTGAGGCAAACTAAAGTAAGTTAGAAAACGGAAACAAAAAATTTGTAATTGATCTTAGTTTTGTGGTAATGAATATTGTGTATAGGTTTCATAATGTTTGGTTGGGGCAAACTTTAGTTAGAGAATGGAAACTAAAAATTTTGCAATCTTTTGATTTATAAAAGGGTTAAAGTGACACTACCCAAATTCAACTTGATCTGTGTTTTATCAGTGGAAGTCAAAATTAAACATTGCATTGTATAAAGCATTGATTGTAATTGATTCAACTATAATCATGGACAAAGGAAGATAACTCCAATTTTAAAAATTACTTGATATTTAGAAGAAAATAAAAATTTTGCAATTTTTCCATTTATAAAGGGGCATAACTCTTTAACTGTGAAAGTGATGCCACCAAAATTCAAACTTGATCTGTGGTTTGTGGTATTAAGCATTGTGTATAAGTTTCATAACATTTTGTTGAGGCAAACTTAAGTGAGGGGAACGGAAACTAAAAATTTTGCAATTTTTCCATTTATAAAGGATCATAACTCTAGAACGGTTAAAGTGACGCCACCAAAATCCAAACTTGATCTGTGTTTTGTGGTAATAAGCATTGTGTATAAGTTTCATAACATTTGGTTGAGGCAAACTCAATTTAGAGAACGGAAACCAATTTTGGGACGTACGTACAGACGGACAAGGGTAAAACTTAATGCCCCACCGCTACAGCGGGGGCATAAAAAGTACTGACATTGAAAATAAAGGTTTCTAATAAGGTATTGGGTACTTGTATATCATTTTAGACAATATGGAAACATTTAGATATATATTTTTGTTAACTTGTTTTGTTGGAATGCTTTCTGATTGTCCTTTATCCCAATCTCATTAATATTAACAGTACATATAGTCAAATACCAGCAGAAAATGACAAAAACATGCAAGATTCACAACTACTGAAAACAAATTTTGTTCTCGAGTTTGTCCTAATTTTCTACTTTGTTCTCGTAATCAAATGAAAGAAGATCAATGTTAGAAATATTCCAGATGATCTTCATTTGCATTATCTTTTTAACTTGTGGAAGGCACGAAAATATATTGCTCACAAAAATTAGTTGTTTAACAATATTGGGGATGTAAAAAAGAAACATTATTGATTTACATCAGCAATTTCTTGAGGTTAAAATTTTTGTACAGCAGTACCAGTAGGTCAAATCGGTTATTTATCAGAAAACATATGCAGTTTAATGTCTGAGGCAGCAACCAAACAATATGTGGCTTAAAAACAAAATTTACATCTTGCAGCCATAAAATGTTTTTTTTAATTTTCAAGTTTACTCACTGCTCCATGGCATGTGCTGCCAAAAGTTTCCACCATTCCTTGTTCAGTTCCTGTCAACACATAACTACAGGTTCCCATTGTTCCACCAATCAGAACAGGTTGTCCAGTCAGCTGATAGTCTACTGGTATCAATGGGTGATGTGGAGGGAAGGCACGTGTAGAACCTTTTCGATGAACCAGTAATGTTTTTTGTTTTCCATCAAGATAATGTTCTTCAAATTTAGCTATGTTGTGTGAAACATCATAAATAACTTGCATATCTAAATCATCTGGTGTAGTATTAAACATTTTGGCAAATGCCTGAAATTGACATATGGAAGTCGTGAGTTTAAAGTCCAAGTAACAGTGTAGAATTATAATCAACTTTTGGTAAAATAATGAGAATGCTATAATTTTCTAACATGTTTTTTTTATAGTTTTGACTAAATAACTCTTTAAATAAGTTTGAGTTATTCAAACTTCATTTAATTACTACAATGTGCAATTAAAATAATGGATCGCAAACACATTTCTGCTTACTTGAGTTACTTCCCCTTGAAATCTCTCTATTGTATGTTATTTTTGTACCCAGAAAAAGAACTTGAATATGAATAAAAAGCTGGGCCATGAGCGCATGACACGCCCGTCGCTTTTAAAAAATTAAGTTCCATAACTCCTCAATGTCATATCAGAAATTTATAAAAAACTAAAGGGAGGTTATTTTAATAGATATAAAGCAGTCACCAAAGTTTCATGAAAACTGCTCAAAGCACTTTTGAGTAATTGTCCGAAAACTGGATAATCCCCCCTTTTTTATGAATAAAATCCCATAACTTGGAAACGTAAAATCTGAAATTTATAAAAATCGAAAGGGAGCTCACGTCAATAGATATAAATAATTCACAAAAGTTTCATGCAAATTGGTAAAAGTGTTTTTGAGTTATTGTCCGAAAACTGGAAAATCCCCCTTTTCTAATGAATAAAACCCCATAACTCAGAAATGTAAAATCTAAAATTTATAAGAATCAAAAGGGAGCTCACGTCGATAGATATTAACACTTTAGCAAAGTTTCATGCAAATTGGTTAAAGCGTTTTTGAGTTATTGTCAAGAAATGTTGATGACGAACGGACAGACGGATGGACCAAGGTATTCCATAATACGTCCCGTAAACTGGCGTATAAAAATTGTTCAGGCAATGTATTGATTCGATATTAAAATTATGTTTGAATTTTGAACCTCATTTAAGTGGTCACTTTTGGTAGTCCCAATGAGTGACTGCTTAATAGTGGATGCATGGCATATAGAGTAGACACAGAAAAACAACTGAAGTCAATCATAATTATGATCTTTGTAAACTAATTGATACAAATAATAATTCCCAAAGAAAACTGAATATTTGCAAACAAAGTTATAACAAATAAGCTGTAGACTCAATCAAAGAAATGTATATGTGGTATATGGACGAGCCAATTCCTGCCTGTAATAACTGAAGGACTAGCAGCTTTGTTATTGCTACTTTTTTACTGATGCAACATATCTTATTTAATAAATCTACATTCAATAAATATCAGCTATAAATAGAATAATATTTCAGCAAATTATTAAAGAAATTACAAGATAATTTACCTGTCTAGCTAAAAAGGTCATACTTGACCTGTTGACCCATGCATAATTAGCAGCTGATGCCATGCCTTTCAAGTAATCTTGACCTTCTACAGAGTTGATTTTTGCACAAGCCAGCTGTCTGTCATTTGTATCAATCTTGTCACGCTTCATAGCCTTTTCCATGGCAACAAGGGCATCTTTGGTTAAAATAAAACATAACACAATATAAAAATAAAGAGATTTAGTATGATTTTCAATGAGACCATTTTCCACCATTGACCAAAGAATGTGGATGTAAAAGGAGAGAGGTCAATTCCTATATGAAGGTATACTAAGATGTGCTGCTGGAAGGGTAACTTTAAAAAAAACAAGCATTCTGTGAGTATTGCATGACAATACATAAAAAGAGGCTCTCCTGTATTTCAGAGGAGAAGATTTTTAAATGTTAGCAAACTTGATGAATAAATTGTGTAAAATTGTCTTTAAAGGGCAATAACTCCTTAAGGGTCAATTGACAATTTTGGTCATATTAACTTTTTTGTAGATCTTACTTTGCTGAACATTATTGCTGCTTACAGTTTATATATATCTATAATAATATTCAAAATAATAACAAAAAACTGCAAAATTTTGTTAAAACTACCAATTCGGTGGCAGCAACCCAACAATGGGTTGTTCGATTCGTCTGATAATTTCAGGGCCGATAGATCTTGACCAATTAAACAATTTTACCGCATGTCAGATTTGCTCTAAAAGATTTAGTTTTTGAGATATAAGCCAAAAACTGCATTTGACCCTTATGTTCTATTTTTAGCCATGGCGGCCATGTTTGTCGATGGATACAAACTTCGGATACAATTTATAAACAAGATACCCTAAGGAACATTTAGTTAAAGTTTGAAGGTAATTGGCCCAGTAATTTCAGAGGAGAAGATTTTTTTAAAATGTTAGCAAACTTGATGAACAAATTGTGTAAAATTGTCTTTAAAGGGCAATAACTCCTTAAGGGGTCAATTGACAATTATGGTCATATTAACTTTTTTGTAGATCTTACTTTGCTGAACATTATTGCTGCTTACAGTTTAAATATATCTATAATAATATTCAAAATAACAAAAAACTGCAAAATTTTGTTAAAACTACCAATTCGGTGGCAGCAACCCAACAATGGGTTGTCCGATTCATCTGAAAATTTCACAGCTGATAGATCTTGCCTAATTGAACAATTTTACCCCATGTCAGATTTGCTCTAAAAGCTTTAGTTTTTGAGATATAAGCCAAAAACTACATTTGACCCGTATGTTCTATTTTTAGCCATGGCGGCCATGTTTGTCGATGGATCAAAACTTCGAATACAATTTATAAACTAGATACCCTAAGGAACATTTAGTTAAAGTTTGAAGGTATTTTGCCCAGTAGTTTCAGAGGAGAAGATTTTTTAAATAGTTTACGACGACAGACGATGACGATACACGACGACGACAGACGACGGACGCCAAGTGATGGCATAAGCTCACATGAGGCCATTCGGGCCCCGGTGAGCTAAAAAAAGGGAAATGTGTCCATGGGACACAGATGATGCCCCCGCTTGCATATAACATTATAAAGGGATAAAACTCAAGAAATGTAAAAGTGACTCCACCAAAATTTGTACTTGATCTGAGTTTTGTGGTAATAAGCATTGTGCATAAGTTTCATAACATTTGGTTGAGGCAAACTAAAGTTAGAGAACGGAAATGAAAAATTCAGCAATTTTTCCATTTGTAAAGGGGCATAACTCTAGAACGGTAAAAGTGACTCCACCAAAATTGAAACTTGATCTGTGTTTTGTGGTAATAAGCATTGTGTATAAGTTTCATAACATTTGGTTGAGGCAAACTAAAGTTAGAGAACGGAAATGAAAAATTCAGCAATTTTTCCATTTGTAAAGGGGCATAACTCTAGAACGGTTAAAGTGACGCCACCAAAATTCAAACTTGATCTGTGTTTTGTGGTATTAAGCATTGTGTATAAGTTTCATAACATTTGGTTGAGGCAAACTAAAGTTAGAGAACGGAAACGAAAAATTCAGCAATTTTTCCATTTGTAAAGGGGCATAACTCTAGAACGGTTAAAGTGACGCCACCAAAATTCAAACTTGATCTGTGTTTTGTGGTATTAAGCATTGTGTATAAGTTTCATAACATTTGGTTGAGGCAAACTAAAGTTAGAGAACGGAAACCAATTTTGAGACGTACGTACATACGTACTGACGGTCAAGAGTAAAACTTAATGCCCCCTCCGCTACGGCGGGGCATAAAAATGTCAATTATATCAAGGATTTGCAATTTCACTCAGGTAATTTTTGTCGATCGGTAAGTGATTTCATTTTTCAATAAGACATCTGTATATACTTTGCACCACTCCTTATATCTAATTAATAGGATATGTGGTAAACATTTTTATCTGCTGAGTCTTCAAATGATACAAGTCAAATTATACCTTCAAACCAAATTAAGATGTGTATATGTGATAACCAAGAAATATATGAATGGGTAATGATTTTGCCATGACATTCATAATTAGGTTATGATTTTTACAAGACTTTTAAATATGTATGGAGGGTATATTTTAATCCCAGCTGCACGTCTGTACCCAAAATGCAACGTTAACACATCAGTGGGATATAAATAAATACAGTGCCTTATACAGCCTTCATCAAAGAGCAAACCCCACAAAAGACAAACAATAACTTTCAGAATGAGTGAAATGAGTAAATGAAAGAGGGACGAAAGATACCATAGGGACATTCAAACTCATAGATCGAAAACAAACAGACAACGCCATGGCCAAAATAAAAAGACAAACAGACAAATAATAGTACAGATGACACAACATAGAAAACTAAAGTCTAAGCAACACGAACCCCACCAAAAACTGGGGGTGATCTCAGGTGCTCCGGAAGGGTAAGCAGATCCTGCTCCACATGTGGCACCCGTCGTGTTGCTTATGTTATTACAAATCCGGTAAATAGTCTAATTCGGAAGTTCACATTCGTGAAAAGGGAAGATTATTGTAGTTACGACATAAGGAACATATCCGATATCATCTGTGAAACGGTTATTCCATAACGGTCAACCAACTCGTGATGGCGTCCGTAAAATTTACGAAGGGATGATTTCAACTTCAGCATTTGGAACTCTTGGTTTAATAGCTTCCTTGTGAGCAGCAATCCTCTATCAAGGAAATCATGATAGGAAATACAAGCCCGGGAATATCGTATCAATTGGGAGATATATACTCCGTATGCAGGCACTGCTTGAATGTTGCTACATAGAAATGGAAAGTTCACAATTGGGAAGCTGAAATCATCTCTTTTGTCGTAAAGTATATCTTTGAAGTGCCCTGAATATTCAAATATAACTTGCTGTTGCAGGTATTCTACAAGTGAACTTCTTGGTTTTTTTAAAGTATTTTAACTTTTATAAATGAGTATGAATGTTTACTATCAACCATAAAACTGAAATGCTCAATCAGTTCAATAATGGATTAAAATGTCAATTCAGAAATTCAGAAATTTTTGTGATGTTTTTATTGTTGCAATAATTGCAGCAAGATAGATGTCACAAAAATAGCACTCAATTTTAAATTTTGATATCATTACTTGTTTGCAGCATTTCCTTACATTGCACTTATTAATCTTACATTTGTGTCCATTGTTCAATAATCACAATGATAAGCTAATGTAATAATTTCTGAATTTACAGAATTTAAAGGTCAAACATCAAAAAGTATTACCTGTAGCCACCTGATGACCTAATCCCCTACTTCCACAGTGGATCATAACACACACTTGTCCTTTGAAATCTATTCCCATTCTTTTAGCAGCAAACGGGTTGAATATTTCTTCTACAACTTGAATCTCTGCATAATGATTGCCTGCACCCAAAGTTCCAAGCTAAAATATAAAGTTTGTATTAAAACCATGACTTGCTTTTTTATAGCTGGTGTATTCGAACATAAAGTTTTTTTTTCATCTTTCAGTTGTTGTTAAAATTATGGAAATAACATGCAATAGACGGTATATTGGCTCTCCCTTATGGTCGACTTTCTGCCTAATTTGTGTACCATGTTAAAATGAAAGAGCTCTAGGAAACTTGAATGAATTTTAAACCAGTAATAAAAACTAATGGACTTACTACATATGATGTAGATTTAAAAGTCGCCTAGCTCCAGACAAGAGGTCTGTCAAAATGACAGCAAACAAGTGTTATTGTCAATACAACAGCATTAGAAGAAACTTGACCACTCATTAGAGAAGACATATTTAAATTTGAAAAGATCTCAATTCATTGCATTAAAGGGACATAAAGGGAGTAAGAAGGATAAGCCTGTAACTTTCTTCTATTGTTATAATACCTACCTGTGGGAGACCCCTTTTCTTGGCCCGACTGCTGACCTTAGAAGGGTCAGCCTGTAACATCCTTCCATATTCTTCACAATGCTCTTTGTCTTCAGCCCATGCATAGCCTGTGAAACACATTTACATTATAGACTAAAGCCAAATTCAAACACAATATAAAGGTTATGTCTGGAACAGCATGATATAATCAAAACAATTAACTAAAAGCTATTTCTGAGCTAAATTGTTGTTATTACAATTATTATCTGGAATATTTAACAGTTAAACATTTTTCAACTTGGATTTATTATTTCAAGCGGCAATCCTGAAAATCCTAAAGTTTTATCAAAAGTAAAACATATACCTGCAACTAATGGAAAAAAACTTTATTTGTAAGGCCAACTATAAAATTAAATAGTAGATTTTCATCCAGATTTTTGAAATAAAATGTTTCGCTGAGCGCAGCCTGATACGACCGCAGAGGTCGAACCCTGAACAGTTGGGGCAAATTTGGACACAATATTCAAGCTTGATACTGTCTGAATTTGGATTGTGATCAAATTTTTGACATAATATAGGTTTCTGACACAAAATAAATGAGGTCAAAGATCTTAAAAATCTATTGAAATTTGAAAAATTTTGAAAAAAAAAATAAGAACCCCTTAAAAAAATTGGAAAAAAAAAATCCCTCCAACTTTTTGACCCCCACTTTGGAGCAATTACCCCAAAACTCAATCCCAGCCTTCTCTTTGTAGTATGGAACCTTGCAGTACAATTTTAGAGAGATCCATACACTTAAACACAAGTTATTGTCTGGAAACTAGAATATGCTTGTTTTTGTCCCCTTTTTTGCCCCCGATTCCTGCATGTTTGGGGCAATTACCCTTAAACTCAATCCCAGCCTTCCCTTTGTGATATGGAACCTTGTGGTATATTGTCAGAGAGATCAATACACTTACACACAAGTTATTGTCTGGAAACTCAAAAATGCTTGTTTTTGGTCCCTTTTTGGCCCCCAATTCCTAAACTGTTGGTACCATTTCCCCCCAAAATCAATCCCAACCTTCCTTTTGTGGTATTGAACCTTCTTGTAAAATTTCATAGAGATCCATTCCCTTAAACTAAAGTTATTGTCCGGAAACCAAATGTGTCTTCGGACGACGACGACACAGAGGACGACATCATAGCATTATACGAACCCAAAAAAATTTTTGCGGTCGTATAAAAAATGAGGCGGGTGGGTGGATTTTATATTTCAATTTTTATTTCCTCTGAAACTCTTTTGTAATGAGTTCTTCATAAGCAAAGGTAATAAGCCTATGTCATGTTTACATAAGGAATTCTACATAATTTTTCAAATTCTTAAATAAACATTTCTGATTAGCAATGACTGTTCTGCATGTAATTGCTGCTTTAGAAACCTATTTTAAGTAAATAACAAAAACAAGGAGAAATGCTCTCTTTTATACTACCTACATCAAATATGTTTTGCTTTCTAAGCTATGGTTAGTAGTGCCTATGGAATGAAGTGTATGCAACACTATATTGCCAAGTATTAAGAGTACATAGTGAAATGAAAACTCAAACTGTAATTAGGGTTGATGTTTTTAAGATTCTTATGCAAGGTGCAAATTGTTTTTAAAATTACAATGTTAACGGTCTCACTAATTAGCGACAAGAAGCGTCAATAAGGAAAAAAATAGTGACAAGAAGACAAATTTAGCAACAAGAAAGTTTATATATACTATTAAAACAATAAATTTATTGAAAAGTCAATTAATTACTGTTGATTTTTCGCTGTTTTATAAAGTTTCAAATTTTGTTATATTTAGTTGTACTACGTATGTCTTGTAATGAATTTTTATAAAAATTATAATATTTTATTACATTATTTTAAAGTATGTATCAATCCAATATATTTATATTGTATTATATGTCTCTGTTTTAAGTGAAACAAATAAAGATTATATTCTCTTATAATTTGGTTTAAACCTTTGATATATCAACCATGCCAACTCTACAAATAATCGATTCATTCATTTATACACTAAAATGTAAACAGTATATATATCTATTTAAACATATCCTTAATAAAAAAAAAAAAACTCTTTCTAGAACAAATTAACAAATGTTTATTTTCTTCTCTCAGTATCATGAAATAACGAAAATTCGCGTATATTTAAAACAAAACCATGCACACTTTCATGCATGTTTCTATATCTATTCATTTCAAATAATCATCTAGATATCTTGACGCTAAATTTAATTTCTTGTCGCTAAATAAGTTTTCTTGTCTCGCTAAATTAGTTTTCTTGTCGCTAAATTATTATTCTTGTCGCTAATAATTGAGACTCCAATGAAAAACATGAACTTAACCAAAAGGAAGAAATTATTAAATGACTATATTGAGGGGCTGGAGACAGAAAGTGTTTGATGTTTGTCAACAAAAAAACGACAGCCTTGGGGTAAATCTAAGGACTGAGCTTTCCTTTAATACATCTTGTACGTTGGCCGACTTTTTGTACTAAAAAATATATACAGCTATAAATCATACAATTTTGTCCTTGTGTCAATTTCTTCATTCCAGTCATGATTTTTGTACAAATGTGTTCCACGATTCTTGTGTTTGGATATTTTTTACAGTCCAAATTTCCTGGCACAAAGTCATTGTTTAAATAAAAAAATCCATGGTTTTCAAATCACTGAATTTGTGACATACCACTATTTGCGTTTTTGTACTCCGCCTATTACTCGTAATCCTAATATTTCATGTCCCCGTAATCAATCTCTATTCTCAGAAGATACTGTTGTTATCATAGAGCAGCAAAATATGTCGACTTCAATTATTTTGGTTAAATATACTCAAAGAAATACGAAAAAAGAAATTTGCAAAAGGAAGTTTTGAATGAAACTAAACTATCGACGGTTACCTGTAACGGAATGAACAAAATCCTGAAATCGTAAATTTTCAAAAATTAAAAAAATCAGGGCGGGATGATTTCAGAGGGGTGGGCGGGAATAACAGGCCAAATCAGATTTTCTTTAAAAAAAAAAGGTTTTCATTCTTAAATAATGAGAATTTCCTTTTAAGTGCAAAAATATCCCCCTCCCCTCTCTGAAATATTAAACAATATTTATCTGTTCCTTTAAAAACTGTTTTCAAGGAAAAGATTATAAAATAAATCTCGCAGCCTATTCAGTATAAAAAAATCAAATTGTTATGGTCTTATACAATGTCATAATGAAATACCTTCTCTCAAGGACCAATCCATCCCCATTTCTAAGGCTTCCTCTAGATTCCTGTAAAAATAAATCTTGGTATTGGCATCCATATTTACATGTATATGAAGAAATATCAGAAATGTTTAATTATTCAGAGACGTTTACAGGGTACATCAGAAAATATTAACGAATGTTCTATGAGTAAATAAAGAAATTTTATCCTGTAATTGATGTGGTTTGTATCAAGGTAGCAATATTTTTTACCATATGACATGTCAGCTGCATCAATATATATTACTGATAAATATAAGTTCATGTTATATCGTGTTTCAAAGTTTGCAAAGGAAATATGGAAGCATAAATGTATTACCGTAAAGAGGTAAATTTTCATAAGGAATATAGTTTCACTGATTTTGCAATTTAGATAACATCTCTTAAATATCCCCACTGCATAAATTTAAAGTTTGACAAAGATCAGAGACAGAGTACAAAACAAAAAATGTGAAAAATAAAGCCTAACAAACAGTTTCGGCCCCAGAAATACAAGAATTTACATTCTGTGAATATAAACCATTAACAGTATATGATCTATCTTGTTCGTTTTAGAGGTTACATGATTATCATTGGTACAGAAACTTCTGATTCCTTTATCCTACAACATGATATGAATGGACTGATCTGTGGTTTTTTTTTTTTAGCAGAATGTTAAATAAAATGGATTGCGGTTAATGTGGATTAATTTATTTTTCATGGATTGAGAAAAAAATGTATTTTCGTGGATATTTGACTTCATGGTTTTACCACAGTCTGCATATAAGTCTATAGAAATTTTGTAATGATTCCACAGTACAGGTATGTCATTTAATGCCATTAATGCAAAAATGTAAATAATTATTTTACCCTCATTTTTGTGTCTCTTTATGACTTTCAATACTATCTCAAAGGGATACTATTTTATAAAAGTACATTGTCAACATACATAGCGGTCATTGGAATGATGCCTTTGGATCCGACACCAACAGGAATGTGATCAAATAAACATTGAGCTAACTGTTCTTTCACAGGAATTACATCTTTTTCACACAGGTTTGTTCTCAACAATCTTACACCACAATTGATATCAAATCCAACACCACCTGGTGACACAACAGCATCACGATCCCCACAATCAAAAGCAGCCATGTTACCTGTTGGTACAAAGTAAAAAATAATAAAGTTGAATGTTGTATGTCTGAATTTCTTAACTAACATTGATATACAATCTTCGTTAGCTAAGTAACATGTTTAGATGTGAGTCTTCCATGGAAAATATGTTACCTGAATGGAAAATATATAGTTCAACAAATGACAAAGTGAATATTTTGGATTTAATAAATGATATCAATAATGATGTTTTACTTACCCCGGAACACATTGACTTTTGTAATTAGGCATAACTTTTTTTCCTTTCGAGGTTTTAACTGGCTCTTGAGGGTACAAATTTCAACTAAAATATGCTTGTTCACAAATGAAAACTTTTTTAAATAGTGTAGAAAAAGATAGGGCTGTTAGCTGGGACAGTTAATAAATGGAAACAATATATTTTGTCTAAATATGTTTTTTTATCAAAATACTTTCAGATCTTGCATTCAATATTAGGCCTTGTGTTGAAGTACCTTAAATGAAGATTTGGCTTGTCAACTGACTTGAATGTCATCTGTTTTCAATAAATTGTGAAAGTTTAAATCTTTGTAATAATTTTATATTATTGATACTACAAATGGATAGGACTGAACTCACATAAACCAGAATTATTCAGAAATGTTATGTTGTATATTTTCAGCATGTTTTGAAATGATATCAACAGTGAAAGTTACAGTCATGGACATCAACAGAGGCCAATATCATTTCAGAATTGGTTTATTTATTCAATATTCCATGGCCTTAAGAAGAATTTTTACCTATAGCAAATCCATATCCTGAGTGTACATCAGGTAAGCCAATAGATTTCTGAAAGCAGAAAATATATTTTACAAAACAGTATAAAATGATTTGTATGAGAAACCATATTAAAGTAAAAATAGTTTCAAAGAAACAATAAAAATGCGCTCTGCCTGGAGCAGCTGTATACGACTGCAGAGATCTAACTCTGAACAGTTGGGGCAAGTATGGACACAATATTCAAGCTTGATACAGCTCTGAATTTGGATAGTGATTAAATATTAGACACATTATAGATTTCTGACACAGAATTAATGTGGTCAGATAACTTAAAAATTTGAAATGGGACATTTAATCTACTTAATGGTCCAATATCCAAAATTTAATTCCATGGTTAGATTCAGCATATAAAAAAAAAAAAAACATGAATTCAAACAAAGTTTAATTTTGGACCCTTTGGACCTTAATATGGACTATTTTGAAAACAGGGCCAAAAATTAAAATTCTGAATGCACAGTTAGATTCAGCATATCATAGAACCACAAGAATTAAGTTTTTGATGAAATCAAACAAAGTCTAATTTTGGACCCTTTGGACCTCAATGTAGACCTATTTAAAAATGTTCAAATATCCAATATAGTAATACATGGTAAAAACCTCAAACAATTCAAGACTTTAAATTAATCCTCATTGAAATTGGTTAAAAGATTTGTATTTATTTTCAATTGAAGATTTCTTGCTGTTGTGCAATACTTTGCTGTTGTGCAATACTTAGTAAATCTGTTTACAAACAAAATACAGTCGAACCTCGCGTTGTGTCGAACTCGGTTGTGTCGAAAACTCGGATGAGTCGAAGTAATTTCTCGGTCCCAGTAAAATTCCTGTTTGATCAATGCATAATTACCTCTGATGAGTTGAACTCGGTTGATTCGAATACTCGGTTAAGTCGAGTAAATTTTATAGTCCTGTCGATGTAAAATTAATGTAAATTGACCCCGATGTTTCGAAGTTCGAAAGTAAGAATTTTCGAAAGATGCAGACCTAATGATGAAAATTCAAATCGGATGTATTTCTTATGTAACCTAATCATTTCAAAAGAAATTAAAGCTGAGTAAACATACTTGTTTGTATAACAGTTAAAATGACATGTTTATGGTGACCAGTAATTAACGCCTTTATTGATCGTTCAAGCAGAACGTTAGTGTGTTGAACATATTTCACCTGACATAAAAACAAAACGAATTTAAATGACCCAAGCCGAGATTAAATGAATCATTCCAATTAATATTCATTAATTACAATAAATAAAAGGATTTAGACAATTTATATGATAAATTCATAATAATTTAATGTATAGCAGATGACCTCACCAGAGACCGTTCAGAACTTTTTTCGTTCCGCGAGTGATTTCATAATTTAAAGTGACTGACCTTTGTAAATATTTCATACTTATTGACTGGGTATGAGTGGAATAGTAAGTTTATTGTCCCCGAGGTGCAGCTATTGCCCTGAAGCGTAGCCGAGGGCAATAGTTGTATCCGAGGGGACAATAAACTTACTATTCCACGAATATCCAGTCAGTAAGTGTTTTATTATACTGAAAGAGACAACAGACAATATAAATATCTGGGCTAAATCAACTATAGTATACTAATATAAAAAGCAGAAAGACAACTATACTGTTTCAGGTTTACTTCATATATATTCTGAATGCTAAGGCTACATCTCGCATTGACGTCAAACCCTAGATACAATAGGTAAAACGCGACGTCATTACTCCCACTGTATTCTCAACATTATCCAATCCCGTAGCTGCATTTGAAATTTCGCGAAATATAATGACGTTTGCGGTCAAATAGTTTCAGTGAGGTCCAATGGTTGGAAACTATTGACCGGTCAAATAGTTCAACACTTGCAATTATGAAAAAAATAGTGAAAATATTGTTTACTCATTTAATATAGAAAATAATAACTGAGGTATAATAATTGTGTATACTATTGATTTCATTTGTGCATGATTTGTATCTGTACTTGTGACGTTGTATGTTTAATTATTATGAAGGACCAAAAAATATGGAGATGGAATACACAATCATAAAGTGTCATATCGAAAAAAGGCACACTGTTCCAAGTATCTAGTTTACAAAATTTTATATCCTATTTCATGCATTCCAAATTTATGATGACACACTTGACCTCGGATGAGTCAAACCTCGGATAAGTAGAATACTTCTGTTCTGTCCCTTCAATTCGACACAATAAGGTTCGACTGTATAATAATTTACACACCGTTTGGTGTGTATCTCCTGCCATATCAGTATTTGTTGTTTCTTTATATAGATCAGAAATAATTTATGTTAGAACCAGCTTAGCCAGTATTAGAAGTCTTGTTTTTGGCCCCTATTTGGCCTCTAGTTTCTTAACGATTAAAGCCACAAACCACAAAATCGATCCCAAAGTTTTGTGTGTGGTATGGAACCTTGTAGTACAATTTCATAGAGATCCATTGACTAATGCTAAAGTATTTGTCCGGAAACCAGAAAAACCTTGTTGTTTTTGCAGTCGTATAAAAAAATCATTAAACAGCTTTATTCTTTTATATTAATCAAAGTGCTTGTAAACACAGAAGGGTAAAGATTGCTTTAATTTATCAGTGGGAAGTAAAATTAAACATTGCATTGTATAAAGCATTGGTTAAAGGAAGATAACTTCAATTTTAAAGAGTACTTTAACAATTACATCATTGATATTATTAGAACAGATATTAGATTCCTGCACCTTGCACAAGTTATGTAATTTTCTTGACAAGTATAATATCATTTTGTAATGGAATGTCTGAGCATATATTTTATTGATAAATTTCTGAAAATGTTCACAGATAGGATGTTAGAATGTTATGATCAATGCACTATATTTTGTGTATCTCAAAAGTAGTGATAAACCTTGGAAGATTTAGATATTAAGTCAGTACCATAGGGTTTTGATTGCATTTCATGCAATCTTTACCCAAAAAACAGTTGAAATTTACTCACCCGTATTTTTGCAGTTATGTTTAAGTAAAAAGGGTATGTGTATCAAGCAAGGATAAAAGTCCAAGTAAGCAGATTCTGTCTTTCCAAAAAGCCCAGTAAAGCAGACACTTTTTCTAGTATACATACCCTGTGCTTACTCCCACAATTCCTTGTAAAGCAGCCAAATTTCTATATAATAAATACTTACTCCCACAATTCCTGGGAAAGCAGCCACATTTCTATACAATAGATACTTACTCCCACAATTCCTGGTAAAGCAGCCACATTTCTTTACAAAAGATACTTACTCCCACAATTCCTGGTAAAGCAGCCACATTTCTAAATAATAAATACTTACTCCCACAATTCCTGGTAAAGCAGCCACATTTCTATACAATAGATACTTACTCCCACAATTCCTGATAAAGCAGCCACATTTCTATACAATAGATACTTACTCCCACAATTCCTGGTAAAGCAGCCACATTTCTTTACAATAGATACTTACTCCCACAATTCATGGTAAAGCAGCCACATTTCTATACAATAGATACTTACTCCCACAATTCCTGGCAAAGCAGCCACATTTCTATACAATAGATACTTACTACTTACTCCCACAATTCCTGGTAAAGCAGCCAAATTTCTATATAATAAATTCTTACTCCCACAATTCCTGGTAAAGCAGCCACATTTCTATACAATTGATACTTACTCCAACAATTCCTGGTAAGGCAGCCACATTTCTATACAATAGATACTTACTCCCACAATTCCTGGTAAAGCAGCCACAGTTCTATACAATAGATACTTACTCCCACAATTCCTGGTAAAGCAGCCACATTTCTATACAATAGATACTTACTCCCATAATTCCTGGTAAAGCAGCCATGTTATCTTTACAATAGATACTTACTCCCACAATTCCTGGTAAAGCAGCCATATTTCTATACAATAGATACTTACTCCCACAATTCCTGGTAAAGCAGCCACAATTTTATACAATAGATACTTACTCCCACAATTCCTGGTAAAGCAGCCACATTTCTATACAATAGATACTTACTACTTACTCCCACAATTCCTGGTAAAGCAGCCAAATTTCTATATAATAAATACTTACTCCCACAATTACTGGGAAATCAGCCACATTTCTATACAATAGATACTTACTCCCACAATTCCTGGTAAAGCAGCCACATTTCTATACAATAGATACTTACTCCCACAATTCCTGGGAAGGCAGCCACATTTCTATACAATAGATACTTACTCCCACAATTCCTGGTAAAGCAGCCACATTTCTATACAATAGATACTTACTCCCACAATTCCTGGTAAAGCAGCCATGTTATCTATACAATAGAAACTTACTCCCACAATTCCTGGTAAAGCAGCCATATTTCTATACAATAGATACTTACTCCCACAATTCCTGGTAAAGCAGCCACATTTCTATATAATAGATACTTACTCCCACAATTCATGGTAAAGCAGCCACATTTCTATACAATAGATACTTACTCCCACAATTCTCGGTAAAGCAGGCACATTTCTATACAATAGATACTTACTCCCACAATTCCTGGTAAAGCAGCCATATTTCTATACAATAGATACTTACTCCCACAATTCCTGGTATAGCAGCCACATTTCTATATAATAGATACTTACTCCCACAATTCCTGGTAAAGCAGCCACATTTCTATACAATGGATACTTACTCCCACAATTCTCGGTAAAGCAGCCACATTTCTATACAATAGATACTTACTCCCACAATTCCTGGTAAAGCAGCCATATTTCTATACAATAGATACTTACTCCCACAATTCCTGGTAAAGCAGCCACATTTCCAATCTGTTTCATTCCAGGTAAGAAACCTCCATAACCTTGTGACCTACAGGACTGTTTTAACTCATCAAACATCAGTTTCTCCAAGTGTGTATTGACATAAAATAAACCTTCAACCTGTAAATATTTAACAGAAATAAATAGTATCTTATTTCAAAATAAGGTTTCATATCTATGAATTTAATAATGTTGAAAATATGACTTTGTAAGGTAACATACATGTACATATAGGTCAAGCTGAAATTGATGCTTTGATTGTCCAAATGACAACTCCCCTTCCACCCCCCCCCCCCCCCCCCCCTCCCAAAAAAAAAAATAACTTTACAGGAATCAAGCTAATTTGTTTTGGTCAAGGAATTCTGCTAAACCAAATTCCACTGAAAAAGTTTGAATATTTTCATTTATAATACCTTCATGTTTGGAACAAAGCCTTTCTTAATTCTCCATGAATGTGTTCCAACCTTTTCCAGATAGGACAATTCATCATTGTAAGTTCTCACTACCATAGTTTATTCTTTTGACTGATCTGAAATAAATTTTATCATTTTATTCCATATAGCAAAAAAATTTAACAAAAAAGTAAACAAATTTTACAGATGCCATCACGAGTTTGGTGGGGTTCGTGTTACTTAGTCTTTAGTTTTCTATGTTGTGCTTTGTGTACTATTGTTTGTCTGTTTATCTTTTTCTTTTTTAGCCATGGCGTTGTCAGTTTATTTTCGATTTATGAGTCTGAATGTCCCGCTGGTATTTTTCGCCCCTCTTTTATTGTCATTTTTTTTTTATGTTAGTTCTTTTATTTTGATAATGATATAAGAATACAATTAGTTTTTTTTAACAGCTACACACAAAGACATAATATAAACATTAGATCAAACTAAAAATAAAATCTAAAATATATAAAAATCAAAAGGGGGCTCATGTCAATAGATATAAACAATTCACCACAATTTCTTGCAAGTTGGTGAAAGCATTCTTGAGTTATTGTCCGAAAACTGGAAAATCCCCCTTTTTTTAATGAATAAAACCCCATAACTCGGAAACGTAAAATCTAAAATTTATAAAAAACGAAAGGGAGCTCATGTCAATAGATATAAACAATTCACCAAAGTTTTATGAAAATTGGTTAAAGCGTTTTTGAGTTTATGTCCGACATGTTAATGACGGACGGACAGACGGATAACGGTATACCATAATACGTCCCGTAAACAGACGTATAATAAATGATTAAATGAAATTGGATATTGATAAGAGGAGACTCCGATCGATCAGCCATAGTGTTGGTGATATATGACGTCACATTGGAAGTCCATTGGAAGGTAAAAACATTGGACACCAATTTGAGAATGTGATGTCACATAACTGGACATATCGATTTGAGGAACAGACATCGACCTGAGTCTAACATATATATGTTGGATTTATTCATTTTATTATTTGATATCAATTACATAAATGTTCCTTTGATTTTTGTGTTTTTTCCTGTGCATATAGTGATATACTGATTTTGTGTCATTGAGGATGGATGGATACCCCATATCATTTTTTTTAACAAAAAAAAGTTGTGTAACAAGGATATTACAGGTAATGGCAGTAAGATTAAGATGATAAAAAGAAACCAGAACAGCGGCGCTTTTCACAAAAAATCTTTAGAGTAAAAATACTCGTAAGTCATACACATTTCAGTATAACTTACGATCAATTTTAATCGTAAGATTTTTTGTGAAAAGAGTCGCTGGATGGTAAGTCGACACATTATAATAGATTTTCATACTTTTCAATCCTTGTTATTAAAAGAAGAGTTGAATTGAGGGGGAAAAAAATCTCAAAAATTGTGAAATCAGCACTTACAAATCAGGGGAGGTAATCCTTGTTCAGAAAGAGCTAAAATCTAATGTCCCCGGACTCAAATTTCTTTTTTTTTGAAAGGATTTATTTTTTAAACCATTACTATCGATTGCAGTAAAAAATCTTATGTAGTTATAGAATTTAAAGATCATCGTAATTTTCGTATTTTGAATAAGAGTTGGTTTTTTTAACTATCCACTGCGGTGTATAGGGAAAATTACTCTATCTAGATGGGACTAGCTATGAAACGGAAAAAAATCTTTTATTTCTTCTTCTTCTTCCAGGTGAGGAACGGATTCAAAACGGAATGTGATTGGTATCACAGTCCCATAAATTATATTAGCGAGTAGAAAACAAGAAAAAAGGGACATTATAAGAGACAATTACAAAGAGAGGGAAATAATTTCATGGTGAGAACACTTGTAAAATACACAGAAAGACCAAAATAAGATAAAATACTTGTTTTTAGGGTTTCCCGACCAACACAACGGACCAATGATTTATACATAACCGAGTAAGTCTAGCAAATGAATCCTGGTCCCAACCAACCCTAATTTTCATGTCTCAAAATATCTACCGGTTGAAAAAATACCCAATATATTTGATTGGCACATTTGATAGGGAATCCTGACAAAATTACAGGTGATAAAATTTGAAATTGAAATAACAAATCATTTGCTACTTACCTACAGAACCTACCTTATTTTTCCTAAGGATTAAATCATAAACACTCATTTTCAGCTTACCTGGCCTAAAAGGCCTAGTGAGCTTTTCTCTTTTCTAGGAATTTGGCGTCCGTTGTCGTCCATAGTCGTCTGTTAATTATTACATAAATCTCCGCAACTGAAACTGACTGGGCCAATTTTGGCCACAATCATCATTGAGGTATACAGTTTAAATAATGTGTCTGATCACCCCGCTTGCAAACCAAGATGGCCGACATGCCTAAAAATAGAACAGGGATGAAATGCATGTTTTGCCTATTATTTTGAAAACAGCTGTAAATCAGGGATGGGGTAATCGTAATCTGTAATCGTAATCGATTGTAATTGATTACATTTTTTCCAGTAATCGACAGTAATCTGTAATCGAAGACATTTTCGATTACATGTAATCGTAATTTAATCGATTACAGCAAAAATCATGATGTAATCATCGATTACTTTCGATTACATTTCGATTACTTTAGTAAAATAGTTTGATGAAATGTAACCTATTTTAAATGAAAACATGTATGTATTCATCACTTTGAAGTACTGATATGACTTAAGAGTTTATCAACTGCCTTTATATTTCTATCTATTGTCTCAAGCTGCATTATGATCAACCAGATCCCGAAATAAGAAAATAGATTTAAAACAAGAAATGTGTCTTAAGTTAAGTTCTGTACTTCCTTAAAGTAGTAAGCTTATTTGTATTAAATTTCCTAAAAGCATAATTTTCAATAAGATTTAAGCTTAGAATAGATAAAACAGTTGATTTCTTATAATGTTAAGATATACATGTATATAAAAAATAAGTACACAAAATCCTTTTAACAATGAACCAATGCCTATGCATTGAAATTCTTTTCTTAAAAAGATACATGTATCCCTCGTTGACACTATAAATATATACTGTTTATAATTTTATTATAGAATAAAAAAATCTTAACAAACTTGTCTTTTCTAATCAGATGAAAGTCTACTATATAAGACACATACTTTGTTTTTATTTCAATTACTGATTGTCTAATTAAGATGGAGATTTACATTATTTTGTCCCAGGTTATAAATTGTACTCCATTGGCAGTTTTATAACCTATAATTAAGGTGGTTTTCCAACAAAAGGATTAAATCATGTTTGTCATTATAATTATAAATTTTGATCCTTAAAATTAGCTGAACTAATTAATAATTCTACTTTTTTATATTTTCTTCTGAGAAAACTTCCAACATTGTAAATAACTATGCTAAAATATACCTGCTTTTAATGAATAAAAACAAAAAAGCTAAGTTAAGTCAGTACGAAAGCAAACCCTTATGGAAAAATAAGGCTTCTTGCAAATATTTGCTGCAATGTTGCTGCAAATATTTGCGGCAATATTGCTGCAAATATTCATTTTTCGTATGTAAATTAGTTTTCTTGCAAACAGTTGCTGCAATATTGCCGCAACAATTTGCGGCAATATTGCAGCAAATGTTTGCGGGAAAATCAGTAGCTATGATTGTTGCAGCAATATTGCGGCAAATTCATTAGCTGCAATGTTGCAGCAATATTGCAGGAAAATTAATTTCTTGCAATATTGCAGCAACATTGCAGCAAATCTTTCAACAATTTCAGTTGAAAAATTAGGAATTAAAAACTAAGCATTTAAAAAAGTATGATTTAATAATAAAACAAAATTTTCTCTGTCCTCTATAGGTTGTTGTGTTACATATCTGTGTATCCTTTAGTTCTGTTTCTCTGTACTCACTGTCCTTAAAGTTGAATTTTCTGATTTCAAATACTGCAAAATAAAAGTTGAAGAATTTAGCATACATTAAAAGAATAACTAAACATTATAAAGATATAAAGATATAAGTTACTACCATAGATTGTAAATTCTGGACTTGTAAAATGAAAATAACTCTTTATAAAGAGATGATTACAGACCAATTTTTCCAGCATTTGTTTCACTTAAAGGGTCAATGTCTAAAAGTGATCAAGTCCTTCTAGAAATTGCATATTACTATAGAATACATTTAACCTTATGCCAGTACTAGGTTGTTATTGCTTTTTTGAATATTTGTTTTTCATTGAACTATAACATAATTGGTCTGGTCTATTCTTTAAAATTTTTGAGATTAGTTGTGTATATATAAAATCTAAATATTGTTGCCATTTGTTGATAGACCTCTTATTGGCAGTCAAATCACAGATCTATAATTTAATACCAAACTGCTTTTATTAGAAGATTTCTTGTTTCAATTTAAGTAATGTACTTTCTAAAACATATAGTCTTAAAAAGATTTAAAAAAATATCTCCTGTCTTACACAATTTTAATAATATTCATGTGCATAAATCTATTGTCTTATACTTTTGTCAACTCTATTAAGTTAAGAAAACTCTTTAAATATCACTATTTTGAACTGTAAGAGCAAGCACTTATTCAAAATGGTGGACATTCAACTCCATTGTACTTACCAAAAGATGTTATCCAAATTATGTGTAAACACCAATCTTCCTAAATCCAAGAGTCATGTCAACTGAAGGCTATCATATGCACTATCCAGTGTCAATAGAATTAGTTGGAACTTTTGGATCTAAATCCATTGTAAAATTCATATTACTCTGTTCATGATAGAAGATATCTTTGTTTGTTGTATGCATGTTCATGTCCAGTTCAAATTTTGAATATGTTGATCAAGGTTGCTTAGGGTATTGTGACAGTGTGATCCCTTTGAAATTTGCCCCTAATTATAAATATCAATTGCCTAAATCTTGAATATTTGTTATATATTATAATAAAAAAATAATTATATATATATTTTTTTTTTTATCTTTGATGTTATAAGTTATAATGGAAATATATGTAGGACTCAAATCTATGGTGGGTTCCAGATCTATGGCAGATTCCTAATCTATGGTAAATATGACGTCATGCCATCCCAGATCTATGGCAGATTTGTTAAAATCCTAATCTATGGCAAGTTTTGTAATTTCCTAATCTATGGCGGATTTTTGTTGTTTCCAAATCTATGGCAGATTGTGTGCAAATGTAGAGCAAGGCAGTACATGATACAGTCACTAACTTGTCTTAAATAAGTTGAAATGTACGACAACGGGAGCATGTCTATAAACATTTGTGAAATAAAAATTCCATAATGGTCAATCAAAGCGTGATGTCAACCATAAAAAAGTGTAGAAGTGATATACCATAATACAGAAATCTGGATTAAAATTATCTTCCCTGGAAAAATAAGCATATCCTAATCTGTGCATGGTACCTGTTTAATCCATTAATTTAAACAACTAGAAAAATGGAAGTCCCTTATCAAACAAGAAAGCAGTTTTTTTTATAAAAAACAATTTAAACAGTTTGACTTTTTACATAATATTTATTTCAGCATTAATCAATCTTTTTTAACTGGTGACGATTTAAGTCAAGGTGGTATCCTGTAATTTCATTTTCTCACTTTAAATACTTTGCCAGCCGTAGACGCTAAAATATTTACTATAACTCCATTCCCAAAATATCCACTACTAAAAACAGCTGTGCCTTTCTTGATTGCGGGATTCGGACGGTACAACAATGAGTGTCCCTCCTATAGATAAAACATCACATCTTCATTTAAACCATCGGCAAATTGTTCTAGAGGGAAAGCGGAAAGTGTTTTCTTGAGTATTTTAAACTCAGGACTTCAGGAAAGTTTGGAGAGCCCACATTTTTACTGTCGGCGACGACTTATATGGTGTTATTTTATTGTGACGTTATATGTTACTCTTTTTCCCGGAAAATTACTGAATTCCTAAATCTGCCATAGATTTGGAGAAAACAAAAATCTGCCATAGATTTGATTTGTTTGGCGTTTGTAACGTCATATTTGCCATAGATTAGGAATCTGCCATAGATTTGGAACCCGCCATAGATTTGAGTCCTACATATATACAAAGAAGAAATGCTCTACCCTTAATTTGGCCTCAAACTCTGTGTACATTAATTTATGGTACTTCCTGTCTTTACCACAACACAGAGAAAAATGAAAACCAGATGGCACATTATATTTCTATCACCAGCTCATATTACTAATTGAGATGAGAAAGATAATTTGTGTATACATAGTTTTAAAATAATGATACTAGAAATTAAACAAAATGCAACCTGCAGGTGAGGCTAAATTCATTTGATGGAAAATAATTTAGAATTAAAAATATTGTTCATAGAAAAATGTCACAAAAAAGTGACAAAAAGGCATAATAATACATGTAGAACAAAAATTATTATGACTCAATTATTTAGATTAAACTTGTTGAAATAAATACCAAAGTATTCTTGAAATTCTTTCCTTACAAAATATCATATAAATGTGATGTACAGTTTAGGAATTCTAAAAATATAAGCATTGTTATTTGAAGATTTATTTAAAAGAATTATTCAAATATCCAGATATTTCTGAGTAAAATAAAGTATGACGACAACAAATTTAGATAGTTAGAAGTATCCATAACCAAATGTTCAAAGAAACAATATGTTGTGTATTATTTGAACCTTAAATCTTAAAACAAATAATCATATGTAATATTTTAAAATGCTTGAAATATTGGTGCAAACTATCTGATTGTCTGACATTATTAAAGAAACTTTTCTTGCAAAGTTGTTGCAAAAAGTCATTCCTTAAATAATAAAAGAAAAGGTTCCTGCAACTTTCTAGCAAACAAATTCTTTCTTGCAACATTGCAGCAAACTTGCTGCAATTTTCTTGCAAACAAATTTTGTTGCAGTAACATTGCGAGAATGTTGCAGGTAGCTGCAACAACCTGCAACTTTCTTGCAAACACTTCTTGCAAACAAATTTGTTTGCTGCAATATTGCCGCTATATTGTTGCAATATTGCAGCAAACTTTTCATTTCTGTAAGGGAAATTATTGAAAAAAACTTTAAACATATATATAAGTGATTGATGGAATGCAATGTCATCTCTAATTCATGTTGAAAGTCAAATTTTTTTAATAATTCTGATCCTCAGTAAGAGATTCCATCTAGATAACAACTGTCAACTTATAATTTGGAAACAATGATTTAAATGCTGTTTTTTTGGTAAAGTTCTAAACATCTACTATACAAACGTTGATCAACATGATAGTGTTTAACTTACTTTATTTTTTTTTTAAATTTTGAAGCATGTAATTGACAGTAATCGAAAAGTAATGTAATTACTTTTGATAAAGTAATCGATTGCAATCGATTACATACAAAAATCTGAGTAATCGATTATTAATCGATTGCACAAAATACCTTCATGCAATCGATTATTAATCGATTACATTTGTCAGTAATCGTGCCCATCCCTGCTGTAAATAGAGAAAATCTGAGAGGGGAAAATAGAATGTTGAGCTCTACCTATACACCTTATCGCTATTTGGAAATCTGTCCCGCTTGACCCCAGAATCTGTCCCGCTTGAACTTTTGACGTCATACAACAATCACTTTTCTATTGTGGTGTCAGATATTTTCTATTATGACTTCAAAATTTTACGGGAACTTTTGTGATGACCAATAATGGCGGACAAATAGCGATAAGGTGTATTGTGCAATTAAGTCAAAACTATCAGACAACTTCTTTCTGGAGTTTAATTGCCATAAATGATGAATTTTACCATTTTTGAAACTTTTTGCCTATTATCATGATTATCTTGAAAATTATAATAGATAGACAGAAACTTTAAAAAGATAAGCAAGACAAGATCTACAAATAAGTCAACATGTCCAAAATCTTCAGTCAACTCGTTATTGGAGTTATTGCCCTTTAACGAAAATTTTTAACAATTTTTTTGCATTTTTTGCTTTATTATCCTGAAAACTATATTGGTTAAATAGAAACTTTAAAAAATAAAAATTATCCGCAGCATAAGATCTACACATATGTCAACATGACTGAAATTGTCAGTTATCTCTTAATAGAGTTTTTCCCCTTTAATGATGATTTACTAAATAGTGGCCATTGTTAAAGATGCAGGTGGGCAACATAGGCTCTTTAGAGCCTCTTGTTAGATATTGCCATAAGGGCCCATTGAGCTTTTCCTATCACTTGGAGTCAGTTGTGCTTGTAGAAAAACTTTGACAAATTCTTCTCCTCTGAAACTGCTCAGCTAAATTTAAGGGGTCAGACCTATAATCCGACAGTCCTATAATATGACAGTCCTATAATCTGACAATACTATAGTCCTGCAGTCCTAAAATATGACAGCCTGATAGTCCAACGCGACATGTAACGTTTGTATATATAGGTATGTTTTTTTCAAAGAAAGACGAGTGCCTGTGGATATTGTGTCTTGTCGTGATAATTCTATGACTAGGAATGCTTAGGTCCACATTAAAATATGTGACATTTCACATTCATCTACAAAATGCGTTACATGTACGGGCATGTATGTAATATGACATTCTCAGTATTAACTTTGACATGGTGAACAGGTATGGAATCTTAGATTAATTGTTCAAACAGTCTAGGATTTGATTTAGATCCCATTACAACATATTCCATGCACTTATTGAAATTGTATACACAGCTTGTGTTTCAACAGTACATGTATACTAGTAAGCTTACATTACTGAGACGAGAACCATCCTCTGCCGCAACACAGCTTCGTGAAGAACGATTTCTGTCGGATTTACAGACTGTTGGACTATCGTATTAACTGACAGTCAAACTGTTGGACAGTTGGACTACTGTACTGTCTGAATTTCTGGGTGTCAGATTAAAGCTACACTCCCAAATTTAATTTTAAGGGTAATTTAGTTTAAAAAATTGTGTCCAATGACCATGATTGCCAACCAGCATGGACAACATAACTAAAAATAGAACATAGGGGTAAAATGCAAGGTCTGTCTATTATCTTGAAAATTGCTATAAATAGAGAAAATCTGACAAGGCAGAAATGTTCAGAATGCTGTGATCTATACCTACTGTCCATTTACATCAATACTGCCTGAAACCATCTGAAAGGAGTTATTGCCCTTTAATGACGAATTTTACCACTTTTTTCATTTTTGCATATTATCTTATAGAAACTTAAAAAAGAAAACATGATCAGCAAGACAAGATCTACAAATAAGTCAATATTGCTCATATCATTAATTGACTCAATATTCTTATAGGAGTTATTGCCCTTAAATGATGATTTTAACCTTTTCTGTATTTTGGGCAAAAAGTTTAGAACAGAGAGAAACTGTAAACAGAAAAAAATACCAGCAAAACAAGACAAACAAAACAAATAATTTTCATTGTTGATGATGCACTTAGACCTAGTTGAGTGAAACAGGATCTTTAGATTCTCTAGTTATTCTTTTTCCCTATTCTCTTCAAAACAATAATAGATAGGGAGAGACTGTAAACATGGTAAACTGCAAAAATGATGATCTTGACAAGATCTACAAATAAGCAGAAATCATCAGTAAACTTACAGGAGTTACTGCCCCTTAAATTGCAATTTTTACTAATTTTGTTTTTGTTTTTTGCCTATTATCTTGAAATGTATATCAGATAGAGAAAATCTCTGATCAACAAGAATTATAAGCAACGCAAAATATATGAATGAGTCAGATAACTGAAGTTGTCAGTTGTCTCCTTACTGGCGCTTTTGCCTGTAAAAGGTATTGCTATTGCCTAGATTTCTATTACGTAACTTTTGTTTTGGGTTTGTAACCCATCTATAAACATGATAAATACACGGATATTAACGAGTGCAAAATAATATTCCTTATCGTTTGTTATTAATACATCTCTTCAATGAATACTGATAACAATATTTTTGTTTAGAACATAAGTTAATAATATGAAAATGTTTTGTCGTTAGATATATATATATATATATAAGTTAACATACCTGCCAACCTCTGAAACCTTCAAAGAGGGAGATCTCCCTCTCAGCTATGACCGCTGAGGGGGAGATTTTGCGCGAACGACATTTTCAAGTGAAATATATGACGTGTTTATTTATTTATCTAAGAAACACATGTAAGAGTTTATAGATATACTTTGTTTCTTTAAATATGGTTATATCCTACAGAAGGTGTGTTGTTTGTTTCTTTCCTATTTCATCAACTTTGACATTTGAATCACTTCCAGACAACTTTCACCCCAGACACCTCTGTTATAAGAGAGCAATCATATTGTCAAAGGTGCATTTTGTGTGAGCACTTATCTATTTGACTAAATTTGGTTCAATACATATCTTATTAATTTCAATATAAACATTGAATAGAAGTATAGATCTTTTAAGTGATTTTTAAAATATAATTATTTTTTTTGTCTTAAGGCATACAAAATCTTTTAATTGCCCTCCTTTTATGATTCTTTGTTTAATTTGTATTTAGTTTATATTGTTTTATCAATTCACATTATTTTAAGAAGGGTAACTTAAAACAGGATTAAACAGGGGAAGTAACCCGAAATTTCTTTGTTAATTATCATTAATTAGTACTATATTTGACACCCAAGCTGTCAAGTGAAGCCATTTAATTTCACATGGTCTGTGATTTACAGGTAATTACAACCCTAATCAGTGAGACAAAAACGTAATTACTATTGACTTGTCATTCAAGGTTAAAATATCCCAAAGGGGGAGATTCTATACTCCCGCGCGGGAGGGTACCGGCAAGCGGGAGATTTCCCGAATTTCGCCATTTGAGCGGGAGTCTCCCGCTCAAAACGGGAGGGTTGGCAGGTATGTAAGTAAAAAATCATTGATATGATAAAGCATGCAGAAGAATATCTAAAGAACATTTTGCGACAATCCCGACAAGGACTGGTAACTCTGCATTGAAGATTGTTTTTGCGGGAAAATATGAATGCCTACTCATATTCAATCTTTTAGAAAAATCAAATTTTTATAGAAGAGTGTCCACCATGCACTTGCACTGCACTCTTATTAGAATAGTGTAATAGAATGATATACAAATGGATGAAAATTATATATACATGTAACTGTTATACTAATATAATATATAACAACAAACCAGTGTATACTGATTTGTATCACTACAATATAATAGTTATTACGGTGAGGTTGAATTTCCTGTCATTTATTAATCATCCACGCACGAACTTGTCTCAGAAAAAAAATATCTCTGTACATTAACCTCAGTTTCAGGTATAGAGATGTGATTTTTTTCTGTGACAAGTGCTTTTGACAATCCACAAGAACTTGCGGTCATCCGATGTTCAGTACTTCAGTACTTTGATTGCATTTTGGGGCAAAACTACAGCAGATAGAAGAATATTTAGACAGTAAAAATTATCAGCTAAACAAGATCTAGAAAAAGGTCAGTACACTTAAAAGGAGTTATTGCCCTTAAAGTTGATTTTTATCTGTTTTCTTTGTTTTGGGCTAAAACTATAGTTAGATGTAGGCATGGTAGGGAAATGGAAATATAAAAAAAAAGATCAGCAATACAAGATCAACAAGGAAGAAATTTTGGTAATGAATTATGTATTCTATAGTATTGGAGATTGCCATTGTTGATGCACATTGATCTAAGTGAGAGATACAGGCTCTAGCTTTGTTGTTCTGTACTTTTTGTTTAATTTTCAAGACATTTTTTTGAAGAATGAAACTTATACTAGAAACATTTCACCCATATGATAAGGTTCACATGACTGAACCAATAATTTGCATTGACCAGTTCATTTTACATTTGTATTGACCAGTTTAATTTTACATTTGTATTGACCAGTACATTAACTGGGTTTTATGAAGGAAAAATCTGGTGATTAATTTGGTGAAGTATGGCAGGCTAGAAAATGACAGGCAGCCAACAGTTTCCATGCAATAACCAATGCAATGCTTTTCAAATTTCAATATGTCACTGATTACAAAATGGAGGTCAAGTTTGATATGTAAGATTTTCACTTGTACTGTTCAGTAGTTTAATATGGTCTTGATATATTGGAAAATGGCATTTTATGTTGTTTCCCTTCAATAACTTCTACCAATTGGTCATGTGAACCTTATCATATGGGTGAAATGTTTCTAGTATAAGTTTCATATAATTATAACATAATGCTACTAATGACTAACATGACTAAATGTAGGTCAAGTTCGATATTAAACATTTGTATTGAACTGTTTATTTTACATTTGTATCGACCAGTTTATTTCACATTTGTATTGACCATTTCATTTTACATAAACCGGTATATGTAATGACCAGTTCATTTACATTTGTATTGACCATTTCATTTTACATATACCGGTATATGTAATGACCAGTTCATTTTACATTTGTATTGACCAGTTCATTTGACATTTGTATTGACCAGTTCATCCTTCATATGTATTGACCAGTTTATTTCACATTTGTATTGACCAGTTCATCCTATATTTGTATTGACCAGTTTATTTCACATTTGTATTGACCAGATAATTCAAATATGCAATAACCAGTTCTTTTTACATTTGTATTGACCAGTTATTTCACATATGTAACAACCAGTTTATTTTGCATTTATATTAACCAAATTCATTTTACATTTGTTATGACCAGTTCATTTTAAATTTGTTTTGACCAGTTAATTTTACATTTATACTGACCAGTTCATTTTACATTTGTATTGACCAGTTCATTATACATTTGTATTTATGATTACAGATAATTCCATTCAGAAGACTATTCCATTTACTTATTAAGATGTTGTCCCAGGAACAATGTAAGAGAGTTTGGAGGAATGCTGATGCTGTATGTTTTGATGTAGATTCCACTGTACTAAAGGATGAAGCTTTAGATGAACTTGCCAAGTTTTGTGGTGTTGGAGAACTTGTCATTGAATGGTATACTGTGAGCACTACTATGTTTGCTAGGAATCTATTTAAAATCACATATTCATCTTGTTATCATACTACACTGCAATATTATCCAAACTTTGGTAAATGTTGTTAAATTTAATAGCAAGCTCCCTGTGTGCATCGTATACTGTGTAATGCGTTTTCACATACATTGCTCTTCAGCATCCTGTTGACCCAATATTTAAAAGTAAAAGTGGGGTAGCATTTGTCTGGTATTTTTTTTGGAATTAACATTAAGATCAGTTCTCTAATTTATATCTTGAAACAAGACTAAATGTTTCTTTTGTCGTAACATTTGTACAGATACTCATAGTATTTCACAAGATTGTGTATTTCTTTACTCTTTATGATGCTCCTATATGAAATCTGCTCAGAAGTACAGCCACCGATATTACAATTATAGAATAACATGATTTCATATCTATACTTATTGTAACTATCCATATTTCCTCTTATATATTATAGGACCAATAAAGCTATGGGAGGTAATGTGTCTTTCAGAGAAGCTCTGAATGAGAGACTAAAGATAGTCCAGCCAACCAGACAGAAAGTAGCAGATTTTTTATCACAACATCCTCCACAGTTTACACCAGGAATAAAGTAAGTATTTTCTCATAAACATATTTATGTACTATACTATGACTTTGAATCAGTTTCAGATATTGTGATAGAAGATTGGATATTGCAAAAGCAACCATATAAATCATTTGCTTAATCTTTACTAAATTGAAGTTTCCCTCTTTTTATATATATCAGCTGTCAGAAATATAATAGTCAGCATTTATCTATTTATCTATTTGTCAATATTTCTTTTTGTAATCACAAATCTACAGAGGTCTATTGAATGATAGGTCTCATATTTAGTAAGATGTCTGATATAAAGTTGACCATATTTCCCTTTCATTTAAATATTTACAGGAGTAATGCATCTTAAATTCATATTTCTTTGTGAAGGCTTATTGTTGTCTCACCTTGACAGAATCAAAAACGTGAGACATAGGTACGCTGTTTAGGGCGGCGGCAGAGGAAGTGGATGTAAGCAATTTTATATATAAAATAAGGAAATGTAGTATGATTGCCAATGAGACAACTATCCACAAAAGTTCAAATGAAGTGGATGTCAGCAATTAGGTCCAGGGACACAGTTATCGTCCTTAGATTTTTGTCGTCTACAAATAGTCCCCCTAGTATGCACATGCAAATTTTTTTCATACACCTTCCAAATTTATTAAGTCTCCCAAACGAAGTTTGGGAAGACTTATTGTTTTTGCTCAGTTCTTATTATTATTATTATTCTTCTTCTTCTTCTTCTTCTTCTTCTTCCGCTGCTTTTAAATTTGAACTTGTACGCACCCGTTCTCCAAAACCGCTTGTCGGATTAACTTAGGGTTTCACAATATGTTAGACTAACATGTCTAGTGGTGCAATCAGGGTTTTGTTTTTGCAATGGGGTTTATAAAGGGGTACTTTGAGGGGCAAAAAGAAAAGAGGGTTTTACTATAGAACCCTATGGGATTTTATTTTTTTAAATTTTCAAATGAATATAAATTGAAAACCGTTCGTGATAGACACAAACTTTTTAATTGAAAATGTTCTAAATGATAAAGCCCATTAAATGAAATACAGGGTTAGACCCCAGGGGTCACCCCCACCCCCTGCCATTTAAGAAAGTTCTAATACCTTGTAAGTGGTCAAGATCCCCACCCCTAAACCATATATATTCTGGTTTG
Organism: Mytilus californianus; assembly: GCF_021869535.1. NCBI lineage: Eukaryota > Metazoa > Mollusca > Bivalvia > Mytilida > Mytilidae > Mytilus > Mytilus californianus. Next base: position 12,158,394 of record NW_026262667.1, read on the forward strand.
TCATGCTAAGATGGTTTGAATGATATACAGGGTTAGTCCCCAGGGGTCATCCCCACCCCCTGCCATTTAAGAAAGTTCTAATATCTTCTAAGTGGTCAAGATCCCCACCCCTAAACCATATATATTCTGGTTTGTCATGCTGAGATGATTTGAATGATATACAGGGTAAGTCCCCAGGGGTCATCCCGACCCCCTGCCATTTGAGAAAGTTCTAATATCTTGTAAATGGTTGAGATCCCCCACCCCTAAACCATATATATTCTGGTTTGTCATGATAAAGCACATCAAATGTTATACAGGGTTAGTCCCCAGGGGTTACCCCCACCCCCTGCCATTTAAGAAAGTTCTAATATCTTGAAAGTGGTTAAGATCCCCACCCCTAAACCATATATATTCTGGTTTTTCATGCTAAGATGGTTTGAATGATATACAGGGTTAGTCCCCAGGTGTCATCCCAACCCCCTGCCATTTTAGAAAGTTCTAATATCTTGTAAATGGTCGAGATCCCCACCCCTAAACCATATATATTCTGGTTTGTCATGATAAAGCACATCAAATGTTATACAGGGTAAGTCCCCAGGGGTCACCCCCACCCCCTGCCATTTAAGAAAGTTCTAATATCTTCTACGTGGTCAAGATCCCCACCCCTAAACCATATATATTCTGGTTTGTCATGCTGAGATGATTTGAATGATATACAGGGTAAGTCCCCAGGGGTCATCCCGACCCCCTGCCATTTGAGAAAGTTCTAATATCTTGTAAATGGTTGAGATCCCCACCCCTAAACCATATATATTCTGGTTTGTCATGATAAAGCACATCAAATTTTATACAGGGTTAGTCCCCAGCGGTCACCCCCACCCCTTGCCATTTGAGAAAGTTCTAATATCTTGTAAATGGTCGAGATCCCCACCCCTAAACCATATATATTCTGGTTTGTCATGATAAAGCACATCAAATGAAATACAGGGTTAGTCTCCAGGGGTCACCCCACCCCCTGCCATTTAAGAAAGTTCTAATATCTTCTACGTGGTCAAGATCCCCACCCCTAAACCATATATATTCTGGTTTGTCATGCTGAGATGATTTGAATGATATACAGGGTAAGTCCCCAGGGGTCATCCCGACCCCCTGCCATTTGAGAAAGTTCTAATATCTTGTAAATGGTTGAGATCCCCACCCCTAAACCATATATATTCTGGTTTGTCATGATAAAGCACATCAAATTTTATACAGGGTTAGTCCCCAGCGGTCACCCCCACCCCTTGCCATTTGAGAAAGTTCTAATATCTTGTAAATGGTCGAGATCCCCACCCCTAAACCATATATATTCTGGTTTGTCATGATAAAGCACATCAAATGAAATACAGGGTTAGTCTCCAGGGGTCACCCCACCCCCTGCTATTTAAGAAAGTTCTAATATCTTCTAAGTGGTCAAGATCCCCACCCCTAAACCATATATATTCTGGTTTGTCATGCGAAGATGGTTTGAATGATATACAAGGTTAGTCCCCAGGGGTCATCCCGACCCCCTGCCATTTGAGAAAGTTCTAATATCTTGTAAATGGTTTAGATCCCCACCCCTAAACCATATATATTCCTGTTCGTCATGTAATGAACACTTGAATGACGTATAGGGCCAGTCCCCAGGGGTTCCTCCCCACCCCCAATATTCTAGTATCTTGTAAATGGTCGAGATCCCCACCCCTAAACCATATATATTCTGGTTTGTCATGCCAAGATGATTTGAATGATATACAAGGTTAGTCCCCAGGCATCACTAATGCATATAACTTTACTGGACCAAACCAATTTTCACTGGACGTTGCCCAATGTCAGGCGACCCTGGGAATTACGAATTATGGGAGCTTCGTTTGGGAGACTTCGTAACAGCATCCTGTTACAATCATTTCTTGTTTCTTTATATTTTATGCAAAAAATAGTAAGAAGGGGGTTGAAATTACATGTAAAAAAAATTTGAGGCATGAATTTTAAGGAAAAGAATGATTTGGTCCAGTTTGAAAAGGTCAAAAATTAGTATGTCTGAAGCTGTCAAACTGAATTATAGACCCCCTTAACATAAAATTGTCCATATTTTGAGTTAGAGCCGATAGTCTTTTCTATAATTTTGATATAATTTGTCCCAAAAGTAGGACACTACACTGTAAAAATCTGTTTTGGATAGAGCAGGAGTGATTTTTTTTTAATTTTCGTATTATGTCTATAAGAAATGCACTACGAAATAACTGTGTTCTCAGGCCAATATAGGCAACCGTATGGCCTTCAACATTGAGAAAAACCTGTACAGTATTGTCGGCTATAAAAGGCCACAACTTGAAAAGTATGAAACGATTCAATTGAGAAAACTAACTACCTAACGAAACAATTTACATAAAACAAATATACAGACGAACCAACGACTTTGTACTTAAACCATGTTAATGTTAGTACTTAAACCATGTAAATGTTAGTACTTAAAGCATATAAATGTTAGTACTTAAACATTAAGTACATGTAGCTATTAGTATTTGTTTGTACATTTTATTGTAGTTAAAAATTGACTTCATTGTGTTTTCAGTTTAAAAAAAAAAAAATTAAATGTAACACAAATAAAAAGTTGATCCAAAATAAATTTATTGAATAAAAAACAGTACACATATGGAAACTAATATGGTTGAAATTTTAAATGTTACTTTACTCTTTATAAAAAGGAAATCACTTAAAGTCAACAATGTATATCATCTGATATCTCATTAATTCATATAATTAAGTCTCCCAAACAAAGTTTGGGAAGACTTATTGTTTTTGCTCAGTTCTTCTTCTTCTTCTTCTTCTTCTTCTCCTTCTTCTTCTTCTTCTTCTTCTTCTTCTTCTTCTTCTTCTTCTTCTTCTTCTTCTTCTTCTTCCGCCGCTTTTAAATTTGAACTTGTCCGCACCCGTTCTCCAAAACCACTTGTCAGATTAACTTAGGGTTTCACAATATGTTAGACTAACATGTCTAGTGGTGCAATCAGGGTTTTGTTTGTGCAATGGGGTTTATAAAGGGGTATTTTGAGGGGCAAAAAGAAAAGAGGGTTTTACTATAGAACCCTATGGGATTTTATTTTTTAAAATTTTCAAATGATTATAAATTGAAAACCGTTTGTGATAGACACAATCTTTTTAATTGAAAATGTTCTAAATGATAAAGCACATTATATGAAATTAAAGGTTAGTCCCCAGGGGTCACCCCCACCCCCTGCCATTTAAGAAAGTTCTAATACCTTGTAAATGGTCAAGATCCCCACCCCTAAACCATATATATTCTGGTTTGTCATGCTAAGATGGTTTGAATGATATACAGGGTTAGTCCCCAGGGGTCATCCCGACCCCCTGCCATTTGAGAAAGTTCTAATATCTTGTAAATGGTCGAGATCCCCACCCCTAAACCATATATATTCCTATTTGTCATGATAAAGCACATCAAATGAAATTCAGGGTTAGTCCCCAGAGGTCACCCCAGCCCCTTCCCATTTAAGAAAGTTCTAATATCTTGTAAGTGGTCAAGATCCCCACCCCTAAACCATATATATTCTGGTTTGTCATGCTAAGATGGTTTGAATGATATATAGGGTTAGTCCCCAGGGGTCATCCCGACCCCCTGCCATTTGAGAAAGTTCTAATATCTTGTAAATGGTCGAGATCCCCACCCCTAAACCATCTATATTCTGGTTTGTCATGATCAAGCACATCAAATGAAATACAGTGTTATTCCCCAGGGGTCACCCCACCCCCTGCCATTTAAGAAAGTTCTAATATCTTGTAAGTGGTCAAGATCCCCACCCCTTAACCATATATATTCTGGTTTGTCATGCAAAGATGGTTTGAATGATATACAGGGTTAGTACCCAGGGGTCACCCCCACCCCCTGCCATTTAAGAAAGTTCTAATATCTTGTAAGTGGTCAAGATCCCCACCCCTAAACCATATATATTCTGGTTTGTCATGCTAAGATGGTTTGAATGATATACAGGGTTAGTCCCCAGGGGTCACCCCCATCCCCTGCCATTTAAGAAAGTTCTAATATCTTGTAAGTGGTCAAGATCCCCACCCCTAAACCATATATATTCTGGTTTGTCATGCTAAGATGGTTTGAATGATATACAGGGTTAGTCCCCAGGGGTCATCCCGACCCCCTGCCATTTGAGAAAGTTCTGATATCTTGTAAGTGGTCAAGATCCCCACCCCTAAACCATATATATTCTGGTTTGTCATGCAATGATGGTTTGAATGATATACAGGGTTAGTCCCCAGGGGTCACCCCCACCCCATGCCATTTAAGAAAGTTCTAATATCTTGTAAGTGGTCAAGATCCCCACCCCTAAACCATATATATTCTGGTTTGTCATACCAAGATGGTTTGAATGATATACAGGGTTAGTCCCCAGGGGGCATCCCGACCCCCTGCCATTTGAGAAACTTCTAATATCTTGTAAATGGTTGAGATCCCCACCCCTAAACCATATATTTTCCTGTTCATCATGTCTCGAACATTTGAACGATGTATATGGTCAGTCCCCAGGGGTTCCCCCCACCCCCAATGTTCTAATATCTTGTAAATGGTCGAGATCCCCACCCCTAAACCATATACATTCCTGTTCATCATGTCTCGAACATTTGAATGACGTATAGGGTCAGTCCCCAGGGTTTCCCCCCACCCCCAATGTTCCAGTATCTTGTAAATGGTCGAGATCCCCACCCCTAAACCATATATATTCTGGTTTGTCATGTCAAGATGATTTGAATGATATACAGGGTTAGTCCCCAGGCATACTTTACTGGACCAAACCAATTTTCACTGGACTTTGTCCAATGTCAGGCGACCCTGGGAATTACGAATTATGGGAGCTTTGTTTGGGAGACTTCGTAACAGCATCCTGTTACAATCATTTCTTGTTAAAAAGATAAGTTTTAACTGCTGTCCATGTTACAGGGTTCTCACTAAGGATTTTTGAAGTCCAGGGACTCGTCGTTTTTTGGCCATGAGAGTCCAACAGTATAAAGAAGAAGATATTTTATTGCAATAAAGTAATATCATTTGATTCCTCAGTGTTTATTCTGTTCTTTTAATAAATTGAATGTTGCCAAGTATGTGCCAAATTTATCACAAATAAAACCTGATGACTCATTATGTTTAAAACAAATACACCTAGGAGAGGCAAGTCTATCCTCTTCACTAATCAGTACTTTTACTATCCTGTCCATCTTTTGATACTACTATTATTCTATGAGACAAATAGTCTGTTACCATAATGTTACCATAGGAATCTGGACAAAGTCCTGCTGCTGGTTCTACTAAATCCTTTTTATATTGCCAAATCAGTTTACCTGATTCATCAACACAGTAAACTGCTTTATCATAATATCCATTATAGATTACTCTGTGATTACAGTAAACAAGAAACTTCAGGTAGGATTTCGTCTCAACTAGTATTGACTTCAGTGTATTTCCTTCCAAGTCTATAATACGGATTTCATCATCACTCACACCGACAGCAAGAGAATTATTTGAAAATGATAAACCATAGCATGTTTTGTCTAATGTAATGACTTTGGCAACTGTTTCATTCTCCATATTGAAGATCATAATGGCTTTCTCATCAGGATAAGTTACGGCTAAAGTGTTCTGATTGATCTGTGTAACACTGACAGCATTACCAGATATTGGTAACTGTTTCTGTAGTTTGCCATCAGAAGTAAATAGGTTAAACTCACTATTATAGACTTGAACTATAACTCTGCCATCCATCAGACAAATCATGCTACTTATCATAGCCATCCCCATATTGATCTCTATCTTTGTCTCTATATTCATTGTCATGTTGTTTATGTTGGATTGTTCTCGTGATTCTACTTGTGCTTCCCTCCTCACACTTGTTTCTCTATTCACCTCTATATCTGTAGTATCAACTGTTACCTCTCTGAGGGATTCTAGTGATCCAAACTTTCCTAGTATCTTTTTTTTATTTTATGATTTTGCTTCATTTTAATGTCAACTTTTTTTACCCTCTCATCTTTTTCTAGATTTTCAACATATCGTTGACATTGATGTATTTGTTGTTCAATCTGATGTACACCTAGAAAAGATTGCAGTTTTGAAGTGTGGGTTGTGACCATATGTAAATTGTCTTGGTTTTTTTTTAGCTTTTTCTTTTTTTGTTTAATTTCAGTAATTAAATCTGTTGCTTTTGACTGTTCTTGATCCAGGATGCTGTTTGCATCATGGTATAACTTCTTCTCCAGGATTTTTAAATGCTTATTTATTTCTTTCCTTATTTTACCAATGGATATCTTTATGTCTTCACATTGTTGTTCTACTGTTTCAATGTTTGTTGATTTGTAATCTACTATTTTATCCAAGAGATGTATGATTGAGTTGATATCTTTTTCTACAGATTCTTTAGATTTTTCAATCTTTGTTTTCTCTACCACACTAGCTAATCTTTTTATTCCAGGACATTTGGAATGGCTTGTGGAAATACATTCATCACAGCAAGCCTTTAAATGACTTGGGCAATACAAGTTCAGCTGTTTTTATACGACCGCAAAAAAATTTTTGTGGTCGTATATTGGTATGATGTTGGCGTCGTCGTCGTCCGAAGACACATTAGTTTTCGCACTCTAACTTTAGTTTAAGTGAATGGATCTCTATGAAATTTTACCATAAGGTTCAATACCACAAAAGGAAGGTGGGGATTTGGGGGTTATGGTACCAACAGTTAAGGAATTAGGGGCCAAAAAGGGGCCAAAAATAAGCATTTTTGTAACTTCAAGACATAACTTGTGTGTAAGTATATGGATCTTTCTGACATTGTACCACAAGGTTCCATATCACAAAGGAAATGCTGGGATTGATTTTGGGGGTAATTGCCTCCAAATTTTAGGAATTAGGGGCCAAAAAGGGGCAAAAAACAAGCATTTTTCTAGTTTCATGTCAATAACTTGTGTGTAAGTGTATGGATCTCTCTGACATTGTATCACAAGGTATCCATATCACAAAGGGAATGCTGGGATTGATTTTGGGGGTAATTGCCTCAAAATTTTAGGAATTAGGGGCCAAAAAGGGGCAAAAAACAAGCATTTTTCTAGTTTCATGACAATAACTTGTGTGTAAGTGTATGGATCTTTATGAAATTGTACTAGTTTCCAGACAATAACTTGTGTTCAGGTGTATGGATCTCTCTGAAATTGTACCGCAAGGTACCATACCACAAAGGGAAGGCTGGGATTGATTTTGGGGGTAATTCCCTCAAAATTTTAGGAATTAGGGGCCATAAAAGGGCAAAAAAACAAGCATTTTTCTAGTTTCATGACAATAACTTGTGTGTAAGTGTATGGATCTTTATGAAATTGTACTGCAAGGTTCCATATCACAAAGGGAAAGCTTGGTTTGAGTTTGGGGGTAATTGCCTTAAACGTTTAGGAATTTGGGACCAAAAAGGGGCCAAAAAACAAGCATTTTTCTAGTTTCCAGACAATAACTTGTATTCAAGTGTATGGATCTCTCTGAAATTGTACTGCAAAGTACCATACCACAAAGGGAAGGCCGGGATTGAGTTTGGGGGTGATGAATCATAAGGGGGTTCAAAAAATTTGGGGGGGATTTTTTTTCCCTTTTTTTTCTTTAAAATTTTCCATTTTAAATTGGTTATTTCTGATTTATATATAAAAGCAAATAATAATGATATGGTTTGAATAGGTAAATTAAAATTTTTTTAAGTTCTTAGACCACTTTCATTCTGTGTCAGAAACTTATGCTGTGTCAAATATTTAATTACAATCCAAATTCAGTGCTGTATCAAGCTTGAATGTTGTGTCCATACTTGCCCCAACTGTTCAGGGTTAGACCTCTGCGGTCGTATCAAGCTGCACCCCAGCGGAGCATTTTATCTATGTTTGTCACATTCTGTTTTGAAAGATTGGATGGATGCCATGACCTGAAATAAACAAAATTTGTGTTATTTAGCCTTATGAGCAGGGTCAACATCAGGTTTTACTGGGTCCTCTTTTGAAAGCTTTCAAATATAAGATTGGATAGGGTAATATACATTAGGAATTTTTTATTAAATACAAAAAATGTATCAATTTTTATTTTTTGGGGTTAAGATTGCATTCCTGCAATCAAAACCCTTATGTGGCTGGCTTGACAGTTATCGATCTTCCAAACTTTATCACTACTTGTGAGATACTTTTTAAGTTACAAAATGATGTTTGTGTATAACCATAATTGTCAAGAAAATTACATAACTTGTGCAAGGTGCTTGAATCTAGTATCTGTTCTAAAAATATCAATTATGTCATTGTTACAGTAATATTTAAAATTGGGAGTTTCCTTTATAAAAATAAGGAGATGTGGTATGATTGCCAATGAGACAACTACTAGTATTCACCAAAGTTCAAATAAAGTGTATGTAAGCACTTCATTTGAACTTTGGTGGATAGTTTGTCCATAAATGTAGTTGAACCATCTACAATAGTATCTCCAATTCATAGTAATGCCTTCCAATATTTAATACTTTGCAATGTTTAATTTATAGTTCCTACTGCTAAAAGGAAAAAAAATCTTTACCCTTCAGTGCTTACATTATTTGGTCCACTGTTATCTGTGTCAAATATGACAGTGGATATGCTCCACTTGTGGTAGCTGACATGCCCTCTTGTTTTCCTTGATTATGACTTTTTCACTTGATTTTTTTCTTGCCATGAGCAACACCTGAGATAATCACTAGTGGAGCAGGACTGTGTATTTTTTGGATCACCTGATATTAAGTGGGATTCATGTTGCTTAATCTGTAGTGTATGTCTTGTGTTTTGTTGTTTATTGTTTCAAAGTTTTTTATTGGACCATGATTTTGTTTTTCCTGGACTTTTGGTTTTTAGCTCACATTTCCATTGCCATTCCGTCGTCTGTCCGGTGTAAACTATTTCAAACATCTTCTCCTCTGAAACTACTGAACCAATTCCAACCAAACTTAAGCTGAATGATCCTTAGGGTATCGAGAATAAAGTTTGGGTTTTATTTTCTGTTTCGTCAAAAAACATGGCCACCATGGCTAAAAATAGAACATAGGGGTAAAATGCAGTTTTGGCTTATATCTCAAAAACTTAAGCATTTGGAGCAAACCTGACATGTGGTAAAAATGTTCATTAGGTCAAGTTCCATCAGCCCTGAAATTTTCAGATGAATCTAACAACCCATTTTTGGGTTGCTGCCACTAAATTGGTAATTTTAAGGAAATTTTACAGCTTTTGGTTATTATCTTGAATATTTTTATAGATAAAGTTAAACTGTAAACAGCAAAAATGTTTAGCAAAGTAAGATCTATAAATATGTTTTATATAACCAAAATTGTCAATTGACCCCTTAAGGAGTTATTGCTCTTTAAAGACAATTTTACACAATTTGTTCATCTAGTTTGCTTACTTTAAAAAATCTTCTCCTTTGAAACTACTGAACCAAATTAAACCAAACTTAAGCTGAATGATTCTTAGGTTATATAGAATAAAGTTTGTGTTTTATTTTCTGTTTCCTCAGAAAACAAGGCTGCCATGGCTAAAAATAGAACATAGGATAAAATGCAGTTTTTGACTTATATCTCAAAAACTAAAGCATTTAGAGCAAATCAGACAAGAAGTTAAAGTATTCATTAGGTCAAGGTCTACCTGCCCTGAAATTATCAGCCAAATCGAGTATCTGATTTTTAGGTTATTGCCCCTGAATTAATGATTTTAAGGAAATTTTACAGCTTTCGGTTATAATCTTGAATATTATTATAGATAAAGATTAACTATAAACAGCAAAAATGTTCTGCAAAGTAAGATCTACAAAGAAGTTTATGACCAAAATTGTCAATTGACCCCTTAAGGAGTTATTGCCCTTTAAAGACAATTTTTCACAATTTGTTCATCTAGTTTGCTTACTTTAAAATATCTTCTCCTTTGAAACTGCTGAATCAATTTCAGCCAAATTTGGGCTGAATGAGTTTCAGAGTATCTAGTATAAATTTTGTATTTTATTTCCTTGTACGTCAAGAAACATTAGCTACTATGGCTAAAATGGAACATAGGGGTAAAATGCATTTGTTTGCTTTTGAAGAAAATATGAAAGATTCAAAGAACATTTAAATGGCATTTTTAAGCCACTCATTATATATGTATACTGAAAATCAAAAATAATTTGATGAAAGATTTAAGCAAAAAATTACAGGTGAGCGATTCAGGCTATTGAGAGCCTCTTGTTAAGAGATAATGTGGCTGACCTCGTATTCATACTTCAGTAACTTTGGGATTTGTATTTAGTGTTAAGCTTTCTGTCATGTGTGTTTCTAAAGAAATATATTATAAGGTGTATAATACTTTGTATGCTGTTGGATCGGGATACCTTCATTTCAGTTTTAGATATGAGGCTCCAGCTGTTTATTCATGTTTCAGGGATCTTGGAAATAAGGCATGTTTACGATGTTCAGTGTTTTTATATGCCCATCTTTAAAAACAGGACATATAATGGTAAACTGTGGTCTGTCTGTCTGTACGTCCGTCTGACAATAACTCACAAATGCTTTCACCAGTTTTTCATGAAACTTTGTTGAATTGCTTATCTCTATTGATGTGAAAATTTTAGAGTTGCATTTCCGAGTTATTGGATTATTCATAAAAAAATGGAGGAGTTTCAAGTTTTTTTTACTATAACTCAAAAATGCTTTGAGCAATTTTCTTGAAACTTTGATGAATTATTTATATATGTTGACATTAGATTTTTTTTCGATTTTAAAAATTTCCAGTTCTACATTTTGGAGTTATGGGATTTTATTCATAAAAAAGGGGGGACTTTCCAGTTTTCTGACAATAACTCAAAAATGCTTCGAGCAGTTTTAATGAAACTTTGGTGTCTTGTTTATGTCTATTGAAATAAGCTCCCACATGGCTCCTAGATGTAAGCCATTGCCATCACTTTGTGTCTGTCATCGTTGTCCTTTGTCTTTGTAAACTTTTTCGAAGATTTTCTCCTCTGAAACTACTGAACCAATTCAAAAATTATCAACGAAGATATTTTCAGACGAATCAGACAACCTAAGTTGGAGTTATTGCCCCTGAAATAATAATTTTCTTGAGATTTCTAAGTCTTTGGTTGTTATCTTGAAAACTATTATATATAAGAGAAATTTTGAACAGATAAAATGTTCAGCAAAGTAAGATCTACCAATAAGTCTTAGAAAAAAATTCGTCAGTTGATCCATTATAGGAGTTATTGCCCGTGAATGACTATTTTTATTGATTTTTTAATTTTTTTTATCAGAAACTATGATAGATAGACAGAAACTTCAAACAGCAAAAATTTTCAGCAAAGTAAAACCTACAAATAAGTCTACATGACCATTTATCCCTTATAGGATTTATTGCCCTTGAAAGATAACTTTTACCTTTTTAGTCCCCTACCGACGAAGTCAAAGGAGACTTAAGGTTTGCACTCAGTCTGTCTGTCTGTCTGTCCATCCGTCAGTACGGCAAATCAGTTTTCCACACTTTTTTTCTTTGTGCTTGAAGATATTGATTTGAATTATGGTATATAGTTTTATCATGACTAGTTACAGATCAAGTTCAAATTATGTTCTGGTCTGATGATTTTGTGCAGAGTTATGGTCCTTGGACTTAAAAAATTCACTCAAATAATCAGTTTTCCATGCTTTTTTTTGTCATGCTTGAAGATATTGATTTAATAATTGGTATATAGTTTAAACATGGCAAGTTATAGATCAAGTTAGCATTTTGTTCCAGTGCACTGAATTCTTAACCGGTAGGGGACTATGTATTGCCATGCAATACTCTCAGAATGCCTGTTTTTTTATTTTTTGCAGAAATTTTCATAGATAAATGAGAATCTTTATCGGCATGTCTAAACATGTATTAATATATATTAAACGGCAAAATAATCATTGATGCATGATCTACACAGAAAATTCCAGATGAACAATTGAGACTCTTATGGGTCTCTTGTTTTGGTTATGTCTATGAAAAGACCAGTGGTCATCAAGTTATTACCATAGCTAACATGTTGTTTTGTCATGTCAACCAAAAATAAGGGTGTAACAGTTGCTTAACATTTGATGGAAAATATTTTTCTACACACCAGCTTTAAAGCATGTTAACGAATGTTTGAATTTTATCTTTACAGGGAGCTGGTTTCCTGTTTAGGCAAAAGAAGGGTACCAGTATATCTGGTATCAGGTGGCTTTCAAAGTATACTGGTACCGGTAGCAGAACAACTTGGTTTACCAATAGAAAATATAATAGCTAATAGACTAAAATTTTATTACAATGGTAAGATTTTTACCAGTATATAACAGGTAGTTTATGATCCATAAGATCACAATAAATATAGAATTAATGCCATGGCAAAGTTTCCTCTACACATTTTCATGAAAAAATCTAAGTTCGTGTTCGATCAGCAATTCAAGATCTATTAAAATGCAGAAATGATCGAACTAATTTGATGACTTCTTTTAGAGGTTATTAATGTAAATGAAGATTTTTTTTAAAAGTGGGTAGAAACTTAAGAATAGGAAAATTTCGACAGCTGAGCAAATTAAACATTCAAGAGCCTCTTGTTGTTTTGTGGATATGTCTATATAAGCATAGAATTGATATGTTAATTTGTTTTGTAATTTACTGTTTATAAAATGTTGAATTATTCAAAACACTAAGGTTTTTCTATCCCCAGGTATAGATTGCCTTAGCTGTATTTGGTACAACTTTTCAGAATTTTCCTATTTTACTTCTCTTCAACTTGTACTTGATTTTGCCTTCTAGCTGTTTAGATTATGAAGACAAACTGCATGCCTGGTGAACCAAATTATAAGGGAGCTACCATTTGATTTTTATGGGGGGGCTAGGATGAAATTTGAAAAAAATAGGCAGGACAGGAGTTTTGAGTAAAAAAAAAGCAGGATGAGGCACTTGCAAAAAAAAAAAGTCAGGATGACAATTTAGGTAAAAAAAAGTCAGGATAAACTTTAACAAAAAAGGCAGGACCGAATAGAGTGAAAAATTAAAAGGCAGGACAGAGATTACAACTAAAAAAAAATGCAGGACAAAATTGTTCATCCTAGCCCCCCATAAAAATCAAATGGTAGCTCCCTAAGCATGGTATCTTTGATGATTTTTTTTAAAGTAATTTTTGGACCAACAAATATAGAGCACATGTAACTGACAACTAATAGTGTTTGGCAAAAGGTGCTTTATTATAATAATGCAATCATATATAGTTATACCAAACATGGTATAAATAATCTACAATGAACAAAGTGTCAATATGAAGCACCTGAACACAAACGAAGTTGCCAAACATGTGTGTAATCTTGATCTTGTCTAGTCTTTGACCAATTCAATAAAAGAAGGATACCCTTATCACTAACAACAACATTCTTCGTGATCAGTTGTCCACAGGAATTAAAAGACGCAGAGCTTCTGCTGACCAGATGACCAGACTCCCTAAATAGATATAGGAAGATATGGTATGAGTGCTAATGAGACAACTCTCCATCCAAGTTACAATTTATAAAAGTAAACCATTATAGGTCAAGGTACGGCCTTCAACACGGAGCCTTGGCTCACACCTAACAGCAAGCTATAAAGGGCCCCAAAAAATTACTAGTGTAAAACCATTCAAACGGAAAAACCAACGGTCTAATCTATATAAAAACGAGAAACGAGAAACATGTATGAACTACAATAGTACATAAACAGACGACAACTACTGTAATCAGATTCCTGACTTAGGCCCTAAGCATACCAAAAAATGCCAACATTAGAAAACACCATAAACAAGCATCTACATAATCATAAATATTAAACAACTGAACAATATCATTTAAAAGTGTCTGTAACAATGGCAATTTTGACATGGATTAATCCCCTTAAATTCAATACACCTTATCGCTAATCCCGCTTGACCCGAGAATCAGTCCCGCTTGAACTTTTGACGTCATACAACAATCACTTTTCCATTGTGGCGTCAGATATTTTCTATTATGACGTCAAAATTTTTCGGGAACTTGTGTGATGTCCAGTAATGGCGGACAAATAGCGATAAGGTGTATTTCTAATCTGTAGAAGAAAAAAAAGTTCCACAGTAAAACCAAACAGTTGACACCAGGTCTTAATGCCAGAAATATAATTTTTACAGAAGAAAAACTGTAAACACACAAGGTATCCTTTATGGAAAATATAAATTGTAGAAACACTAAAAAAATATGGTATGAATTGAGTTGACTCTTCGGGTTAGAAAAAGTACCAGGCCAAAAGGCTGCCCCTTTAGCAAGCTTGACCTCTTCTGTAAAACTGCTGTTCTGGACTTAAGACCTGGAAGCTACAAGACAACAGTAGTTAGATAAACTACAATGTAATATTAATTATTTTTGTTACTCTTATCACCAATTTTGAGCTAAAATAGTACAAAAGTATCATGTATGCACACCTAGATATATATGATATCATTAAACATGTAACATTACTAGAATCTGCTTTCTCAACAAAAAAATCTGAATTATACATCTTAGATTCTATAAACAAAAAATGTGTTCTGTTCTTCTCTGAAAGATTCTAATGGGATAACAAATCCGATAACCAATTTCCAACAGATGCTATATAACTCACACGTAATTGCACATTACTGTCACACACAAGTACCATATTTGACGTACTAAATTCAACATTTCCTGATTCCTTCTTATAATCTTCCAACAGTTTTTCCCGTAATTGTATGTTAAAAAAATATAACGTACTGGAATTTAACAATCATGAATACGCAAAATTCTGTTTGTCACTGTAAAAAAAGGCTTCAAGAACATGTGAAAATTTATTCATATCCATTTCACTAAATCTGAACCACACATTTTTTGATATATTTCCACTCATATCTGGTGGATACTCAAAATCAATAGTCCCTGCTGTTTTGGTAACCATGGACAAACATTTAAAACTAAAAGTACACTATTAGTTTCATCAACAACATTGTAATTCATGTAATTGTTATCATTGACAACAGTGTCAAAATCAGTGCTACATAATAAAGGTTGCAATAAGTAGTAATATTTTCAAAAAAAGACACACCTGTAAACACAGGGGAGAATTTTTCACTACAAGTATTACCACCATAAGAAAAGCCTGTTAAATCTACACTAGGGGAGCTTGACACGACTATGAATGCAGGCGTCGTCAACAAGTAGGTTCAGTCTGTGGTTAAAGTTTTTTTAGACAGTCTGGGATTACATTTTTTTTACATGATAAATTTGTAAACCTTAATGGATTGTTATGAAACTTGGACAAAAGCTAATCTTCAAGACCAAGAAAAAAGCATCGAAAGAAAAAGTGTGAATTTTTTTTTTAATTCTGTATTTTACTGATAAATGGACTCACTTTTTAGCTCACCTGACCTGAAAGGTCAAGTGAGCTTTTCTCATCACTTTGCGTCCGTCGTCCGTCGTCCTGCGTCCGTCGTCCGTCGTCCGTAAACTTTTACAAAAATCTTCTCCTCTGAAACTACTGGGCCAAATTTAACCAAACTTGGCCACAATCATTATTGGGGTATCTAGTTTTAAAAATGTGTGGCGTGACCCGGTCAACCAACCAAGATGGCCGCCACGGCTAAAAATAGAACATAGGGGTAAAATGCAGTTTTTAGCTTATAACTCAAAAACCAAAGCATTAAGAGCAAATCTGACATGGGGTAAAATTGTTCTTCAGGTCAAGATCTATCTGCCCTGAAATTTTCAGATGAATCGGACAACCTGTTATTGGGTTGCTGCCCCTGAATTGGTAATTTTAAGGAAATTTTGCTGTTTTTGGTTATTATCTTGAATATTATTATAGATAGAGATAAACTGTAAACAGCAATAATGTTCAGCAAAGTAAGATTTACAAATAAGTCAATATAACCGAAATGGTCAGTTGACCCCTTTAGGAGTAATTGCCCTTTATAGTCAATTTTTAACCATTTTTCGTAAATCTTAGTCATCTTTTACAAAAATCTTCTCCTCTGAAACAACTGGGCCAAATTAAACCAAACTTGGCCACAATCATCATTGGGGTATCTAGTTTAAAAAATGTGTGGCGTGACCTGGCCAACCAACCAAGATGGCCGCCACAGCTAAAAATAAAACATAGGGGTAAAATGCAGTTTTTGGCTTGTAACTCAAAAACCAAAGCATTTAGAGCATATCTGACATGAAGTAAAATTGTTTATCAGGTCAAGATCTATCTGCCCTGAAATTTTCAGATGAATCGAACAACCTGTTGTTGGGTTGCTGCCCCTGAATTGGTAATTTTAAGGAAATTTTGCAGTTTTTGGTTATTATCTTGAATATTATTATAGATAGAGATAAACTGTAAACAGCAATAATGTTCAGCAAAGTAAGATTAACAAATAAGTCAAC
The DNA here is from genome assembly GCF_021869535.1 of Mytilus californianus. Lineage (NCBI taxonomy): Eukaryota > Metazoa > Mollusca > Bivalvia > Mytilida > Mytilidae > Mytilus > Mytilus californianus. The sequence continues at coordinate 12,174,863 of NW_026262667.1, forward strand.
ATGACTGAAATGGTCAGTTGACCCCTTTAGGAGTAATTGCCCTTTATAGTCAATTTTTAACCATTTTTCGTAAATCTTAGTCATCTTTTACAAAAATCTTCTCCTCTGAAACAACTGGGCCAAATTAAACCAAACTTGGCCACAATCATCATTTGGTTATCTAGTTTTAAAAATGTGTGGCGTGACCTGGTCAACCAACCAAGATGGCCGCCACGGCTAAAAATAGAACATAGGGGTAAAATTCAGTTTTTGGCTTTTAATTCAAAAACCAAAGCATTTAAAGCAAATCTGACATGAAGTAAAATTGTTTATCAGGTCAAGATCTATCTGCCCTGAAATTTTCAGATGAATCGGACAACCCGTTGTTGGGTTGCTGCCCCTGAATTGGTAATTTTAAGGTAATTTTGCTGTTTTTGGTTATTATCTTGAATATTATTATAGATAGAGATAAACTGTAAAAAACAATAAATGTCGGCAAAGTAAGATCTACAAATAAGTCAACATGACCGAAATTGTCAGTTGACCCCTTTAGGAGTTATTGCCCTTTATAGTCAATTTTTAACCATTTTTTCGTAAATCTTAGTAATCTTTTACAAAAATCTTCTCCTCTGAAACTACTGGGCCAAGTTAATTATAGATAGAGATCATTGTAAGCAGGAAAAATGTTCAGTAAATTAAGATGTACAAACACATCACCATCACCAAAACACAATTTTGTCATGAATCCATCTGCGTCCTTTGTTTAATATTCACATAGACCAAGGTGAGCGACACAGGCTCTTTAGAGCCTCTAGTTAAGTCAACATTACACTGACAACAGCAATCGCAGGCGAGACACAGGGTTCTGTGGAACCCCTTACAAATTTTTCTTTAAGCAAGATAAATTCATTATAGTGCACACCTGAATAATCAAGGGAAGCAATCACACCTGACATTGCAGGGGGTTCCACAATATTATCATTATGTTCTGAATTATCACATAATAACATGCCCGCATTTGCAGGGGAATATGATTTCTCTTTACAAATGGTAAATTCATTATAGTACACACCTGATTACTCAGGGAATGCAATCAAAACTGACATTGCAGGGGGTTTCACAATATTATCAATATGTTCTGAATTATCACATAATAACATGCCCGCATTTGCAGGGGAATATGATTTCTCTTTACGAATGGTAAATTCATTATAGTACACACCTGAATATTCAGGGGATGCAATCACAACTGACATTGCAGGGGGTTTCACATTATTATTATTATGTTTGAAATTATCACACAATAACACCCGCATTTGCAAGTATGATTTCTCTTTGTGAATGGTAAATTCATTTTAGTACACACCTGAATAATCAGGGGAAGCAATTACATCTGACATTGCAGGGGGTTTCACAATATTATCATTATGTTCTGAATTATCACACAATAACACCCGTATTTGCAGGTATGATTTCTCTTTGTGAATGGTAAATTCATTATAGTACAAACCTGGCACAGCAGGGGGTTTTATAATATTATGCTGAATATAATTATTGCTCATTTTAGCAGATTCACAATGTAGCACTGAAGTTGAACATCATTCATGATTATGACAATCCTTCGATGGATGTTGAACAGATGTGTCTCTTGAGTCTTTGCCTTTACGAATACACTTCCTGCAAACATGCAATAATTTTTTGTCTCCATAAGCAATTAAATGATCTACGGAATTGCTACAGTTTCACACTGATAAAAGCTACAAATTGGATTGCGATTAACCTTATCCCTGAGTACTTCCTCTGTTAGTTTAGATGAAGATTAAAGGGGAGAGATGAGAGTGTGGCCTTGTTCTTTCAAAAAAATCAAATACATAATAAACATGATAAAATGTGGCTTGAACATGCTCTCTTGCTTAAAACCACATGTTAACTAAAACCCGGATGAAGGCATTATCAATTAGGTACAATGAGAGTTGCCCCCCATTGTATGCAAGTATCAACTAATTGATTTATAATAATGTTTGTCTATATGAAAAACTCCTGATGTAATATTTTTTGTGGTACTTGCAATTGCTTAATATTTCCCAATCACAAATATGTGTCAACATATGCAGTTTTTGTCTTGCCTGCGACTGCGAGACATAGGATTACTATCCAGCGATGCGGCTGCAATGTAAACTATTTATATAAAGCTTTATATTTCAGAAGGTAGGATGCTTCATACCTTGTATGCAGATACCTTATGGTTTGAAGTTTCAGTCTGTTATATGTCCATTGTCCTTGACCTCATTTTTATGGTTCAACAACTGCTTGAAAAAAAATTATAGTTTTTTTGTCATGTGAATTTCTCACTTATTATGAGTAATAGGATAACTATATTTGGTGTATGGAATGATTGTAAGGTGCACATGTCAGCCTGGCAGGTATCATCTGACTTTGACATAATTTTCATGGTTCATTATTCAATGTTTAGTTTTTGTGTTTTGGTCTGTTTTTCAAATACTAATAGCAATAGGTCAGCTATATTTGGTGTATGGAATGATTGTAAGGTGTACATGTCATTCTGGCAGGGTTCATCTGATCTTGACCTTATTTTCATGGTTCATTGGTCAATGTGAAGTTTTCCTTATTAAGTCTGTTTCTCAGGTACTATAACCAATAAGGTCAACTATATATGATGTATTGAATGATTGTAATGTGCACATGTCTGCTTTGCAGGGTTCATCTGACCATGTGCTAATTTTCATGGTTCATTGGTCAATATTAAGTTTTCATGGTTTGGTCTTTCTTAGATACTATTAGCAATAGGTCAACTGTATTTGGTGTATGTAATGAATTGTAAGATATATATGTCTGTCTGGCTTGGATTATCTCACCTTGATTCTATTTCATGGATTATTGAATTGATAATGTTAAATTTATGCAAAACTTGTAGTAAAACTTTATCTTTAAGACTATCATCATAAAATTAATCATGAATAGTAAAGCAGGCAAGACATTTCAGCATGTGCACTCTTGTTATAATATTTTGTAAAACAAATAAATTTATGCTATCTTTTCACTCCATTATCTTTTTTTAAGGTCAGAAAGAGCCTATAGTGCACTGCCTCCTTTTAATGCAAATAATTGCTTGCTCTTGTCATGACATAGTTTATTGATGAAAATCAAAGGGTATTTTTACTCTCATTTTAAAATATTTTGCCATGTAAGACAATTTTTATGCCTTTAAAAAATCTTCTTGACACTGAGATTTGAAATGTGATGTTACAATAAACCATTCAAAATGATAAATGTTTCGTTTTGATTTTTAGATTCATTGTCTATGTTAAGCAGAAAATGTTAATTTGAGACCAGAGATTTTTGTATCCAGTCAAATGCATTAGGTCATTATTGGTATTGTTGATATTGTGTTTCCATCAAAAAAGAAACTCAACTTTCAAATGACCAAAATAAACTGATATTCAGGCCTGACTGCTTAAGTATCATTACACAAATGTTTTCCTTACAAAATATTTAGACAATTTTGCTGAAAACTGTCAGGCTGAGGGAACAATATTTTTAAAGAAGAATGCATTTTATTTGTAGGTGATTATGCTGGATTTGATGAAAATCAGCCGACATCCTCCTCAGGAGGGAAGAAAGTTGTCGTAGAAACATTGAAGAACAAACATGGATATAAAAGTCTAGTTATGATAGGAGATGGTGCTACAGATATGGAAGCTTGTCCGCCTGCTGTAAGTGTTGGATGATAGCATCATTATATTTGGGGAAGCTTTTTTTTTTCGGACTGTCTTGACTATACATCACAAAAGCTCATGTAATTTACAAAGTAATCGAATAATGTTGACAGAATGATTTCATGCAGAATTTAATTCCAGAAGAAAAATCATTTTGAAATTTGGTAGGCCACATGAAAAAAAATATTTTCACTTTTATATACAATTATTTCCTGCATTTAGTTTGGTAGAATATTCATTTATATCCTGTCATGGTCAATATAATTTTTTTTTTCAGTTTTCAGTTCCCAAAGGAATGTGAAAAAATGGATAGAATTAATTAAATGCTATGTGTAGTCAAACACACCCTATCAGAATAATACTTACTATTTCCCATTCCAAAAACACACCCTATCAGAATAATACTTAATATTTCCCATTCCAAAAACACACCCTATCAGAATAACACTATATATTTCCCATTCCAAAAACTCACCCTATCAGAATAATACTTAATATTTCCTTTTCCAAAAACACACCCTATCAGAATAATACTTAATATTTCCCATTCCAAAAACACACCCTATCAGAATGATACTTAATATTTCCCATTCCAAAAACACACCCTATCAGAATAATACTTACTATTTCCCATTCCAAAAACTCACCCTATCAGAATAATACTTACTATTTCCCATTCCAAAAACTCACCCTATCAGAATAATACTTACTATTTCCCATTCCAAAAACTCACCCTATCAGAATAATACTTACTATTTCCCATTCCAAAAACTCACCCTATCAGAATAATACTTAATATTTCCCATTCCAGAAACTCACCCTATCAGAATAATACTTACTATTTCCCATTCCAAAAACTCACCCTATCAGAATAATACTTACTATTTCCCATTCCAAAAACAAACATCTACTTTAACACCATGAGTAGATTTAATTTTGTTAATGCAAAAAATTACTTTTAAATGAAAAAAAAAACATAATGGAATTGCATTATACAATGTATTCTTGTGCACTTCAAATTTTTGTGTGAAGTTGATATTTACTATTTTAGTCACTGTCCTTACAGTTTAGATACACGGGACATATGTTTTTGTAATTTTTAACCTGTAATTTTACTTTGTGTTTAAGTCTGCAAGGATAACCATTAAAACTTAATTTTTTTGTGTATCATTTTGAGTAGTTTTAGTATTTTTCAGTCATTGAATTTTTGTTTACTGTTACTTTCCTATCCCAATAAATTGTTGCTTTCCCTGAAGAAATTTTCGTTTGTTAAATTGATCATTTCTGGAATGCAAAAGTTAAAACTTAACAAGGTTTGAGTTTTGATTTGTAAATGAGTTTGAATTACAGTGTTTAAATAATTAACTTCAAAATGATTTAAAGTAAAAAAAAAAGACCAGAGGACATATCTAATTGCAAACATTTATCTTGAACACTCTGTTCAACTAACAAGGAATTACAGTCGATTCACTTCTTCTACTACCAAAAGGTCTTTAATGCCCACATTGTTTTTCTCTTTGTTTTAATAATATAGAAATATTAAGACGTCCAACAAAACTGTATTGGTAGTAGAAGGAAAAGACAACATCATAGCCAGAAGAACACAGACATTATAGAACAGAGTTCCAATGTCACCCGCGTTGCACATATTTTATATTTTCAAGGGGCATAACTCTTTTAAAAAAAGTCGATAATCCACCATTATACAATATATCCAAGATATTGCTGATATTAACCTATAGTATAAGTTTTATAAAAATCTGGCAAGAATTGTACCTGTGAGAGCACTAACTAGGCCATTTTCCATAAATTTAATATTTCCAAGGGGCATAACTCTTTTAAAAAATGTCGATCGTCCACCATCATAGAACTTGTTCGAGATATTGCTGATATTAACCTATAGTATAAGTTTTATAAAAATCTGGCAAGTATTGTACCCCTGAGAGCGCTCGCGAGGCCATTTTCCATAAATTTAATATTTCCAAGGGCATAACTCTTTTAAAAAAAGTCGATCGTCCACCATTATATAATTTGTCCAACGTTGCCGATATTAACCTTTAGTATAAGTTTTATAAAAATCTGGCAAGAATTGTATCCGAGGGCGCTAATGAGGCCATTTTCCATAAAGTTAATATTTCCAAGGGGCATAACTCTTTAAAAAAGTTGATCGTCCACCATCAAAGAACTTGTCCGAGATATTGCTGATATTAAGCTGTAGTATAAGTTTTATAAAAAATCTGGCAAGAATTGTACCCCTGAGAGCGCTAGCAATCCATTTTCCATAAATTTAATATTTCCAAGGGGCATAACTCTTTAAAAAAGTTGATCGTCCACCATCAAAGAACTTGTCCAAGATATTGCTGATATTAAGTTGTAGTATAAGTTTTATAAAAAATCTGGCAAGAATTGTACCCCTGAGAGCGCTAGCAATCCATTTTCCATAAATTTAATATTTCCAAAGGGCATAACTCTTTTAAAAAAAGTCGATCATCCACCATTATACAACTTGTCCGACGTTGCCGATATTAACCTATAGTATAAGTTTTATAAAAATCTGGCAAGAATTGTACCTGTGAGAGCGCTAACAAGACCGAACAGACGAGTGGACGGATGGACAGAAGGACGGACGGCCGGTATTTCCATGTCCCTGCAACGCGTTAAGCAGGGGACAAAAAGACAAACAACAGTCAACAAAGAGCTACTAAGAAAACTAAACATTGAGCAAAATGATCCCAACAAAAACCTGGGATAAACTCATGAGCTCCAGAAGGGTTTGCAATTCTGCTACACTCGGAAGGCTTTTAAAATTCCATGATGACTTTGGAAATTGTCTTTGGTCTTTTATTAAGAAATTACCTTAAATATTAATTATCTGACACATGTATGATCTCAAACCCTCTCTATGTAGAGAAACTGACTTGGTTTCATTAAAGGTATAAATTGTACTATTTAAATTAACAGAGAAATAATATTTCCATTCTATTTGTTATTGTGTTAAGATTACTTTTTGTTTTTTAGGATGCATTTATAGGATTTGGTGGCAATATTATAAGAGAAAAAGTGAAACAGAGTGCGCCTTGGTTTGTGACTGACATGCAGGAATTGATAAATGAAATAAAAGAATAAAAACTTCATGGGAACTTATAACTCAATATAAAAGAGATTCTTCATTTCAGAAGTTATATGGAGTGGTAGCAGGAATATCATGCCAGTACGTTTTGACTAATCAAACCCAGATTGTCATGTGAGCTATTGTCACATCTAGGTGTTTTCATGATGCATGAAACCTAACAATTGTTTTTAGTCAAATATTGGATGGACAACCTTTGCTTTCAAATAAGTCCTGACTGAAAATTAATTTTTAAGCTGATAGTTGCTGCCTTGTCTTTCAAGCAATGCATCTGTTCGTAATAATGGGTTTCAAGATGGGAAATTAAGATTGCATATATCTGTCTACTTTGGCCTAAATATTAAATATAGGTCAATAGTTAAAATGATCAGCAATGCAAGATCTACAAAAAATACCAATAAGCTAAAACAATCAAGTGACTTCTTATAGGAGTTAATTCTGTTGATGTTGATTTTTGACAATTTTTTACGTTTCTGCCTTTTATCTTGAAAAATTAAAGATATCACTTTTGCTATTCAGAAGTTATAGTCCTTGGTTGATTTTAAAATGCTGTGTAATAATTGTCTCGCCTGTGACGAAAGTCGCAGTATGCGAGACATAGGGATTACAATCCGGCGGTGGCATAAACTATTGGTATAATGCTTTATATTTCAGAAGGTAGAAGACCTGGATACATCATACCTTGTATGCAGGTACATTATGTTACGAAGTTTCCGTCTGTCATATGTCCATTGTCCTTGACCTCACTTTCTTGGTTCAGCGACTGCTTGAAAAAAAAATTATAGTATTTTTGTAATGTGAATTTCTCACTTGTTATGAGTAATAGGATAATTATATTTGGTATATGGGTTCTTTTCAACCTCTACATGTCCGTCAGACAGGGTTCACCTGACCTTGACCTCATTTCCTGGATCAGTGATTAAGGTTAAAGTTAGGTGATTAGTTCCGTTTCTCGGATACTATAAGCAGTAGGTCAACTATATTTGGTGTAAGGAATGATTGTAAGGGAAACATGTCAGTCTGGCAGGGTTCATCTGACCTTGACCTCATTTTCATGGTTCATTGGTCAATGTTAAGTTTTTGTGTTTAAGCAGTAGGTCAACTATATTTGGTGTATGAAATGATTGTGAGGTGTGCATGCGGTCAAGCTGGTATCATCTGACCTTGACCTCATTTCTTGGTTCATTGGTCAATGTTTAGTTTTTGTGTTTTGGTCTGTTCTTACGATACTAATAGCAATATGTCAGCTTTATTTGGTGTATGGAATAATTGTAAGGTGTACATGTCTGTCTGGCAGGTATCATCTGACCTTGACATCATTTACATGGTTCATTGGTCAATGTTAAGATTTGTGTTTTTGTCTGTTTTTCAATTACCATAAGCAATAGGTCAACTATATTTGGTGTATGGAATAATTGTAAGGTGAACATGTCTGTCTGACAGGATTTATCTGACCTTGACATCATTGTTATGGATCTTGAAAAATGTTAAGTTTATGTGATACTTGTAGTAAAACCTTATCTTTAAGACTTTCAACATAAAATCAATGGTCAGTAAAGTAGACGAGACATTTCAGTGTGTGCACTCTTGTATAATTTTCTATGTGATAATTTGAGAACTCTTCAATTAATCCACTTGAAATTTGAATAAGTTGATTCTAATATGTGAAAATGGGCCATGTTTGATTTTATCATTTTCCCTTTTTGCCATTCTGGAGTAATAGTCTTTGATGTATGTGAACCATTAAACCAATCCTTTTTGAATTTGAACATGTTATTTCTTGTGACAAAATTGAGAATTAGTTTAAAATTGATGATTTTTGTTTTATGTCATTCAAGTGTAATGGTACTTCATTGATTGACACATGCTGCATTATTCCTCTCGATGTTATAAATTGAGATTCGTTGTACCAATCCTTTCCAAATTTTGGTATGTTGCTTTTCTTGGCAAACTGAGGGTCAAGTTCGATACTGACCATTTTCACTTTTGCTGTTCATAAGTTAAGGTTCTTGATTGATTGAAAAATGCTGCTTTACCCCGATATGTTGTTTCCATGCAATAACTTGCGAACTATTGATCTAATTTCTTTAGAATTTTGATAAAGCATTATTTGTTAGCACTTACACAATTACAATAAATGGCAATATAGTTTACAAGAAAAAAAAATAAATGTTACTAAGATAGTAGTAACAATAGATATCATATATTGGTTATCTCTTTAAAAGCAGCTAACTTCTTATCAATAACCATTCGTTTATAATCAACATCATTTTTGTCGAGCCTTCGACTTTTGTCGAAAAAACGAGACATAGCGATCCTACATTCTGTCGGCGTCGTCGTCGGCGTCGTCGGCGGCGTCCACAAATATTCACTCTGTGGTTAAAGTTTTTGAAATTTTAATAACTTTCTTAAACTATCCTGGATTTCTACCAAACCTGGACAGAAGCTTGTTTATGATCATAAGATAATATTCAAAAGTAAATTTTGTAAAAAAAAAATTCCATTTTTTCCGTATTTTACTTATAAATGGACTTAGTTTTTCTGCCAGGAAACATTACATTCACTCTGTGGTTAAAGTTTTTGAAATTTTAATAACTTTCTTAAACTATCCTGGATTTCTACCAAACTTAGAAAGAAGCTTGTTTATGATCATAAGATAGTATCCAGAAGTAAATTTTGTAAAAAAAAAATTCCATTTTTTCCGTATTTTACTTATAAATGGACTTAGTTTTTCTGCCAGTTAACATTACATTCACTCTGTGGTTAAAGTTTTTAAAATTTTAACAACTTTCTTAAACTATCCTGGATTTGTACCAAACTTGGACAGAAGCTTGTTTATGATTAAAAGCTAGTATCCAGAAGTAAATTTTGTAAAAAAAAAATTCTATTTTTTCCGTATTTTACTTATAAATGGACTTAGTTTTTCTGTCAGTTAACATTACATTCACTCTGTGGTTAAAGTTTTTAAAATTTTAACAACTTTCTTAAACTATCCTGGATTTGAACCAAACTTAGACAGAAGCTTGTTTATGATTAAAAGCTAGTATCTAGAAGGAAATTTTGTTCCATTTTTTCCGTATTTTACTTATAAATGGACTTAGTTTTTCTTCCAGTTAACATTACATACAGTCTGCAGTTTAAGTTTTTAAAACATTTATTAGATTCATAAACTATCCTGGATTTTTACCAAACTTGGACAGAAGCTACTTACAATCAAAAGATAGTATAGAGAGGAATATTTTTATTAATTTTTTTCCTCATTTTTGCTGAGCCTGTGATTAACAGCAAAAAGTAGGCGAGACACTGGGTTCCGCGGAACCCTTACGAATTTTTCAATACAGTAGGTGAATTTCTGTTTAAAACTCATGATAACAAGCTGCTTGATATAAAAGATAATTTACTGTTTAACAGAACACTTTTGAATTTAAAGGGGCATTAATTGTCAAATTCACATTAACTGATTAGACTCAAATTCTCATATTTGATTTAAAACATACTCAAAGGTATATCCAAATTACAAAAAGTCTAAAATAAACAATTAACAATGCATGGACTTGATAATATGTATTAAAATTTCGTTTGTATTTGTAGTCTAGACGCCATCTAATTAACCATCGAGATGACCTCCGAAGACTGCCGACAGTCATGTAACCCGATATAAACATACATATGAACTTCGACAGAAAAAGGCCAATCGTAGTCTATTATGGTTAAAATGAAAATAGTTTGCTAATATTTTAAAACAAAAATGGACAGGCATCAAAATTGATTAGCAAGCAAATTGAGATCTACAATTAATTTCATTGGTTGTTGATTTCCTGATCCCCACTAAGTGGAGGCCATTTAATTTCAGGAGGGAGAGAAAACTTGAACTATCTTTTTTATCCTGATATCTTCCTTAATAAATAATGTGATCCTATTACTGAAGAAAAGGGAAATCCGTTGGTCTTAATTAAACTGAAAACCTGAATATTTTGAAAATAAATGCAACACAAACCAGAATAAAAAATTTACATGCCAGTACTGTTTGACTCACCGAACCCGAATTGTCATGTGAGCTATTGTCACATTTAGGTGTTGTCATGAGTAGTAGGAGGAATAGCATGCCAGTACTGTTTGACTCACCGAACCCGAATTGTCATGTGAGCTATTGTCACATTTAGGTGTTGTCATGAGTAGTAGGAGGAATAGCATGCCAGTACTGTTTGACTCACCGAACCCAAATTGTCATGTGAGTTATTGTCACATCTAGGTGTTGTCATGAGTAGTAGGAGGAATAGCATGCCAATACTGTTTGACTCACCGAACCCGAATTGTCATGTGAGCTATTGTCACATCTAGGTGTTGTCATGAGTAGTAGGAGGAATAGCATGCCAGTACTGTTCGACTCACCAAACCCGAATTGTCATGTGAGCTATTGTCACATCTAGGTGTTGTCATGAGTAGTAGGAGGAATAGCATGCTAGTACTGTTCGACTCACCGAACCCGAATTGTCATGTGAGCTATTGTCACATCTAGGTGTTGTCATGAGTAGTAGGAGGAATTGCATGCCAGTACTGTTCGACTCACCGAACCCGAATTGTCATGTGAGCTATTGTCACATCTAGGTGTTGTCATGAGTAGTAGGAGGAATAGCATGCCAGTACTGTTCGACTCACCAAACCCGAATTGTCATGTGAGCTATTATCACATCTAGGTGTTGTCATGAGTAGTAGGAGGAATAGCATGCCAGTACTGTTCGACTCACCGAACCCAAATTGTCATGTGACTCATCAAACCAAAATTCAACCATTAAATACTTTTTGATTGAATTTGGATTTGTTGTTTCTTATGAAAAAATAGAGGTGAGGTTTAATTTTGAGGATTTTTTACTTTTGCCATTCAGGGGTTATTGTACTTGATTGATTGACAAATGCTACTTCATTTCTTGCCGTGCGAATTGAGAATCATTGTGCCAATCCTTAAAATGATGGTATGATGCCGTGAAGGAAGACAAAGAAGCTGGAATGGCCACTGACCTTAAGCATGAAAACTAGCAATCATAGTCAATTAAGATCATAGTCAATTAAGATTGGAGGTAAAAGGAAAAATAGTTGACTAATAATTTGAAACCACTAGTAAACAGGAAAATCGTTGACAGGGATGTAATGCTTAGTAGCTATAAAACTCAAATAAAAATTCGCAGTTCATGTATTAAGTCCTTTGTAACCGTTATGAAATTGGGTAAATATTGATGAGAGATATTATCAAACAGTGGACACTTTTTCACTGTTTAAAAGATAATAAAATTAACATTAGTAATGGATGATCACAAAAAAATCCATCAGAATTATTCTCCGAGTACAACTAGGAGTTGTTTAAAAAAAACCTTGACTAATCATGAGGGTCTCGCACGGTCTCTGGGTATTCTAAATAACGCTTAAGTTTGGAGTGTATATAGGAATTGCTGTCTGTACATGTCTAGTTCGATCTTTTGAATGCTCCGAACATATCAATGATATTTTGTATTGTAGACCACCACCAGACAACGTCCCTAACAAATATAGTGTTTGAATACTAGTATCTGTTTTAAAGCCCGGGTCAAGATCACAAATGGTTAGAGTTTATTTTCTAATTTTCAAAAGAGTATTGGAATAAGAATTGTGAGTGGCTTGAAAGATATTATTCTTTTGGAATTGTTTGTCCACCACCATAAGGTGTGTTGGGAATAAAGTTTGAATTGCTGTCTTCAAGTTTGCTTGCCGTGGGTGAGGGAGATGGTGGTTTATATCCCCGTTCAGGTCAAACCAAAGCATTTGCAGCTTCTCTGCTTAGCAAGCGTCATATTCCATTTATGTCTTATTGCTTCAGGGTATCTCGTTAACCTTTTCTTATCTGCGATTTTTTTTTATTTTATCAAACATGTTTTGGGACTTTCCTGCAAAACTTTCGTACAAAAAGATCGTATGCACTAAGTTTATGTCGTGTCCTAGAATACCCTACATTTGATTAAAAACAATTTCCGATCTTGTATAGAAACCAAATTTGTCCGGGTTTTTAAAATGAAACGCTATGAACTTTTGAATTATAGTTAATCAGGTATTGAAACCCTATTATAAGTAGAAAATGCGCGAAAATATCAATTGATTGCACTTTATCCCAAACTTAAATGTACTTAACAAATATTTGTCAATGCCTACAAAATAGCAAAATTAATATCTAAATGAAATACTGCGAACGTGACTGCGAGATATTGACACATTGATTTAAACTTTTGAATGGTTGCCTTAAAACAACTGATTTAAACTGTATAATAAGTTTTGTTGGTAAATGAAACCAGATTAAATCTTGAAAATGTGAGGAAATGTTTTTTTAATCAATACACTTTATTCCCAGAACCAGTGTATTGTTCGCTAAACAAATGTTTTTATCAATGCCTACAAACGAGCAAACAGGAGATCTTAAATAAAATACTGCGAACGTGACTGGCATATTGATGTAAGCTTTTGAATTTCTTCCCTGAAACAACTGGTATAAATTGGAGTCTTTTCATTTCGGTTTGCGTACTTTGCGGATCCTACCTTTGATTTCGTCCTGAATATGACATTGTACGTTAAGCAACCAACAAAGCCGTGCATTAGAGGTTTGCGCGTTCTTTGTGAAACTTAAATTCGGTGGTTCCCGAGTAAAAAACTAAAACTGTATAAATATAACCCCAACTCCCTGTTTTGACTGTCAAAAATTGTTAATTTTATTACAATAATTTCTGTCTCGCCGATTAATATCACAGAATGCAAGACATAGGGACGCTCGGCGGCAATATACAGCGGATGGTTTACTTCATCTGACCTTGACCTCATATTCATGATTCATTGATCAACGAATTAATTTTTTCGTGATTGGATCCGTTTCTCGGATTAAGAAGTAATAGGTCAACTATGTTTGGCATTTAGAAGGATTGTAAGGAGTGCATTTCCGTATGTCAGGGTTCGTCAGCCCATGACCTCATTTTCATGGTTCATTGGTCAAATTAAATTTTCAAGGCATGATGAGGTATGCTTCAGATCCTTTAAGCAATATGTCAAGTATGTTTGGTGTATATAATGATCGTAGGTGTTCACGTCCGTCTGACAGGGTTCATCTGACCGTGACATCAATTTCTTGGTCATTGGTCTACGTTAAGTTTTTTTGTGATTAGCGTTGTGTCTCAGATACCGTACGCAATTGATCAACTTTTGTTGTATATTATGATGATTGTATGATGTGTTCGTGCGTCTTACATGGTTAATGTGACAATGACCTCGTTTTCATGGTTCATTGATGATGTTAAGTTTATGTGATACCTATAGTAAGACATTGATCTTCAAGACAGTAAAGTAGGCGTTTCCTATTGTATTTAGCAATGAATATGTATTTCAACATATGTATGAACACCTGTTATCTTCTTCGATAAGTTAAAAATATTTTGAGGCTTTGACGTGATTTACCCATAATACACCAAACGTAAGTCGCGATTGTGTTTGATATTTTTCAAATAGACATTTTTTCAATAAGAACTATTCTTGCACTTTTCAATTATATTAAAAATAAGCATAAAGCATAAAAAAATCTGAAAGTCATTTAAATCAATACCGTTTCACAATTTATCAACTCAAGCCTACTTTAGATATAACTATTAATTCCTTCTAAAGGCCATAACATAACATGACAATTCCCTTTTAAGACTTCTGGAAAACATTCCTTCTGAAGGCCATGTAAGAATAAACAATTCTTTTTTACGTCAATTCTGTTTTATGTTATTGTTATTTTATTCAAATAGAATTAACTGAATCTATACTTACTAGATCCACAATTGGTTTCTCCAAGTTTAAGCCTATATATGGCAATCGCGAATAAATGAAATAACAAAAGAAATCTTAGGAATCACACTAAAAAGTTATAATCATTTAGAAATGTAATATATTTAAATATATATTTTACCAGTAAGATTTTGTACAGTTTAAATTTTAGCTTTTTTGAAACCAACACCTTTCAACCTTCGTATGATCTCGTATGTCATTTTCAAATGTAACTTAAAGATGTTGATAATAAAGATGAATTAGAACTGGTTGCTTCAAGTTGTTGATAATAAAGTTGAGCTAGAACTGGTTACTTCAAACTGTTGATAATAATGTTGAGTTAGAACAGTTAGCTGCATGCTGTTCATAATAAATGTAAGATATAACCGTTAGCTTCAAGCTGTTGATAATATAGTTGAGTTAGGACCGTTAACTTCAGGCTGTTGATAATATAGTTGAGTTAGATCTGGTTGCTTCAAGCTGTTGATAATAATGTTGAGTTAGATGTGGTTGCTTCAAGCTGTTGATAATAAAGTTGAGAAAGAACTGGTTGCTTCAAGCTGTTGATAATAAAGTTGAGTTAGATCTGGTTGCTTCAAGCTGTTGATAATAATGTTGAGTAAGAACTGGATGCTGCAACCTGTTGATAATAAAGTTAAGTTAGATCTGGTTGCTTCAAGCTGTTGATAATAAAGTTGAGTTAGAACTGGTTGCTTCAAGCTGTTAGTAATAAAGGTTAGTTAGAACTGGTTGCTTCAAGCTGTTGATAATAAAGTTGAGTTAGATCTGGTTGCTTCAAGCTGTTGATAATAAAGTTGAGTTAGAACTGGTTGCTTCAAGCTGTTAATAATAAAGGTTAGTTAGAACTGGTTGCTTCAAGCTGTTGATAATAAAGTTGGGTTAGATCTGGTTGCTTCAAGCTGTTGATAATAAAGTTGAGTTAGAACTGGTTGCTTCAAGCTGTTGATAATATAGTTGAGTTAGATCTGGTTGCTTCAAGCTGTTTATAATAAAGTTGAGTTAGAACTGGTTACTTCAAGCTGTTGACAATATAGTTGAGTTAGATTTGGTTGCTTCAAGCTGTTTATAATAAAGTTGAGTTAGAACTGGTTACTTCAAGCTGTTGATAATAAAGTTGAGTTAGAACTGGTTGCTTCAAGCTGTTGATAATAAAGTTGAGTTAGAACTGGTTACTTCAAACTGTTGATAATAAAGTTGAGTTAGAACTGGTTGTAGGTTCCAGTGACTGTTTAAATTGAAGAAGTACAACGAAATAAGTTGCCAGCATCCCACTTAACTGAAGAATAAAAGATGCCAATGTTATAAGTGTAAATATTAACCAAAATAATTTTGTATTCTTAGTTTTCCAAAATTATATAATTGTAAGCAAAACTGTTTAGTAAACGTTGTATTTTTTTTAAACAAGCTAAGCTGCTATGCAATCCGTCCATATCTTAGTATAAAGTGTGAATTGAACACATAAGATTAACTCTGTATGTTGTCTGTAGAAATTCATGTAGTCGAATACCTGTCTCGTGCATACAGCAATTCTCTGACAATTGTGCTCTTGATTTAAGAATACCAGCAAAATGTTCAGAGGCAAAATGATGAATAGACAAGAACACTTGCTTTATCATTCATATGAATTTGGAAATGAGTTTCAATCGGGTTGTTTTCGTATTTATCCTTTCAGAATTTTCAGAAAAGTTAATAGTTTTAACAGACTTTCAACGATCTGTCTTCAATACCAAATACCAGATATACACCCTTTCGAAAAAAAAAACTAAACCAAACAATAAAATTGAGAATGGAAATGGGGAATGTGTCAAAGAGTCAACAACCCGACCAAAGGCAGAAAACAGCCTAAGACCACCAATGGGTCTTCAACACAGCGAGAAAATCCCGCACCCGGAGGCGGGCTTCAGCTGGCCCCTAAACAAAAATGTGTACTAATTCAATGAAAATGGACGTCACACTAAACTCCAAAACATATAAATGAACTAAAATTAAAAAAACATGTAAGACTAACAAGGCCAGAGGCTCCTGACTTGGGACAGGCGCAAATATG
This sequence comes from Mytilus californianus, assembly GCF_021869535.1. Taxonomy (NCBI): domain Eukaryota; kingdom Metazoa; phylum Mollusca; class Bivalvia; order Mytilida; family Mytilidae; genus Mytilus; species Mytilus californianus. The sequence goes on from NW_026262667.1 coordinate 12,191,595, forward strand.
CGGCTGGGTTAAACATGTTTTTTGAGATCTCAACACTCCCCTATACCTCTAGCCAGTGTAGAATAAACAAACACACAGCAATACGCACAGTAAAACTCAGTTTAAAAGAAGCCCGAGTCCGATGTCAGAATAGGTAACAAAAGAAACTAAGCAAAATGACAATGATACATAAATTAACAAAGGACTACTAGCAGTCACTGACATACCAGCTCCAGACCTCAATTAAACTGATTGAAAGATTATGTCTTCATCATATGAAAATCAAGCACAATTCCTCCCGTTAGGGGTTTATTATCATACCATCATAAAATATATGAGAAGAACATAACTCGTATCATGCCAACAACTGGTTTTAGAATAAATGTGTTTATTTGCGATGCAAAGACCTTATGAGTGAATCAATATTAATACCAAAATATGCCATCTTTAATGACCTGACAACAGTATCGTAACTATATCCCTTCTGAATAAGTCTGTTTAAAGGTTTGGTTAGAGGGGAATGTCGACATTTTTGTGCTTTGAATAGAATATTACCATAAAAGATTGGATGTAAAATACCTGAACGTATAAGATGTCTGCATGTTGATTTATATTTACGAATGACGATGATAAAATTTAGTAAATGTTTTGACTAGTTTGTTATATCGAAAACCCTGGTGTAATAATTTTTCAGTAATACAGAGGTTTCTTTCGTTAAAATCAAATACGTTGTTACATACACGAGCGAATCGAACAAGTTGAGATATATAAACACCATAAGATGGTGACAAGGGAAAGTCACCATCTAAAAATGGATAATTAACAATAGGAAATGAAAAATCATCTCTTTTATCATAAATTTTGGTATTAAGCTTCTCGTTAAAGATATAGATATCAAGATCCAGGAAAGAGCAGTGTTCATTGTTAGTATTACCTTTAATTAAAGTCAATTCAGCAGGATAAATCTCTTTAGTGTACATACTGAAGTCGTCATTATTGTGAGCCAATATATCATCCAAATATTTAAAAGCGTTATTAAATTTTTTGTATCAGATGTTGTTTCGATGGGTCTTTGCTAATTTTACTCATAAATTATAACTCATAACAATACGGAAACAGGTCCGCAATAAGTGGTGTACAGATTGTCCCCATTGGAATTCCGATGTATGATTTAACAAATGGTGCCCACCAAGGGGACAACAAGCCGTGATGGCGCGAGGGTTTAAAGGCCTGTCAATGTCGTTAAACACCATTCGTCGTATTAGCATTATAACCCTTCATATTGATTGCTGTGTCAATTTTAAATAGTTTTCAAATTAACGTTTTGTTGCAAAATAAATATTGGAGGTCATCATAAACCAAAGCCAAATAACCCGTTTTTGAATGGCTTTACAAATCGATCGAATTTTGGTTTGTGGTGGAATACTTACTCCTTTTAAATTCTTAGATCGGTTGATTGGTTTATTTGTGTTTAACGCCACTTTCAGCACCATTGCGCTATTTCGTGACGGTCAGTTTTTATTGGTGGAGGCACGTGGAGTGCCCGGGGAGAACCTACGAACTGACAATCCTAGTCACCAGCCTGATTCGAACTCACGACCCCAGTGTTGACCTCAGTGTTGACAGGCTAGTGATACAGTAGTTCAACTACTTAGACCACTCGGCCACCGAGGCCCCCAAATTCTAAGATATCTTGTGTACAACATTTATTGAAATAGATCATCATTGCAATTTTGAACGTCTTAAATATGTTAGATGTTGATAGATATGACATATTGTTGTCAAAACTTCAAAATAGACATATAAAAATTGTGATACCGTAGATTAAGTAAGGAATGATCCTGCTTGTGAAATTGTGAAATAAATTGATGAAGTTTAATGTAAAATATCTAAAAAATACCAATAGCATAATCTTACAGTCAGAAAAGTTGTCTTGTCAATGATGAATAGGTTCATTACAGAAATTCCAACGGGGTCAGTCAGCTGTTTCAGAAATGTACTGTACTGTAATAAAATAAAGCATTATAAAATAAATGGTCTGATTATTTCTGTATTTGGTCTTATTTTTCTTTTCTTTTTTTTTGTGTTTTTTTTTGTTTGTTTGTGTAAATACTATTTAATTATGTTTAATGTGTTCTTACTATATTACAATAACAGATGTGTACATATACTTCTTACTCTTATCCATACTATATTACAATAACAGATGTGTACATATACTTCTTACTCTTATCCATACTATATTACAATAACAGATGTGTACATATACTGCTTGCTCTTATCCATACTATATTACAATAACAGATGTGTACATATACTGCCTTCTTTTCTTATTTTCAACGCCCCAAATGACCTGTGCGACAGAATACTTTACATAACGATACCATAGCAACATACGTTAAATAAGAGACAACAGTATCAACATGTTTCAAATACTAGTATTTGAACTTTTTTCACGTTGACAAATCACGAGTCCAGTTTTATTCATACATCGACGTGCAAGACCTTACGGTATAGTCACTAGGGAAGGTAAAACATCCGATAGTAGTAGGTACATAAATAATAAGAATTAAAAGAGATTCTGGGTATATTTATGTGAGACTGCAATTCAACGACAATAAAATCCAAAAGACATCTAGATGTCAACATACAGTCTTCAATAATACACAAGTGTTGTCTTCAATAATACACAAGTGTTGTCTTCAATAATACACAAGAAAACAAACCACTGCAGGAAACATATTGCAAGATTTACTAAATAACGGGTATAATTTACCTGAAGTGAATATTCAGTTGACACGTTTCTTAGAGGTAGAACATACAAGATATGCTTTGGTTTGTGTGCCTACAAAAGGAAAAGATAGAAAGCACTATAAATTGCTGTACTGTTTCTTTTGGATTTGTGTTTTGGTGTTCGATTTGTTTGTCAATAGTTTCACATATTATTTATATTCTTTCATGATATTTGTCTTTTAATTTTTAGATCTTAATGGCGAGTTTTTGAATAGGCTTATAAATTCCCCCTTTTATGGCAGAATAATAAAATTGTAAAACATTACTGTTCTGAAAAAAAATGTTTACTAAAAGACCCTGCATAGCCACCCAGTATAAAAATAAGGAGATGTGGTATAATTGCCAATGAGAAAGCTAACCGCTTATATTCAATTTAAGTGGATGCAAGCAATCATAGGCAACCCGCGTACGACCTTAAACAATGAGAAAAATCCATATACCGTATACAGTCGGCTATAAGAGGCCCCGACATAAAAAGTGAAACAATACAATTGAGAATAATAACGACCTAATTTATAACAAAACAATTTAAGAAAAACAAATATGACAGACACGAACCAACGAGGCACAAAAATAACTAACATTAAAACAATAGACACAAAGCACCGAAATAAGAGTTCTGGCAGCTAATGAAAGCTAGTTCAAAGCCAATTACAACTAATAAATAAATGATATTCTCAAAAATTAAGTATCAACCATTAAACATCCAACGGATTGATTGTAAAGACGTCATAAATAGTCTGAGAAACTTATGATCTTGTGCAATGCCAAGAAGAAGAAGAAGAAGAAGAAGAAGAAGAAGATATTTTATTTCCAATTATGGGCCCCAAAGGGCATAAACATTACAACATCAATAATTTTCATAATACAATACAAACAATGACATATAAGTAAACAGTATCAACAGGATGAACAATCGGGAACGAAAAGTCGTCTCTTTTGTTGTAATTTTTTGTATAGAGTTTCCCGTGTGAAACTGAAATATCTTAATATAGAAAAGGACAATTCTTTCTGTCTGTATAAGATTTATTTCAAGTATTTTCCTTTGTGTAACTTTCAGCAGTAAAATACGAAAATTCTTAATTATTCAAGTCAAAAATATCTTTACTGAGTTCTGCCATTATCTGTGATTCATAACAATAAGTCTGCTATTAGATTGGTGCAGTTGGTGCCCTTGTGAAAACCTACAACCTGTCGATAAACTTTATTGTCGAAACGTACATAGATGTTGTCAAGAAGAAAATTTAAAACTTTAATCATCTCATCACAGTTCCAGTAAGTATTTTTAGCATATTTCCCTTTTTTTATCACAGAAGAAGGCTTTATATGAGTTGAAGCAAATAAATCTGCAACCAGATTTTCCAAAGGACCATTGAATTAAATAAGAGAACTTATGTTTGATAAGATTAGTAGTGTAGTGTACAAAGATTAGTAGCGGGTTTTTGTGTAGTTTAAGGAAGCTAATACACAGCAGGGGCTTTCAAATTTTGTAAAGGATGCATTTAGCTGAGCTGCGGTAGTGACATGGTTATTTACTTTTTGACTCTCTGCGAAGCGCACGGCCTTGAATGTAGTTGAATGTATAATTCCATTCTTAAGGACATCCGTGTAATATTTACGCCATACTGCCACCACATTGTTGCCTGCCTTGCCGGCCGGTACGAACATACACCGCTTTGCGAGTATACTTGGATTTTGTTTTTAATCCTAGAAATGGGCGTATTATTTACTCTTTTATTTATTTATTTCTAAATTATTTTTCGAAAAGTACCGAGTCCTGTCATTTGCAACTGATTTTACAGTTTATTCTTTTGTTGTGTAGTTATACTAATGTTCAAGGTTACGGACTAATGTTCAAGGTTACGGGAGGGTTGAGAGCTCACTAACATGTTTAACCCCGCCACGTTCTGTATAGATGTACCTGTCCCAAGTCAGGAGACTGACATTCAGTTGTTATCGTTGGTTGATATAGACTAGAGAATGGAAACGGGTAATGTGTCAAAGAGACAACAACCTGACCAATTAGACGAAAACAGTCAAAGGCCACCAATGGGTCTTCAACGCAACGAGAAGAAATTCCCGCCCCGGAGGCGGGCTTCAGCTGCCCCCCAAACAAAATGTATATTAGTTCAGCGAAATGGACGCCACACTAAACTCCGAAACATACAAATGAACCAAATGATGTCTGTCCAAATTTGTGTTTGGTTTGTTGTATTGTCATAAATCTGGCCGTTGTTTTTTTCCGTTTGAACTGCTTCACAGGTTTGTCATGTCGGGGCCTTTTATAGCGGACTATACGGTATGGTTTTTGTTCATTGTTGAAAACCGTACGGGGACCTATAGTTGCTAAAGTCCGCTTCATTTGGACTGTTGGATAAATGCCTTATTGAAATTCATATAACATCACCCAATCTTGATTAAAATTCAGATATCGGAACTCGCGTGTCAGTCGAAGCTTATATCAGAGATCTTTATTTTAATAACATATATTGCACATCTCCTTATTTTATTTTGTTTCTATTTTTAGCTATTTCGTTGTCAAACACATCAATAAACAATTCATTTTGAATAAGATAGACCACATAGCTATATTTCTATCTTACCAGATTGCTGACAATAGTACAGCTAATAGCTATAGCCAATAACATTACTGTTACAGCAACCATCCAAAATATATGAGCAAGGAAAACCAAAGTGTTATGGCGTGTATCTGGAAACCAAATCAGACTGTATAAGAGCAGTAATATATGAGCAATTGATGTAACCCACGTGCTGCCATTGTACAATTTAAACATATCATTAGCTTTCTCGATCAAATCACAAAGAGAAGTATACTGTTGTCGTAGGTCTTCTAAATCGTTATTTTTGTTGTTGATTCTGTTCTGAAGATGCTCAATGTAAATTCGCAACTCTTTCCCTAACAGCAGTGTAATGAGAATTTCTAAACCACAAAGTCCAAGCCAGGAACCTGACAAGAAAACCTTCACAAGAAGATACACTCCTTTAAGGAAATCTGCAAGGGAATCCGCTCTTGTATATGGGGCAATTACATTGTCAAAAAAATCAACTCGATAACTTACATAGCCGAAAAATACGATATTTCCTCCAATTAGAGCACACGTAATGATAACGGCCAAGTTAGATATTCTTCTCAAAGATTTTCTGTCTTTATAGGAGGTCAATGTACATTTTCTCCAGTTCTTAAGAAAAGTAAACATATCACTTTTGTTATTAGATAATCTGTTTGAAACAAACGTATTAATCATACACTGCACGAAGAATAATGATATTAATATTTTTGGAATCCCTTTCTCGAAATCATCAACATCCATGTATGTAGAAAGATGTCTGAAGAAATTTGCAAAGCTGAAAAAAATGGTGAACGAGCAAACATATTTGAGTATCCGATTAGTGTTCGGGTGTGATATTTGTTGATCCTCACTTAAGGCAATAGGATTAAATATTCCAAAAATAGCTAAAAACCAAAAAAATGAATTCAATACCCCATTTATCTGAATTTCTTTGTCTGGCTCACATTCTGATAATTCTTTTTCATGAAGACAAGCTGGCTCTACGGTTATACACCGTCTTTTCATGTCGGTCATTCTCATATTCAGAATCCTTATGACTAACTTCGATTTATAACGGATCAAAAATGTTCCATTTGATTTACAAAATTATAAACACCCATGTCGCATCTACAGGCGAGATGCAATTTAACGAAAATTGATTATTTTCTCCAATTTAATTTTTTAAAGTGTTCTTCAAAATCTAGTCTGTTGAAAATCTACGATGTCATGCTATCGATTACCATACACAGATTTGAATGCTGCAGTAAGTGGTTCGATGGCACCGGAAACGATAGGCGTGGCTATCCATAAGGGATTTCTTTATGCATATGATACAGATATAGGTGAGAGTTTTCGGAAACGGATGTAATTTAACAGCGATTAGTTTTACTGAATGCTCAACGAACCTAACTATTCGTTAACTTTTTCTTTGATCAAATAATGTACATGTATGCGATAAAAGTTTACTTCGCGATTCTACTTCGTTCGTCGCTTTTTCATAGCAATACACTTACAAAAAGAAACATTCAATTCTTATAGTAACATTTTAAAACTTATAAAATCACGAAATTGCGATGTAATTCAAGCTTTACGTTCGATTTGTTCCTTCGCATCGTTTTACCAATCATACTGTTTGTATTGAAGTCATTAGAGTTCAATTTCTCTTTTCTATTATCATTTTATAAAACATCAATCGGCGTTTCTAAGGATACCAACTGTGCTCCTCTTCTTGCCAACTTGTTCCTTTATCAAAACGAGGAAGACCTCATACAGGTTCTTCTCGGGAAGAATAAATAGAAGCTAGCATCATTTTCAAATTCAAAGTTTCATTATGGTTACTATATTGAACACATCTATCCCATACGGAACTTGAATTAAAAAACACATCTGCTACAGTCAAATCTGCATCATTTCTTGACACATTGAAACTGACAATATATGAAAATTAATCTTTACGACAAAGGGACATTTCAGCTTTGCAATTGTGAACTTTCCGTTTCTATGTAGCAACATTCCAGCAGCGCTTGCTATCGTGATTTCCTTGACAGAGGGCTGCTGCTGACAAGAAAACGATTGAACCAAGGGTTCCAAGTGGTGATGTTGGAGCAATCTCTTCGAAAGTTTTACAAGGTTGGTTGACTGTTGTTGGATATCTGTGTTACAGATGACAACGGACAAGCTTGTGACATTAGATTTTGAACTTACCATGAGCAAAACGAAGGGTGCTACCACTGGAGCACATGAAACTGAACAAAGCTGTGTAGCTCAGTCTACTTTTTATGGAGTTTTTTAAACGTGTTTGACATTTCATCAACTTGTCTTGGCCATGGTTTTTCGTTTTTCAGTTTTATCTAGACTTACACAAGTTTTGAATCTTGCATCTTTCAACGCTTTTTTAAATTCTAATTAGCGATTCATGAACTCAACTCAGGTTTTTGTGAAACACATTTCTTTCAATGGCTACGCAGTCTTGGTATTTTTGCATTGACTTACAGCATTGCATTCTTTTAATGTTGCATTGGTTTTTGCTATTGTTTTTTCTTCTATAATAGTAGGGACCTCGACTACTGTATTACTATCCTTTCAACACCGAGGTTGTGAGTTCGAGTCATGCAAGTGGCAAGTGCATTCGACTCCAATCTTAATTGACTAAGATTGTCAGTGGTTCTTTCCTGCTTCCTCCGCCGACAAAAACTTGCCACCACGAAATAGCCAACAGTGCTAAAAGTGCTTTACACACCAATCAATCATCCATATTAGTAAAGTTTCTAATGGGATCTAAAGACTTCATCTTGATGCTTGTTCATCATATATTTTTTGGTTTGAAACCATACATCAGTTGTTTTCCATTCGTTTGATGTGTTTGAGCTTTTGATTTTGCCATTTGATAAGGGACTTTCCGTTTTGAATTTTCCTAAGTTTCCTTGGAGTCCGGTATTTTTGCTATTTTACTTTTCACAAAAACCACAAGAGTAAAGGTCCTTCAAACGTTCCAATTCCAGTATTTAGAAGATTTTTGTCTCGCATTTGAATAGACAGGATATATTTCAATAATTTTATGAGTCTACAAATATCACTTTCTTTCTCCTTTTCTGTCAAAATATATTGAGGGGCTGTTGCTTTATTACTTACAATTTCTAAACACTTGGGTACATGGCTAAGCAGAAGGTATTTTAATTTACCTGTAAAACTGATACATTTTCAAGAAGGGGGAAAGGTATTTCATAACAAGTAATAAAACATCAGTATTTTAAAATCTTTAACAATTTTATTTGGTTATTATCATAAAACAATATACTGCATTGCATTACAGGTCAAAGCTACTCTATTGCCTTTTGATCATAGCAAAATATGACAAATTAAAAACAATAAGGATTAACATCATCTCGACAGCTTTCAACATAGCACCATACAAATCAAAACTTTCATGCAATAAAAACATCATACCATTCAGATTCATAGAAAAATCACAGACTTAAAAAAAAATGGCATAAAAGTCAAGAAAAAACTTATTTGATTCAAACTAAATTCTTCAACAGATTTGTTCACTTCAAATCAAAGCTACATTGTAACAAATGTACAAGTTTCAAATTTCTACAGAAAGTTTTTCCTCTGCCAAAATGTTCCAACCAGTCATACTCATCTTCAGTATGTGTGTTACAAAGGTGTTAAAGGAAAATGGCATGGATTATTCTTTCATGCACATCAGAATTTTGTCACTACTGGACCCCTGCCAAAGCCACAAACAAAACAGCCATGATGGTGTATCTGTGTTAGGACAATCATAACATTACATATAAGCTTGGCAAGTGTCAACACTTTTGAACATTATACATAATGGCCTACTTACAGACTGATTTATCAAACTATATAAAAAAAAACATTTGCATATGCTACATCATATTAAGATGTAGAGATTTATAACATCCTTCATCATCTTCAATCCTTGCTACAAAAATAACAATACACTAGTCAAAACGGAAACTATAATACTTGTTTTTTCAATGTTATGTCTACTTTGACGACAAATAAAGATTCTGAGTGCATATCTTTTTTATAAATGTACTATGATATAATTTTTAGCAAAAAAAAATGCTTAACAGCTCATCAAAACTAAATGGTCAGACTGTTTATATGATATTTTGTAATGTTATCATAACAGTCATTACCGACTTATCATAAAAACTTAAAACTTGTTTGTATTTTATTTTGTAATGTTATTATAACAGTCATTACTGACTTATCATAAAAACTTAAAACTTGTTTGTTTTTAAACTAACAGGAATTAAAATAAAATTTCAATGTATAATAAAAGGATGGCTTCTGTTTATCAACAGAATGCATAGGTTACCTAACTATCACATCAATTAGTACTTTTCTTTGTTAATTTTACTACCAAGAACTATTTAATACCTAAAAGTGGGTTATTTCAATTGGGTGCTTATTATGCATTTCCAGTGGTTAAATGGAAATTAGGAAAAAATTTAAAAAGCCAGACTGACCTTTTCATGTTCACATGTAAAACAAGGACAATTTGCTCTGAAAAAAAGCATTAACCAGTTCCAATAATTACAGTATTTAAGAACAAAATGCTAAAATACATGTATCATTTATTTTTGGCTTATTTCTATATTATCAAAACTTAAAAACCTTTGAAGAAGTGAATTTTATACTCTGTTATTCAATATTCTTTTCTCTCACTTTATTGAAAGGGTCAATTCAGATCTTGCATTTCCAACCAACAAGCCATGTTATAGTTTCTGAAGGCAAATTAAATTTACTACTGTTAAAACCTAAAATTTTTGACATTATAAACATTTTTTTCAAAAAGATACTTTTTTCTTTGAAGAAGAATTTCCCTTTGGCTGAATCTTATTTAGAATTTACATATTCACCAAGAATTTAAACATATAATGCATTCAGTCTATGTATGACATTCTATGCCTATTCAAATCTCTTTCACTGTACAGGGACTAGCAAATCTAAGGTTGAACTGTATTTTCTGTTTAATTCAGATTACTTTAAATGATTTCAAGTTGGAATTATAAGTTTGTCAAATCAACGACTTTGTACATTGATAAACATAGCAACATGTAGAACAATACTGAGACTTTCAAGACTATATATAAATCTGAACACTCTTGCAGGTGCAAGTCTTGATATTGAAATTAACGACATACAAGACACATACATGTACAAAATAGCTTTTGAAGTTGAAATGTAACATTGAATGACTTGCGTAAAAGAAGAACCAGCATAAAATTATCTGCCAATGAATGTACTTCTTTACATAGTCTCTGGTTTTAAATTGCTAACAACAAACAAAGGGCTATAAGGAACCGAAGTCTCTAATCTCCCATACAAGCCTAATACTGAATAATCTTTGAAATAATTCTGAACCAGCATGGTTATTGGTAACTAACAAATGATTTTTTCCCTCTCATTCCGTTCATAAAAATTAAGCCCAGTCTTCCTCATGCCTGCCTTATTTTAGTTGGGTTGAGATATTAACCAAATACAAAGTCCAGATTTGTACAGGAAACCCAAAAAATAATTCTGATAAAACAAAATTAAATAAGAGGTCACTATGGCAATTTGATTAAGTTATATTTAATGCTAATTAGGGATTTAGGTGCTGTAGACATGTGTTCTGTAGTGTGTGGATATGGACTTGTCAAAGTTAACCCAAAGAATCATTCAGATATAGAAATGATATAGGTGCACAAGTATTTGTGAGTAAGATTTGGTGAAACTTTCCAAAAATCCATCAAGGCGTTCAGGAGCAGTCTGGATACAAAAGTAAGATGGAAGGGTAAAGGGGCAGAAATTGTCAGATAAGTATACACCATTAACAGGGAAGGTTAGATAATTGATCGTGTGACTGAAGCTTGCCGTCCAGTGGCAAACATTACATACATACTGTAAATTCAGAAATACTTGTGAAAATGAGTACAGGATCAGTCTCACAAAAATAAAAACTTTATCTAAAATTTTGATAGGACAATTTGTATGCAGAATTCCCTCGTAATAATAAATCTTGTGTTAATTGTTCAACAATCGAAAAAATAAATGCATTCAAACAGGATAAGGTCCAGTAAGGGCCAATTTCGGCCTAAAATTCTAAGCACATCTGATGAAAAGTTTTTGACATTTTTTAAACACTCAAGTGTGAACTTCAGTTGATTCAATTAGTTTATGTTCAAGATTTGAACAGATTTGCTCATTAAAGACGCTCAAATTCAAGCTTAAATATGAAAAATCTATCAAATATGCCATAAAACTCCAATTTTCAGATGATTTTCGTCTAAAACGGAAGTGGCCGCATTTGTGTTGTCTCAACATTCATATATGTTATGTATTATCATTAAATACAACATATATTTAAATATTAAGACTGAACACAAGTGCGGCCACTTCCATTTTAGACAAAAACCGTCTTAAAATTAGCACAGATGCTGAAATTGTGAAGATTTCAGTATTTGTGTATGAAATAATGATGCTAATACCTGATGCATGTCCATTGTCAAAAACAGCCAATATTTATGTAACAAAAGTATTCTACTTTCCAATAAATAACTAAAAGTGACATTTTTAACTACATTGTAAAAACCCTATATTTTGGGGCCAAAAACAAGTCTTACCGGACCTACTCCTTTTAAAATTTACAGTGTTCAGGACAGCTTCTATTCATGTTGCCAGTCCTGTATGTTCATCATTAGTTTGGAATATTACAACTATATTGTTTTCATTACTAAATTAAGTAGATATTAAATATTCATAAACTGACACCGGATTACTGTTAGGTAAAGTAAGTAAAAAATTGATTGAACTTGCATACAGTTAATTCAAAATAATTGCAATGTTTTATCATGAAGAAGACATCAGAATAAACATTATAAGAATCTTTCTTGAAAATTCATTCTTATGAAACGAAATTTTATTTGCCAATAGTCTAAATTAAGCACTTACTCGTAAATGCATCTAAGGGAAGAAAAATGTGCAGTTAATGAAGCATAACTGGGTGTTAGAACATTACTACTTGAAACTAAGATGAATGGATGATATTTAACAGTAACCCAAATATCAATGGTCTATCACAGGAAATTGTTTACCGGTATAAAAATTTTAACAATTAAATCAAAAATAAAAGTTGTAATAAAAAATCTAAAGTTCTTGAAGCAGGAAGTAAAAGTACGAAGGGTCATATAACTCAGATGCATGGATACTTTGACAGTATACAACATGTACAAGAACCAGTACTATTTTAATAAACCTAATTAGAAAGAGTTTATCAGAGATTCACCAAACAAATCTATTGAGAATAACAAGGAAATGTGTGTCAATCAAAACATAATATCATGTAGTGAACTCTTCTGTTTATATGATCAAACAAATCCACAGTTTACACTGGTATCCTGTTCATAACATTATATATCAAGACAAAAATGCATTTTACGAAGTACATGTTTCTTACAAGATACTCAGATTTTTGTTTATAATACTGGGGTAAACTGATAAAACTATTTCACTTTAATACTGACTTCCAATGTGACTGCTTGATAATGTTGATAAAACCAACAAGTTGATTCAAATAAATTTCTTACATCACTCTTGGACATGATTTCAGAGAAAAACTGAATAGGCTTAGACTGCCTTCAACAAAATATCTTATTTTGTAACAAAAATTTAAGAAAGTGAAGCATTCTATACCCTATAATGTCCATAAAATACATCAACAATTTGTAAAGTATAACAGTGTACCACACCTGATTCAAACATCAATAGGAACAATAACAGGTAAATCAACACATTCATTTCTGATTTTTTATCAGTTAAAACCAGTACATGAAGCCTTGCCTTTCTTCTCAACTAAAATTAGCAGATAATCATCAAAATTTGTTCTGTGAATCTAACTCTCTTATTCTACTGATTTACATATATACAGTTATTTACAAAAATAAAGCACTAAAAACATTTAGGGGAAAAGCCCCTAATCAACAAATCAACCTTTTGGCATAGTATACACTGTCATAGCACAACCTGTCATAGTTAATGCCAACCAAAAAAAAAATAGTTGTGTTTCCTGCTTCCCTATCTACCCTAAATCTTAACACATGTTATGGACATTTTTGGCTTAGTATTGATAAAGTCCAGAACATTTCCTTATATTTATAGAATCTATGTTAAATGTTTTCAAAATACATATTAAATCATTTTTTCTTTCTTCTGGGACCTGGTAAACATTCATATATTTTCTTTTTTGCCAGAGATGTATTTCTTAGGGTTAAAAAATATTATCAAAAATAGTTCATGTGTAGTTGGAAAACAAATCAGCTTTCACTTATTTGTTATTTCTACAAAAAGAAGACAACAAAACTGAATACTAACTTAACATTTGACACTTTTCATTTAGATCTAAATATATTTAGCAACAAAATCAATTTACTCAAAATATTTGTGATGTTCTGCACAACTTTAACTAAAAGTACAACATTACTATTAAAAGTACTGTATTTTTATCTTATTTTTTTTTTACATGTTTTCATAATGACTGAAATTTCTTAAAGGATGTACAGTTTTCAAGCTAAGACTTGCACTTCTATGAGTAAAGTACTATGAATTTCAAAAGATGGTTTAGTTTGAAATTAAAACTAGTTTAAAATGAATGAATGACAGTTGGTCTGCATCCTTACTTAGTTTTGAAGTTAATTAAATGAACCACAGTGACTTTAGTTCTATTAAGGTAATATATAGGTAAAAGCGAAATACTTTTTTTTGTTTCCAGGGACATGGGAAATGACAAACTTTAAAAAAAATGTTTGAAAGAGGTGGGATGATTTATAATAACATGTGGTCAGTACAATTGTAAGCATGGAAGGGTATAAATGTGGTTTGCAAACCTCTTTATCATGTTTATAGATTTCATTCATTACATCTTTCTGAGAGCAATTAAACTTATTCTGACACTCAAAATTTATACTTTCATACCATATCATTTGTATAAAGAAAGAAAAATCACAACTGAATGAATAAAATACATGTGTACATTTCATTTCTGTGAAAAAGTGGAGACTTTTGTGTATATATATGTATGTGTGTATCTGTGAACACCTTAAACATGATGAGGTAGGGCCTTTACCATAGATGAACTGTTTTTTGAGATACAAATGTAAACTAAAAATTACACCATACGTATAAGTACTACTTATACATTTACATTTAAACATTAAAATACAATGAAATGGAGACTATAAGCATATGATTACAAATGCACCAAATTCTGTAGGACTATATCAACTGTACTTCACTATAAACACTTATCTGGTTTCTAACCTTCTAAGTTTAGCAGGACTATCATTACATAATGATGATGATGATGGAGATCTGATTCTCTTTGACCTGCGCAAGACATCAATCTCAGGCTGAGATGCAGATGACACAATTTTCTGGGGTTTATTTGTCAAAGCAAGGTCAACTTTTTGTGTTTTATTAACTGTATCATTCTGATTGCAGTGATTGTTTATACGCTCCCCAAGAGCTGTCGTTTGTATCTTCCTTTGCATGTACACTTCAAAGTCTGGATATGATTTTCTTGGTGAAGAAATTCGTAACTTGTATGGTGAAGATCTTTTAATGGTCAAATTATTCTCCAAGTCTGTAGACTGTCCTTCACTACTTGTATCTGAAAATCTTGAACTTTGAGATTTCTTCTGTGTTGAAGGAGGTGGTGAAGGCAAAGAGTTCAGAATTAAATCATTTTCATTCTTACTTGAATCGACACTATTACACATACCACATGGAACTGTTGTTAGATTAGATATATCTTTAGTGTTAAATATTTCCCTGAGACATTGACCAGCTGCTGGTGGACTGTTTTCCAACTTGACACCACAAGACTGGTTACTGGGAACATTTGGAGGAGAGGAGACAGAGAGCGGGGAACACATACATCTTTTCTTTCTTCTACATTCTGAACAGCACGCAGAGTTATAAGATTCATCATCAGAAGACATGGACAGGGATAGAATAGAAATATTATCCTCACCATTTCTCTTGACTGTAAAATCATCAACAGACCTTGTTGGACTTACCCTATCACTAAGAAAATTTGACAATTGTTGCTCAACAACAACCTGTGCTAGAGCTGTCTCACTTTTTAGCCATGAAATTTGACTCTGATCACTCTTACTTTTCATACTTTTAAATTGTTTATATTTACTGGAACTCCACCTAGGTTTGGGTTTTTCTTCCTTCTTGCCAAATACTGGTTTAGTGCTTTTCACTCTTTTCACAGATAGAAAAGGAGTCAGTTCATTTATTTCTGACAACAAACACCGATATAATGTAAGTTTCTGCTTAGATATTTCAGCACTTTCATCTTCTGATACAACATTTGTAAGTGAAAGTGGATCCATTGAATTAAGTCTCTTCAGCGACCTTTTCTTTAAACCTAATAGTTTATCACACTCTTTTGAATGCAGTATAGGAATCTTTGGAAACAAATCATTATTGTTCTCATCAAAGAAGATCTCATCTGTTATACTTTTAACATCCCGTTTGGGAAGCCATTTTTTAAGATCTGCTTTAGTCAATCTTTTAAGAGCCACGTTGCATGTCGGAGGCTTGTATTCTGTTTTCTTGTGCTTTATCTTTTTGATAGGAACTTTGTTTGATGCTTTCTTTCTTTGCTTTCTTGAAAATTTAAACTGATGTGAATACAGCACATCAAAACTTTTTCTTGGTCGATAAAAAATTGGATATTGGTTTGACCTATGCCTTAATTTATCATAATATTCATTTTTATCTGGTGTTCGGCAGAAGGATTCGGAATCTTTAACAATAACCAAATTTGTTTCATCCTTCATATATTTAACAATGCGCTGACCAAGCAGAGAGGATACATCTATGTTCATTAACGATTTGTTAACATGAGATGGCCTCTCTTCATCATTGCTATCAGAACTTTTCACACTTTCCTTGTCATTGATATCTCCATCATTATTTGAATAACTCAAACGTTTTCTTGATGCTGAGAGTCCATCATCTTTGCTCAGCTGAGACATAAGGGATTTAGGCGTTCTTGGTGTAGGTGGAGATATGGGAGTTTCTGGTTCCTCAAAATCAAGATTACAGTCAATGTCCATACTACTACAACGATTTCGAGCTATTATTTTGGCAGCTTTTTGTTTCTGCACCATTCCTATGGCTTGGACAAATCTGTCTTTTGAAATTCTAGCAAAGCTTTCACTCAAGTGCATTTTGGCTGGGCTTATGGGAGGTGGAAGATTGCCCTCTTTAGGGCTCAAGTCTCTTGGTGGAGAGGGCACTACAAGTAACTGTGGTGGTCTTTCTTCACATATCATCTGGTGTGCTCTCATCTCAGATTTATTGCAAAATTCCTTTTCACAGAAAAAGCAGATAAAAATCTCAGAATATCTTCTCCTTGTTTCCTTTACCACTTTCTTCTCTGAAAATAAAAATCAATGAAAAATTATCAACTGCAAGAAGCATGGTTATTATGACCCATGCAAACTTTATACCAATTTAATATTAAAATAACAAAATAGAGAAAAGGGAGTTAACCTTTTAACCAATTAAACAACTTTTGATTATATATATATACTCTGATGATACTCTGTATGTAATGAAATCTAGACAATGTAAAATATAACACCATGTGTGCTTTTTTTGGAACAAGTAGGTATGTTGATTGATTGAGCATTTACATCAGGGTTTTTTCTGGGTATTTTGGGAAAAAGGACCCTGGCCAGTTTTCACATAAATTGGGAAAACAACAAATATACCAGATGTGAGTTTTAGTGTGTTTCGATAATTACACATTATCTTTTTTTGTGAAAATAAAGTAAGAAACTACATGATTGCTATTTATAATTTTATTTTCAGTTCTTTTTGTTTTTAAACTTAACAACAAGGCACTCCAAGTTTATTTTAGTATCAAAATATTGTAGTTCTTAAAGCACACATGTGATAAAAATTTACCCCTTTTTTATCTTAAAAGACATTAACAGTTAATATAATAAATAATTCAGGAATAGAAATAAGATGTATTTTTTACTGGCCAAGCAGGTTAACACTTTTAAATTCACTTGCTCTTCCAGATTTTTACTGGCCCTTTAAAATTGAGATGAAATTACCTCTTGGATCTGTATCTATATGTTTACATTATAAAAACATCTAATATCAACATTTTTTAGTGATAAAGAAAAGTAATGTCACATTTTATTGGATTTGGACAAATACAAATACATATATTTCATTGGCACAAACTCATTAACAATAAACGGTTACGACCTATTGCATATATTTGACATGAAAATTTGTAAACTAAAAATAATTTGGAGTTTCTGTATAAAATATTTCCTGTTTCTTCTTTCTTTTTCATATATCTTTTGTTTTCAATTCTAGTGTTTATATTTCATAGCTGTATTTTGTCACCTGCCTGGACTTTTTAAAATTTATTTATTTATTGTATTTGATCGGCAAACCCGGAATTAGCCTTATCTGCTCCCGGAATCTGATCCTGTATTGTAATTGTCTACATTTCCGATTTATGGCGGCCATTGTTTGTCGATGTTGTTTTTGTCAGTCAAATATGTTTTTACTCGGATTTACACATTACTTGTTGGCGATTTTTGGCATAAAGCTAGCGGTTGAACAAAATGAACATGGCTGTCATGAATAATAAAGATGAAAATGAATATTGAGATCGTTTGGGAATTTTGCTCCCAAAATTGGGGAAAATGTAAGGTTTTTGCCATTGAGAATGGGTCCGAATACTGGACCCTGTAGAATGCTAGAAAAATCCATGTACATGAATGTGGTCCATTTAGGTTCTTAGTGGCCAAATTACTGTAGACAGAGACAGAATGACTAAAACTGGATCCACTGTCCAATATCTATCTTCAAGAGTACCAATTGTCTCGAATTTCTGTATATCGTGGATACAAATAAGCCTTTATTGCAGAATACATGTGGTTGATAAGAATGTACCTACCCGAAACAATTGTACTTTGTTGTAAACATTCCAACAAGGATGGTGATATTGTAACCTGTAAAACAGAAATATTTATTATTAATTTTATATTTTAACATTTATGAACTCATGTGAATGAACTGCAATAAAAATCCACGAAGTTTAAGGGTCTGGGTTAAAATCTGTTCCCAAGAAGAGTTGATGACACAAAATTGCTAGTCTTTTGAAAATGTTGCTGTTGAAAATAAAACAGATTTCAAAAGACAATGACAAAGATCACATACTTCTAATTCTGCAAATAATTAATTATAGATTGCAATTAAATAAACCGGAATGAATTTTCACTTGGAGAAACTATGTCTAGTGTGTCAGGTGAACGATCCCCTGAAATGTACCACTAACCTGACAGATAATAAACAATGACATGCACATGTAAAAGTGTATGTATACAAATATACAGTGTAGAAAAATATCAAATTTATATGACTAGCTTTAGAAACCATAGAAAAGCGAGGCTCACAGTGCTTTTCTCCGGTTTTGCAGCCAGTACAATTAATTATATATTTTCCTACACTGTACAAATATTGTTTTTATCCTGAAATTCAACATTTAGCTTAAACATATAGTTTTTCCCCATCAGACTCATTGAATTTGTTTCTTAATGATGAGGACCACAAATAAAAGTGAGACCTAAACAGTAATTTGAATATAACAAGTCGCTCAAAACAGAAACAGGATAACAGGAGACTATAGACATATACTTAAGGTTTATCGCTTTATGTTATTTGTCAAACTGTATTTGTATTGTAGAAAGGTCAATTGCAGGATAAATTGCAATAAATGTGCCAAAATTGTCATTTAAGGGCATTAACTCCTATAAGGCATCAACTGACAGTTTTAGGAAAATGGACATTAGGTAGAACATTTCTAACAATTCTGGCCAAGTTAGATTTTGTCTATAGGGGTTTTCAAGATAATAAACAAATCTTGCATTTTACCCCTATATTCTATTTTGAGCCATGTCAGTTGATAGGCAGGATCATGGAAAATATCTTTTAAACAAGATGCCCAATGATGGCAGTTTCAGAGGAGAAAACTTTTGTAAAATTTAATAGTGGATGGGCGCCAAGTGATGAGAATAGCTCACTTGATCCTTGGGGTCTGGTGAGCTAATCATGACAGAATATTTTTCAGAACTCTGCTATTTTGTAACCATAATACTAACTGGGAAAGTAGAATTGTAACTAGTCTTTATCTTGTCTTTAGAGCTTTCTTGTAGCAACTTCTCCTGGCCAAGATGTCTGTAACAACATCTAACCACATTCCTTAGGGTATCTGCCCATGAAGCCTGAAAAAATAGATTATACATAAATCAATTTGCTCATCTTATAATTGTATTGTATTAATTGAACATGTTTAGTTTGGAATTCAATATAAAGGCTCACTCAAAGTGAAATTCTTTTATGACAAAAAAGGATAACACAAAAGATTAGTGGAAAAAATCATAAAGTATTCAATGGTTTGTACAGATTTATGTATAAATAGTATTTATATTTCTACAAGGAAAAACAGAAATCTATAAAATTCCTTGTATAAAATCAAAGTTCCTTCCAACATAACTTTTACTTAGTGAACTTGACCTATTACTCATCAAAAAAACATTTACAAACCAACAATCAAACGAATAGTTTCCTGGATGCACAGCAAAAAAGTTGTGGAATTTGTCAAATAGCACCAAAAATTTGTTTTGAAAATCAATATTTACTGCTTCTGCACAAAGAACTCTGAATTAAGGAATAATAGATAAGAGGGGTTTACCGTTAAAAGGCTTGTATAGTCCGCAGTTTTATTCTCCAAAATTGAACTTGCCAGAAGGGGTGCGGACTATAGAGTACAATAAGTAAGAAATAAGAGAAAAAATTCAATTCCGCAAGGTGGTTTATTTTCATTTCGCCATGTTTGTTATTGATATTGTAGAGGACGCTCTTATCATTTTTCAAACTAATAATTTTACCTAATCCATATTAATAAGTTATTATTATTCAATATCAAATTAATATTGATAAATTTAAAAATTAAACGCTTCATAACAAATTTCTCGTTTCTTTTCAATTCATTGCTTATAAAATAAACTGGTATCAGCTTGAATGAAACTGTACAAACAAAAGTGAAAAAGACAACCGTAAACCAGCTTACGATGTGTAAATTACAAAACGTAATTAGTTATTATACGTTCCGTTTTGGTGTTTCATACTGACTAATATGTTATTTATTAGCTTAAAACCCTTCAAACATTAATGTGATAGATATATTTAACACTATTTTACATAAGGATGGAACTGCTTTACTTTCAAAGTCGTATTATATTGATATCTAGTATGTACGGATTTCGACTCTCACCGTTTTTTCTCTTCTTTTACACAGGCTTTTCAAACTTCCGGTTTAAACATAAACAAGTTTCTAAATTGTTTTTTGTGTGATTTAGACTTATTTTAACAATCGTTAAGGCTTTTAGAATCATTTACAAGCAGTTTCAGCTTCTGTTTGTTGATGGAAAATAGTTTTTTCCAAGAAAATACCGCATACAACCACACATGATTTGAAATTACCAGAGTTTCATTAGACCTTTTCTAACAGTTACAAACAGTTTTTTTACCAAAAATTTTGTGGTGAGAAGGGGATGCGGACTATGTACCAGTGCGAACTATACAAGCCCGATTACGGTACTCAGTCAGAACAATGTGTCTAGGTAGGGTGACATGAACATGTTATTGTGACATAAAAATGAACCCTGCTTTTTACAGATAGTAGCATGCTGATTCAGCATTTTAACCTGCCAGTTCACAAAGTACCAGGAAGACATGGCAGGTTAAAATGCTGAATCAGCATGCTACTATCTGTAAAAAGCAGGGTTCATTTTTATGTCACAATAACATGTTCTAGTCATCAACAGCAAATGCTAATTGCCACTGGACCTTAAAAATCAATCCATCTAAAATATTGCCTAATTTCATCAAGAATACTTTTATTTGAATGAAAGCAAAATTTTTCATCACAATTAGAATGATATAATTATATACATGTAACATGTACAACTCATTATTATAACAACCAAGTCAATATCTAAAACAGGGGCCTCGGTGGCCGAGTGGTCTAAGTAGTTACTACTGTAATCACTAGCCAGTCAACACTGAGGTTGTGAGTTCGAACCCCGCTCGTGCGGGTGCACTCGACTCCAATCTTAATTGACTAGGATTGTCAGTTTTCCTATCGAAGGTCGTGGTTTTCTCCGGCTTCCTCCACCAATAAAAACTGGCCGCCACGAAATAGCCCAAAAGCGGTGCTTAAAAGTGGCGTTAAAACACCAAAAAATCAAAAAATCAAAATATCTAAAACACAAAACATTCTAAAGGTCAAATTATAAATACCAGTGTTTTCCCCAGGCCGTTTTAGCGTCGGGCACCAAGACGCTATATTTTTTTCCCGTGATGCTATAATAATTTCCGCGACGCTATAATTATTTTGAGGATGCTATTTTTCTTGTCCGCAAAACCATGTCCTAAATTTTGAACTTTCATCTTATTACCGCTTGTGATCATAAAAATTATATCACCTTTAATTGTAATCCCTTAAAGTCGGACAATAGAGGCAATTTAGATGATTAAATAGGTGTTAATTGCCCTTTGGGTGATAACTGTTTGACACTTATGACATGACTAATACCACGTGGTCCAATTGCAAATTTTGACATTGAGAAAATGTAATCAGAAAATCATAAACAATTCGAAATCTACGTTTGCATAATGTAAATTCAAAGATACAAACGATTTATCTCTTTAGAAAAGAAGTTTGGTCGTTTGTTTTTACAACTTTCAAAAAATTATTTTCTTTAACTTCCGGTACTACTTGTTAATCAAGAGCGTATATTAAACATTTTGATTTTGAGCTAAATAAATTTGATACTTCTTTAGAAAGTGATTCAGAATTGGCTTTAGTTAATGTTTCATCCATTTAATGCATTAAAAGCGTCCTACTCATTCCCAATCTCTTATCAAACATTGTTTATTTTTGTTATTTTTCTCCGGCCGCCATTGAAATATTTGTGTAAACTACGGATCGGAACTGGACCAGATATGACAAAAATCCGCATTTTTACAATAATAACTACAGATGCACAAATGGCACAGAAGACAGAAAAAATGACCCTAAAAGAGAAAATTACACATTCCACACGCATTAACAGACTATTTGTTAGATCTCCTTGCTAAATGTATTCATTTTGGAAATGCATTGTTTCAATATACTGATTAAACTTTGTTAAAAATACATATCATTTTGATATAAAGAAACAACTGGGACTAATACATTGAGCAGTGGAGGATCCAGAAATTTTCATAAAGGGGGGGGGGGGGGGGGGGAACTGACTGCCTAGTCATGCTTCAGTAATTCCCTTAATAATCAACCAAATTTTTCCCACAAAAGGGGGGTAGGTAGGGTACAATGGAACCACACATATATTTTTATTTGGCCCAAGAGGAAAAAATTAATTCTGTAACTACAAATTAATATAGAAAACATAAACTGAAATAAAATGCTCCGCTGGGGCGCAGCTTGATACGACCGCAGAGGTCGAACCCTGAACAGTTGGGGCAAGTATGGACACAACATTCAAGCTTGATACAGCACTGAATTTGGATTGTAATTAAATATTTGACACAGCATAGGTTTCTCACACAGAATGAAAGTAGTCTAAGAACTTAAAATTTTTTAATTTACCTATTCAAACCATATCATTATTATTTGCTTTTATATATAAATCAGAAATAACCAATTTAAAATGGAAAATTTTAAAGAAAAAAAAGGAAAAAAAAATCCCCCCCCCCCAAATTTTTTGAAACCCCCTTATGATTCATCACCCCCAAACTCAATCCCAGCCTTCCCTTTGTGGGTATGGTACCTTGCAGTACAATTTCAGAGAGATCCATACACTTGAACACAAATTATTGTCTGGAAACTAGAAAAATGCTTGGGTTTTTTGCACCTTTTTGGCCCCAAATTCCTAAAAGTTTAGGGCAATTACCCCCAAACTCAAACCAAGCTTTCCCTTTGTGATATGGAACCTTGCAGTACAATGTCATAAAGATCCATACACTTACACACAAGTTATTGTCCTGAAACTAGAAAAATGTTTGTTTTTTTGCCCCTTTATGGCCCCTAATTCCTAACATTTTGAGACAATTACCCCCAAAAACAATCCCAGCCTTCCCTTTGTGGTATGGTACCTTGCAGTACAATTTCAGAGAGATCCATACACTTGAACACAAGTTATTGTCTGGAAACTAGAAAAATGCTTATTTTTGGCCCCTTATTCCTAAACGTTTTGGGCAAGTACCCCCAAACTCAATTCCAGCTTTCCCTTTGTGATATGGAACCTTGTAGTACAATTTCATAAAGATCCATACACTTACACACAAGTTATTGTCATGAAACTAGAAAAATGCTTGTTTTTTGCCCCCTAATTCCTAAAATTTGGAGGCAATTACCCCCAAAATCAATCCCAGCATTCAAACCCTCAATCAGCATCATTTAACAGTAATATCTAAAAATGGAAATTACATAATAAAGGTATTAAAATAGAAAATGACATCATAGTCATGGCTAAAAATAAACAAAATCCTTAATCAGCAACATTTTACAGTAATATCTAAAAATAAAATTCCTTTGTAACCATAAAAGCCCATTTAAATACATCATGACAGATATTAAAATAGAAAATGACATCATAGTCATGGCTAAACATAGCAAAAACCTTAATCAGCATCATTTAACAGTAATATCTAAAATTAAAAATTTCTTTGCAACCATAAAAGTAAAATAGAAAATGACATCATAATCATAGCTAAAAATAAACAAAAATTTTTTTTATTACCAAATTTTAAATGGAGTTTATTAAACTAAAACAATATATTTGCAACCATAAAACCCCATTTAAACACATCATAAAAGTATTAAATAATTCAACTACATCATAAGGCTATAAAAATAGAAAATGACAGGTAAACAAAAAACCTTCATCAGCAAAATTTTATATTGGCAAATTTCCAATGAAGTTTATTATACTAAAATTGTTGGCAAATTTCCAATGCATTTATTAACAATAAAGTTATTGGCAAATTTCCAATTTACATAATTTAAAAGCAGTGTAAGTGAGATATTTAAATGAGTTTGAATTACCAACCTTACACTGCTTTTAAATAATGTTTTGTACTTATTTGTCTATTAACCTGGAAACCCTTGTTTTTTCACCTTTTTTTCCCTTATTATTTAAAGGTTTGAGCCATAACCCTACCCCAAAGCCAATTCTTAAATTCCAATGTAACCTAAATTTACAATATACATAACTTCAATTTAAGTTTTTGATAAAATCAAACCACATCATTATTATTTGCTTTTATATCTAAATCAGAAATAATTAACCAACTTTAAGTGGAAAATTTTCACACATCACGCCCCCCCCCCCCAAACTCAATCCCAGCCTTCAGTTTGTGGTATGGTACCTTGCAGTACAATTTCACAGAGATCCAATTACTTAAACACAATTAATTGTTGGAAACTAAAAAAAAATGCTTATTTTTAACCCCTTTTTTAGCCCCTTATTCCTAAACATTTGAGCAATTATCCCCCAAACTCAATTCCAACTTTCTCTTTGTGATCAGAATTAACCAACTTAAAATGGAAAATTTTAAAGAAAAAAAAAAAGGAAAAAAAATCCCCCCCCCCCCAAAATTTTTTGACCCACTTCCCTTTGTGGTATGGTACCTTTAAGTACAATTTCAGAGAAATCCATACACTTGAACACAAGTTAATGTCTGGAAACTAAAAAAATGCTTATTTTTGCCCCCTTTTTTGGCCACTTATTAATAAATGTTTTGGGCAAACATTTTACAATAATATTTAAAACTGAAATTAATTTGTAACCTTAAAATTAAATAGAAAATAACATCATAGTCATAGCTAAAAATAAACAAACTATTGGTAAATTTCCAATGGAGTTTATTATATTAAAACAATAAATTTGCAACCATAAAAGCGCATTAAAATACATCATAAAAGTATTAAAAAAAATTTAACTACATCATAAGGCTATTAAAATAGAAAATGACATCATAGTCAGACTAAAGGTAAACAAAAAACCTTCATCAGCAAAATTTTATATTGGCAAATTTCCAATGAAGTTTATTATACTAAAATAATTGGCAAATTTCCAATTTACATAATTCAAACATAGTGCAGGTGAGATATTTAAATGAGTTTGAATTACCAACCTTACACTGCTTTTAAATAATGTTCTTTACTCAATTATTTGTCTATTAAAATGGAAACCCTAGTTTTTTAACCTTTTTTCCCCTTATTCCTTAAACGAAAAAAAATAATTACCCCTTTTTTGACCCCCCCCCCCCCCTATGATTCATCACCCCCCCCCTTCCCCCCCAAACCAAGCTCAATAACAGCCTTGCCTTTGTGGTATGGTACCTTGTAATACAATTTTAGAGAGATCCATACACTTGAACACAAGTTATTGTCTACAAACTAAAAAATGCTTATTTTTCACCCCTTTTTAGGCCCCTTATTACTAAACGTTTTGGGCAATTACCACAAAACTCAATTCCAGCTTTCCCTTTGCGAAATGGAACCTTGTAGTAAAATTTCAGAAAGATCCATACACTTACACACAAGTTATTGTCATGAAACTAGAAAAATGCTTGTTTTTTGCCCCCTTTTGGCCCCTTATTCCTAAAATTTCGAGGAAATTAACCCCAAAATCAATCCCATCATCGACCCTTTGTGATATGGAATCTTGTAGTACAATGTCAAAGAGATCCATACAATAACACACAAGTTATGTCTGGAAGTTACAAAAATGCTTATTTTCGGCCCCTTTTTGGCCCCTAATTATTTAACTGTTGGTACCATAACCCCCAAAATCAATCCCCACCTTCCTATTGTGGTATTGAACCTTATGGTAAAATTTCATAGAGATCCATTCACTTAAACTAAAGTTAGAGTGCGAAAACCATTGTGTATTCGGACGACGACGACGACGACGCCAACGTCATACCAATATACGACCACAAAATTTTTTTGCGGTCGTATAAAAACTGTTACAGTTTATTTGTATTCTCAGTTATCAATTGAACAATATAAACATAACAAAAAGGAAATAGAGCAGTGCCGCAACGCGACAAATAACATTGAAAAAAATACAGTTTATTTTTTTTACGCCAAATGTGATGCTATCCAAATTTTCTGGGGAGAACACTGACTACCACCAGCCACAGAATTACACTACAAATGCTATCTACCACCAGCCACAGATCTGCACTACAAATGTTAATCATGTTTTAAAGTGGATTCAGAAGTATGTCAAAGATGCTTCCAGTGTTAAATAAACTTTTTAATGCTTTTTGGGAATTTATTATTCCCAAAATAGGTTATACATGTTATAATGGAATCAAAATTATTAGGATAAAATAATAATTCTGGGAAATGTGTATGCTTGTGAATTGATTCCAATGGGAATGGGTTCTTATACAATATTCTGCCAGAAACGTTAACAAGGGTCTTTGTTCTATAGAGTAAAATATAAACTGTGACATTCCCTTTCGATATATAACTATGTTAAAAGTAAACTTAAAAGTGCTATAACCTTATTACCTGATGATATTTAATATGTGTCTGTGTATCTGACCATGGAAGGTCACTAGGCCACCAATCTGGTTTTCCTGTCTTGTCTTCCATACTACTTTTAACCATTGTTAACAGTTTGGGAATAAAGTCCCTCAGTTGTCCCTTGAAAAAGAGTTAAAATATATTCTTATGTCTATGTACATCGTTTTTTATAGGTGTTTTAAGCATAACAAATCATTTATTAATACTTCATTTTATACATAAACAGTTGATCTGAAAAAGTGCACAGTCACACAGTACATCTCATCCCTGTTGAGGTGCTGACAAAATATGAAGTATATTGAAAAGTAGTACTGAGGAATTGTGTGATAAAATTTTTCAGATCCTTCAACATATTAAAAAATTTAAGCTAGTGACAAACTGGAAGTAGGTGTATGACAGATCCAAATAGTGCACATATGTTACAACTCCTTTATACTGTCAAGCTGCTGACATATGAAGTGGTTCTGTTCTGTTGTTCCCGAGAAAAGTGTGACAAAAATATTGTTTGGAAGATGGGTGAAAGAACAGACAGATGAACAAAGATATGCAATGTAATCTCACTCCTAGAATATACAAACTACAAAGATTGCACACCAAAAAGTTCAGTTAATGAAAAGAAATGACATGTTTCTAGTCAAATGCTTGTAAACTTATGACATTTTGGTGAATTTCAGTGCATCAAGGTTTGAAAATTCTGAACAGTAAACACTGCTATATTTTTGGTCTCCTTCGGTCATGTCAGTGCATGCCTAACTGCAAGAATCTGTGTTTTCCATGTATGAATCTAAAAATTTACACAAGATCAAATGTTTGTAGAGATAATTTTATGAATGTAAGCTCAGCTTTCTTAAAAATATGCTGTTTACTGTTTTTCTTCTTTTCAGTCAAAATATTCTATTCTTTCAACTAAAAGCTCAAAGGAGCCAGTTTTGCAGGTAACATATATGTACAATACTGACTGATTCTAAGGAAAATAGTTTCACAGAGCATAATAAATATTGTTAATTATATACCTCTGACATTGTGTTGATTGACAAAATAGGAAGCTGCATTTTCTTTTCAGTTAGAGATGGCGGTTTCTTTTTTCCATTTTCTCCTCCATACATTGTGGTTTCTTAAATGAAACAAGTAAGAATTTAAAAAAAGTTAACAACATAAAGTAAATATTACCAACATTTTCAAACAGGTTTGCAAGATGGTCAACATAGTTTATGAATAAGTTGGAATTGGCTTTGAACTAGTTTATAGAAGCGGTTAGTTCTCATAAGTTAGTGTTTTTTTTTACTTTTTGTTAAAAGTGCTTTGTGTGCCTAATGCCAGTCTGATGAGTCAAGCCTTTCCCAATGATTTTTATATTTGATTCTTTTAATTATAGAATAACTAATCGAAGAATTCAAATAGAGAAAAATATTCAACGAGTGACCGAACAACACATTAATTCACGAATGCGTAGCGCATGAGTTAATTATCAGTGTTGTTCGGTCACGATTTTGAATTCTTTGATTGGTTATTCTTTTTATTACATTGGCAAATGGCTTTTTTTTAATGAAATTAAAGTAGAAAATGTAAGGAACTATATCTTTTTCTACGCATTCACAATTTGTTTTGATCCGACGATATTGGCGTCTTGACAACGCCTATTGTTGTATGACGTCAGAGGAGTGAAATAACCACGTTTATTTCACATGTGAGATTATCGGTTTTTATCATACTGGGAAATCAATGTAATTCATTGCAACCAATGTAATAATGTTTGTTATTTTTGTGTTTGGTGGTAGATTATACCAGGCCATTGGTTTTCTCTTTTAAATTGTTCTACTTTTTATCCTAGTGATTGTTTTCCAGTTAAGGAAATATTTTATCAACATGATCAGGAAAAATATTTCATCATCATCATTATGTTCATGTGATGTTATCATACAATGAAGCAAAAAATAAAAAAAAAAATATAATCTAAACAAACATGTTTATATACATCATATAGATAAAATAACATAAAAACTGTTAATTCTAATGTATTATTTTTGGTTACTTTTTGGCTCCAATATTATTATTATAACTTTATTTGCAAATTACATCCATATGGCAAATGTATGGGTCAAGCTATAACACAAAATTGTACAGTGAGTTCTGTATTAACACAACAATCAGGAATTACAATAATAAACATTAAAAAATAAATGTGGATAGTGTCCACATGTGTCCACAGATGATGCCCCCCGCTTGCATATCATATAGTTATAAAGGGACATAACTGAAGAACGGTAAAAGTGACGCTACCCAAATTTGAACTTCATCCGAGCTTTGTGGTAATAAGCATTGTGTGTAAGTCTTATAAGATTTGGTTGAGGCTAACTTAAGTAGAGATCAGAAACTAAAAATTCAGCAACTTTTCTATTTGTAAACACGCATAACTCTAGAACGGTTGTGTACAAGTTTTATGACATTTGGTTGAGACAAACTAAAGTTAGAGAACGGAAACGAAAAATTCAGCAATTTTTATATTTATAAAGGGACATAACTCAAGAATGGTAAAAGTGTCGCCACCAAATTTCGTACTTAATCTGTATTATGTAGTAATAAGCAATGTGTATAAGTTTCATAACATTTGGTTGAGGCAAACAAACTAAAGTTAGAAAACGGAAACAAAAAGTTTGTACTTGATCTTAGATTTGTGGTAATGAATATTGTGTATAGGTTTCATAATGTTTGGTTGGGGCAAACTTAAGTTACAGAATGGAAACTAAAAATTTTGCAATCTTTCGATTTATAAAGGGGCATAACTCAATAATGGTTAAAGTGACACTACCCAAATTCAACTTGATCTTTGTTTTATCAGTGGAACATTGCATTGTATAAAGCATTGATTGTAGTTGATTCAACTATAATCATGGACAAAGGAAGATAACTCCAATTTAAATAAAATGCTCCGCTGGGTGCAGCTTGATACGACCGCAGAGGTCGAACCCTGAACAGTTGGGGCAAGTATGGACACAACATTAAAGCTTGATACAGCACTGAATTTGGATTGTGATTAAATATTTGACACAGCATAGGTTTCTGACACAGAATGAATGTGTGCTAAGAACTTAAAAAATTTTAATTTACCTATTCAAACCATATCATTATTATTTGCTTTTATATATAAATCAGAAATAACCAATTTAAAATGGAAAATTTTAAAGAAAAAAGGAAAAAAAAATCCCCCCCACAAATTTTTTGAACCCCCTTATGATTCATCACCCCCAAACTCAATCCCAGCCTTCCCTTTGTGGTATGGTACCTTGCAGCACAATTTCAGAGAGATCCATACACTTACACACAAGTTATTGTCTGGAAACTAGAAAAATGTTTGTTTTTTGCCCCTTTTTGGCCCCTAATTCCTAAAATTTTGAGGCAATTACCCCCAAAATCAATCCCAGCCTTCCCTTAGTGGTATGGTACCTTGCAGTACAATTTCAGAGAGATCCATACACTTGAACACAAGTTATTCTCTGGAAACTAGAAAAATGCCTATTTTTGGCCCCTTATTCCTAAACATTTTGGGCAATTACCCCCAAACTCAATTCCAGCTTTCCCTTTGTGATATGGAACCTTGTAGTACAATTTCATAAAGATCCATACACTTACACACAAGTTATTGTCATGAAACTAGAAAAATGCTTGTTTTTTGCCCCTTTTTTGGCCCCCAATTCCTAAAATTTTGAGGCAATTACCCCCAAAATCAATCCCAGCATTCCCTTTATGATATGGAACCTTGTGTTACAATGTCAGAGAGATCCATACACTTACACACAAGTTATGTCTGGAAGTTACAAAAATGCTTATTTTTGGCCCCTTATATCATTAACTGTTGGTACCATAACCCCCAAAATCAATCCCAACCTTCCTTTTGTTGTATTGAACCTTATGGTAAAATTTCATAGAGATCCTTTCACTTAAACTAAAGTTAGAGTGCGAAAACCAATGTGTCTTCGGACGACGACAACAATGCCAACGTCATACCAATATACGACTGCAAAATTTTTGCGGTCGTATAAAAATTACTTGATATTTAGAAGAAAATAAAAATTTTGCAATTTTTCCATTTATAAAGGGGCATAACTCTAGAACGGTTAAAGTGACGCCACCAAAATTCAAACTTGATCTGTGTTTTGTAGTAATAAGTATTGTGTATAAGTTTCATAACATTTGGTTGAGGCAAACTCAAGTTAGAGAACAGAAACCAATTTTGGGATGTACGTACGTATGCAAGTATGTACAGACGGACAAGGGTAAAACTTAATGCCCCACCGCTACGGCGGGGGCATAAAAAGTCATGATAATTCAACTTTTGTTAGACATGGACCTCATTTTAGCAACTCTAACTGTCTAAGTAAAGCTTTCTAATGTCATCAACTGCTGACAAATGTTCAAATTCAGGATTTTAAAGACATCAAGCTTGAAAAGTGGATGACAATTTATATAACCAGGTTTTATATTATAGTGACTGAAGTATTTGTAAAGTGCACATCAAAGTGCTACTTAGTAAGGAGTATCATAAATATAAGAGGTGATTGAGGAAGTAATGCCTTTGCTTATCATACAGATCCAGGAAAATATATTATAAAAGGCCATTATACATGTACCATGAGCTATCTTTTCCATTGAATTCAAAACAATAAATGCCTTTAACATTGTTTTAAAAAAAGAGGTTTATTGAATGCTCAGTTGAATAAAATTATGCAGATGTTTATGATGTACATGAAATAAAACAAACACTGATATTGTAACAGTGGTTTGATTCCGCCAGTGTACTTTATCCATAGGATGAAAATTCCTAGTGTTTTATATCCACCAACAAAAATGCACTAGGTTTTTTAAATCCGGGTCTAGTGTAAAATATCAAACACTCGTCATAAGATTCTGAAGAGGTTTTTTTTAAGAAGAAATATATATATAAATAAAAATGGGGCTTGGTATTTTTTGGGGGGTATTTGAAGTAACTTAAACTTGCATGGGTGATTCATGTAAAAAATGGATCCAAAAAACTAGTGTTTTTAATCCAATGAATGTTTGATTCCGCCAGTGTACTTTATTCGAAGGATAAAAATTTCCTAGTGTTTTATTTCCACCAACAAAAATGCTGGATTGATTCAGATGAATTAAACTGGTTCCCTGAAAATTATTCTCATTTTAACCCAATAATTTATGTAAACAATATACCAGTCTAATAATAAACATAAACAACGGTTTTCACACTATTTACATACAATAGTCTCTAGTAAATAATAGTTGGCCGGAATAAACACACGGTGGAACGAAAGAACGCTTACAATATTGCTTTTTGCATTAAACATCTAGTGCCTGTATATTATCAGTTATCCTTAATCACATAGAGGCCAATCATCTATAGAAATCATTAAACATCTAGTGCCTGTACATGTTCAGTTATCCTTAATCACATAGAGGTCGATCATCTATAGAAATCATTAAACAACTAGTGCCTGTACATGTTCAGTTATCCTTAATCACATAGAGGCCAATCACCTATAGAAACCATTAAACAACTAGTGCCTGTACATGTTCAGATATCCTTAATCACATAGAGGCCAATCACCTATAGAAATCATTAAACATCTAGTGCCTGTACATGTTCAGTTATCCTTAATCACATAGAGGTCAATCATCTATAGAAACCATTAAACATCTAGTGCCTGTACATGTTCAGTTATCCTTAATCACATAGAAGCCAATCATCTATAGAAACCATTAAACATCTAGTGCCTGTACATGTTCAGTTATCCTTAATCACATAGAGGTCGATCATCTATAGAAACCATTAAACATCTAGTACCTGTATATGTTCAGTTATCCTTAATCACATAGAGGCCAATCATCTATAGAAACCATTAAACATCTAGTGCCTGTACATGTTCAGTTATCCTTAATCACATAGAGGCCAATCATCTATAGAAACCATTAAACATCTAGTGCCTGTACATGTTCAGTTATCCTTAATCACATAGAGGTCGATCATCTATAGAAACCATTAAACATCTAGTACCTGTACATGTTCAGTTATCCTTAATCACATAGAGGTCGATCATCTATAGAAATCATTAAACAACTAGTGCCTGTACATGTTCAGTTAACCTTAATCACATAGAGGCCAATCATCTATAGAAATCATTAAACATCTAGTGCCTGTACATGTTCAGTTAACCTTAATCACATAGAAGCCAATCATCTATAGAAACCATTAAACATCTAGTGCCTGTACATGTTCAGTTATCCTTAATCACATAGAGGTCAATCATCTATAGAAACCATTAAACATCTAGTACCTGTATATGTTCAGTTATCCTTAATCACATAGAAGCCAATCATCTATAGAAACCATTAAACATCTAGTGCCTGTACATGTTCAGTTATCCTTAATCACATAGAGGCCAATCATCTATAGAAACCATTAAACATCTAGTGCCTGTACATGTTCAGTTATCCTTAATCACATAGAAGCCAATCATCTATAGAAACCATTAAACATCTAGTGCCTGTACATGTTCAGTTATCCTTAATCACATAGAGGCCAATCATCTATAGAAACCATTAAACATCTAGTGCCTGTACATGTTCAGTTATCCTTAATCACATAGAAGCCAATCATCTATAGAAACCATTAAACATCTAGTGCCTGTACATGTTCAGATATCCTTAATCACATAGAAGCCAATCATCTATAGAAACCATTAAACATCTAGTACCTGTACATGTTCAGTTATCCTTAATCACATAGAGGTCAATCATCTATAGAAACCATTAAACATCTAGTGCCTGTACATGTTCAGTTATCCTTAATCACATAGAAGCCAATCATCTATAGAAATCATTAAACATCTAGTGCCTGTACATGTTCAGTTATCCTTAATCACATAGAGGTCAATCATCTATAGAAACCATTAAACATCTAGTGCCTGTACATGTTCAGTTATCCTTAATCACATAGAAGCCAATCATCTATAGAAACCATTAAACATCTAGTGCCTGTACATGTTCAGTTATCCTTAATCACATAGAGGTCGATCATCTATAGAAATCATTAAACAACTAGTGCCTGTACATGTTCAGTTATCCTTAATCACATAGAGGTCGATCATCTATGAAAACCATTAAACATCTAGTACCTGTACATGTTCAGTTATCCTTAATCACATAGAAGCCAATCATCTATACAAATCATGAAAGCTACATTTACATCTGTTAATTAAAATGTTACAATTTAACAGGAAACGCTTTTTGAGTTTTATCTGAATAAAAGGAATACAAGTTTAATTTTATGAAGGCATATTACATTTTTGTGCTTCCAAGAGTAAAAGGGTGGGGGTAAGGGCATCAATCGCAAATCACTTTTCTATTTTAGGCAAGCAGGTACACTGAATGTCTTTGTTATGTTTGTAGAAAAAAGGTTACTGATTGCCTCATGTTATACCCATAAATTAAATATGTTATTTTTACCATTTTAAAATCACTCTATTAGAAAATTTAATAACTTGTTTCTACTATAACTATCAAAACTGATTAGATATTACAGATAGCAGGTTTTGAAATCTATTATAGTTGTTCATCACAGGTAAATATTTACCAACAGATATTTCCTGTAACAAACGTAAGGTATTCTACTATAACTTATTTGTCTCATCATAAAATCACCTCAATCATGATAAACCTTATCTTACAGACATTGAAAAGAAATTAAAGTGAAGTATGAAAAGGTCCAAAATGTTGGTCCCTCATTACCTTTAATTAATACAAATCAATGAAATGTTAGTCAAAGTGATAGATCTATTTTTTGTGGGAGAATAATTTACTCCAATAGGTGAAACATTTAACCAAATTATATTATATAATTGAACTTCACATAAAATATGACTTAACTTAGACAAACTTTGTTTGTTAACAAGTCAAGGAAGTGTGAAACGTATGAATGAGTGACCTTCCTTTTTGTAGTCTGCTGCTAAACTCCCTATAGATGCATCCATACTATTTATACAAGTTCTAATTACTGTAGGTCACTTAGGATATGTGATACAGATAGGGTTTCTTTCCTTCATTAAACTAAATATAAAGTCAGTAAACATGGTAAAGTGTAAAATGTGGTCAGGAAATGCTATTTACATGTACCATGATTATTTTCCTAGATGCATCCTTACAACAGGTTGTATGATTGGAGGTTAGTATCCGAGATATAAACTCTGATGTTAAAATTATTCGCTCTATATCTGTATATAGTATCATGGAAATTTAGTTCATTCTTCTTTTTGTCATGGCGGCATGCCCTGATAATTTGTAAATTAGGCGTTTCAATACAATCAATGCAAACAGCCATTACATGTACATGTTGTAATTTTAGAATGGTGACATGTCACTTCAAATTATCATACATGTACATGTATTTTATTAGACCAACCAAATACTGTCATGATTGTAAATAAGGAAAATTTTGCAATGTTTGAATTATTGTAAATAAATAGGGAATGTGTCCATGGGACACAGATGATGCCCCCGCTTGCATATAACGTTAAAAAGGGACATAGCTCAAGAACTGTAAAAGTGACGCTACCCAAATTTGTACTTGATCTGAGTTTTGTGGTAATAAGCATTGTGCATAAGTTTCATAACATTTGGTTGAGGCAAACTAAAGTTAAAGAACAGAAACGAATATTTCAGCAATTTTTCCATTTGTAAAGGGGCATAACTCTAAAATGGAAAAAGTGACGCCACAACAATTCAAATTTGATCTGTGTTTTGTGGTAATGAGCATTGTGTACAAGTTTCATAACATTTAGTTGAGGCAAATTAAAGTTAGAGAACGGAAACCAATTTGGAGACATATGGACGTAGACGGACAAGGATAAAACTTAATGCCCCCTCCACTACGGCGGGGGCATAAAAATGTAATGAGGACCAGTTAGATTTTGCAAAAATAAAATAGCATTTAAATTTTAGTAGCAATATTTCTATGCAGCATTTCCTGAAATCTCAAAAAATTATTTTTTTCCTGTAGTTTTTTTAAATCAATTTAAAGATTACATCAAGATAGCCTGAAGAGATTTGTATATACATGTATATATAGAATCAACATATTCATTTTAACAACTTTTTTCCCCTGAGGAACTATTAAAACAGACCTTAAAATATTTTTTTTTTCCAAGCAATAAAATAAATGTGATCAAATAACTACAATGTATGTACATTCTATAGATGGTCAATTAACAATAATACAATGTATAGTAATCTTTGGTTACACTTTATTGAAACCATTATCATATTTTCTGCATATTCATTTTGAAAACATTCAGCTGTGGGCATTAATACAGGAACGATTTTGTTTTAAATAAAATTAACTGAAATTTATCAAAATCAATTAAAAAAATAATTCAAGAAGGAAAATATTTGATGAAAATCCTCCCTGACAATATAAAGCTTTTTTGTTGAGTGAGTGTAGTAAATCCCTATTCTGTAAATCAGCTGCAGGTTTTCAAGAACTCTGGACAAGTAACAGTAAACAAAATTGCATGAATAATGCTAAGCATACCCCACTTGAAATTCAAAGTATCAGAAAAGAGGAAGTAGGTGTCCTACAAGGTGAATGCAATATAACCCCACTCCTACAGTGTGGTTATAATAACAATAACAATACATTTTGTATATGTAAGTGAGTTTCTAGAAAGTCCTATACCAGTGCCATAAAATCTGAATTTTAATCTGGATTATCAAGTGTCCTTTCAGTCATCTACACAATGTAGCACCCTTTTACCCTGAGATTCAAGTTTGGGAACTCAATTGTCTGCATTTTGAATGAAATTTCACCAAAAATATGTGAAGTTCTTTAAATGCATACTTTTACACTATTGAAATCTAAACCATTTGTTATTTTGTTACTAACTTTAGTCTTATTTTGATGGTACCATATTAATTTATATCTTCAGAGGTCAAGTGTTTCACACCTAAAAAAAATTTATTACGATATATATTACATCATGCTCATATAAATACACATTTGAAAAATATAGTCTGAAGTTATTTCTTGTCTGATTTGAATGAAATTTTTAGCAAAAATCAAGAAATGTATGCTGTGCAGTGTTTTGTAATAGTTTTGAAATATTTGTTTGAAATCACAGTCATGACAGTTTCAAGACAAATAAATTTCTATTTCTGCTTGAAAAATATGTATATGGGTATATAGCATGTGAAGGGAAAAAATTTGTGGTTTACTATATAAGAAAATATTTTTATGATGTGTCATTCTGGAGATATTACTACTTGAAATAATTACTCAGGAATGACACTCATAAAATACAGTTCTTTATAACCACGAAAAACTGCACACATTACAGAGTAACATTTGTTTCATCAATATTAAAACTGGATCCGAAATTAATATTTGACAATTAAAAAAAAAATTGTGTTGTACATGTTGTAAGAGAAACATATATCATTATTTTCATGATGAAATAAAGAGAGAAAAAGAAATTAAACTTGTAACAAATACATGTATATTAATAACTATCACTAATTTGCCTTGAACATGTATAAAAAGTCAATAACATTTACACAAAGTAATATGGGCCTGTGGCTGCAAAAGTTTATAGCAAATCTAGACTTTACAGATATTAGGAAAAGGATTTATATACAATTTTAGGCAAATGTGATACGATAATATAATGATTTACTCACAATATAAAAATATCTTTGTCATCATTTTTTAAAATATAGATCTTATCCTCCTCTTTAAACTTTGTTATATTTTTACTTCATTAATAGAGTAAAACTACAGGAGTATGTATTAGTCAGTAACATAAAAAATTACTGAGCTTCATCATGTTCATTGAATTGGTTAAAATTTAATTCAGAATATTTTTTCAAGTTATAAATTATATTAAATAACAGTGCAAAAATTGAAAAAGATTTGCCCAGAGTACAAAATTATATATAATGATGAAAGTATCAAGCTAAATATTATATCATTACCTAACTAATAAGCCATAACACATTAAATCAATTCAAATTAAATGTTCACTCATTCAATTCCTAAATTACATTTATTACAACTTTATTGTAAATAAACGTCAAAATACAACGTTAACACGTAAAATATCTAACATCTCGATCGATAACGCTTAACTTTACCGTTAATAAAATAAAATTTAAATATGATCGATCCATTTGTTTATTCTTCTTCATATTGTTTAAAATCTAACAATCGTTATATCGAGCAAAAAAATTGACTACAAAAAGACGTCAGACAATGACCAACCGTTTTCAAAGTAAAGGTCATTGATCCTTCCGTCGGACTGTCAACAACCGACGGTGGCCTTCATCCTCAACAATTCAATTCATTAAGTAATATATTTCGCTATTAGCTTGAAATAATAATTAGAAACTCACCAATTTATTATTTTAAATAAAAACGAACAAAATTACTATGATCATAAACATCACATGGCAAACCGATGTCTTCGGTTGACAGCTTTGCCTACCATTGCGATACAAAATGGCGTCTGTTCTGAAGGTTTCTGGCGGACATCCGGGGTCTTTGCTTTCTTTCGAGCCAAATTGATTACTTCCCTTTGACCAGTGCGTGCAGTTATGGATTTAAATTTAAGTGAGTTTTTTTTTATGCTATCAATCATTGTACTCTTTTTATGTTTATGTTGGTTATATAAAAAAGGCTTTAAAAATGAAACTAGGGATTTCATTTCATTTGTAAGTTATCGATCCCTTTCAACCTCCCTTTGATCCGTTTTGGGGAACATTCGCAATATTTATTTCAAAATACAAAATTTTTATAATTTAACTTTTAAATTTTATAATGATATCAGGCAAACTGTTGTTAGCGAGATATTAATGGTGCCTGACTATATGCAGCTAGATAACCATGGAAAATTAACATCTCTAATGGTGAACCATCCAAGGAAAATAACTAAATACTTAGCAGCGTCACTTTTCCGTAGAAAACAAACAGTTTACTCTAGTTAACATTTTTTCTTTTTCACAAACTTTAGAAGAATAATATATGAACTTTTTACAAACGCTAATTCTTAAATTATAATTATTTGTCTCGAATTTAAATTTAAATTGACAATTAACACGTGATATTGGAACATTTATATTGAATTGAAAGTAAAAGGTGACTTATTGGTCCATTGGGCCGTGTGTATTATGTATGTAATTATATTCTGTACAAATTTATATATTTATGTTGATTTACACATGTCACTATAATAAACAATTTACTTACTTACTTACTTACAAAATGACTACGAACAAGGAATATAAAAACACCGGCCTTGCTTTGAATATTGTTCGATCAGAGACATATATACACATGTGTATATATGTCTCTGGTTCGATGGTAACTTTGATTGCAGTAATACAAGGATTAGTCATTTATACATCAAAATAAACTGATCACCTCTATGTGTTGTATTTCAACAATATTTTAATATTGTTCATGATTTTTGATTTTTTTTGTATAATTTACTTTAAATTAAAACCTTGCGAGAATCAATAATGGGTTGTAAAATTTCTAGTAATGAAAGGAGATTTTATTATGAAAGAAACGTTTCAGAGAAAATAGAAATAAAGTTAAATAATTCAAATAGAATCGAATGAAATAAAATAAATCAATATTTTTTTTTAAATTAATGAATTTTGGAAATTAATAAAATTTGGAAATGAATTGATATATCAAACTAACATTTACAAATCGTATTTCTGAAGATTTAGACTAGAAATGTGACTCAAGATTGAGTAATGTATAATTCTGTCTTTTTGGTAACAATATAGCTAAACATTAACTAAATCTAATTACTATAGTTCTTTTTAATCACACCTTTTAAGGTGACGTTCAGAAATCAAAGTGATAAACCGCTTTAAGACATTACAAATGAATCGTAGGAAAATAATTCGAAAATGGTTCTATTGTCCTTTAAAAATAATCCTTTTATATATGAAGTAAAGATTTATTTATTCATTTATTGCTTTTCCATAAGTTAAACGAATTACACCCTGATACGTCAATCATATAAATGTGTAGAACTAGTAAGAATAACTGACCAATAAACAGTAATTTAGAGAAACTCAAAGTAAAAAAAATGGCGCTAATCAACACTCGATGATGGTTTTAAAAGGGAACGCCACCAAC
The DNA here is from genome assembly GCF_021869535.1 of Mytilus californianus. Classification (NCBI taxonomy): domain Eukaryota; kingdom Metazoa; phylum Mollusca; class Bivalvia; order Mytilida; family Mytilidae; genus Mytilus; species Mytilus californianus. The sequence continues at coordinate 12,231,850 of NW_026262667.1, forward strand.
CCATACACTTCTTCTATTTTGCTGAATTGCAATCAATGCAAATATAAACATTGTATTTCATTCACCAAGATTCACGGTAATTTTTTAAATTTAGAAATATTTCCAAAGTGACTATCTTTCAATGGATACATTAGTATATTAAGTAAAGGTACTTAACATAAATTCATAATAAAGATGTTCACAAACATATAGTTAAGTTTGATATAAAGATTTCTATTTTTATTAATTTTATCACATACCACATTTCATTTTATTTGCTGATGTGGAATAATCAATTCATGAAAACTACATTGTATTTCATTCACTAGTGTACCAACGCCGCGTTGTCTCGAAAGAACGAGTGCTCAAGGTAATGGACACACCACAATAGAAAGACCGAGTGTCCAAGGCACAGACGCTTGAGGAAATGGACCCCCTTTTCTAAATATTTGTTTAATACTTTTTTTTAAGTAAAATATTCTTTAATATTTTCACTTATTCAATGTATTCTAGTTCTTATCCAAACATAATTACTACCACAGTAGTTTATACATGATTACCTCTGTATTCTGGAGAATAAGAATCGCGAGGCATTATACAAACTACTGGTATTATAATATCGTAATGATAAGAACAAGAACACATTGAAAAAGTGAAAATAAGTTAAAATATTAAAGAATATTAAAAAGGGGGGGGGGGGGGGGGGGGGGGGGGGGGAGGGATTCCCAAAGCGCCCATGGTCAAAGGTGATGGACACCAGCCGGAATGATCAAGTGTGCAAAGTGAATGACACTCCCGTAGATGGATAAACGTGTGAATTAGAATTCCATATAACGAGAGATGTCAGAGCCCCTTTACAACAAGAATTAGAATTCCACATAACGAGAGATGTCAGAGCCCCTTTACAACAAGAATTAGAATTCCACATAACGAGACTCGAGATGTCAGAGCCCCTTTACAACAAGAATTAGAATTCCACATAACGAGAGATGTCAGAGCCACCTTACAACAAGAAGATTACTTCAATCAAAATCTCAAAATTGGTACCGTTATTTAATAATATTAGTGAACGCTCACTCGCCCATTTTTCTTCAAAACTAAACGACGCTGATCACAACCCTAAAACACAGTAAATAAGACATCTATATCTATATCACGGCACATGTGTGTCGGAATTTTCCGGCTTATTTTACAAAAGGGCGTGCAATCTAACTAATATGAAATAAATTTCATCTCTATTGTATACCAGCATTACATTTGCGCGCTTTTGGGGATTAAAACTAATAATAAATATGACTATAGTTATAATGAATTTGGAACGTATTTGTAAATTTAAATTATATATTTTTCATATTTAATTCTAAAAAATATACAGTGATCATTAGAAATCCCACAATGGCTAAAGACATACATGTAACCATAGATGTATAAACCCAATCTATGGGTTTATACATCTATGATGTAACTTAATTGTGAATATATCAGAGTAAATATAGTATTCTGTTTCATAATTTACCGAATAGTGATCACTTTAATAGATACTTTAAGTCAGTTTGTAAAAATGCGTCAAGGTACGCACAAACGATCGTTTGTCAGAAAAAAATTGGTGGAAAAATCGTTAGTGTAAGATGGGTTTAGTTTCCGCGTATCGACAGAAAACTTGAGTCAGGGGATAGTTCATGGCGATGCACTGTAAATAATTGCAAAAGATATTTCACCAGATTCCCTATTTCCTCCAAGTCTATGGGTATCACTACAGTCAGCAGAATCCAGGCATACTACAAACGGCCCGGAATCATTCCATACTCACTAGTCTACAATGAGCAATTTTATTCAACACATCCGTGTATTTTTGTTCATGTTACGACATGTAAAATCAGTACTTTTAATCTTTAGATTTATTATGTTTTTACATTTCTATCTGTATATATTTCCAGGACCAAGTGCTTGTGCACAATAAAACAGACTTATCCTGCTAGAAAATATTAGTTGAATAAATGAATAAATAAAAAAGTATAACCTACCTGAGTTTACCTGTAAAAAAATGCGCGCAAACGTAATGATTTTTGCGCGCAAGTGTAATGCACCGCTTGTGGGCGACTATACCTAGTGTTAACTACATCCGATAGCTTTTAAGTGGTTGCCAAACATATTAGTAGCATACACGGTAGCACCCCCTTTTATTGATAAAAATAATGTCATAGAACAATATCATTATTACAGGCAGAGACATATATTGTTACACGACAGTTGAACAGAGATCGAAAATCTGCGAAGGCTTGCGCAAAGTGATCCTGTTCTTTGTCTTTTTAATATATTGTTTGATCCTATGAAAAAAATTGTCCCAGGAGAAAGTGAAAAAAATCAATAAAAGAAGGGAGAAATGTTTCTGTTTATGCCTTTGAAATATATAATTTGTTTTTTATTGAAGGAAAAACCATGCTCCCGCGAAAGATGAATGGTCGGTGCCATATGAGCTAAAAAAGAGAACCTTAACAGCATATCGTCAAGATAATTTTCATATTTTGCGGTTACACAATTCACTAGTATATACTGTTAATATTAAGTATCATGCATGTGGTCTGTTTAAAACTTCAAATATACCTTCAACGAATGTCGTTGCCACATTACTGAAAAGAGAGAGCAAACGAATAATATCATATAAGTCCAATAAAAACAGATAACACCATGGTCAAATTTTGTTCTGCTGATTTTTATACACATATATACATGTACAGTTTAATGTAAAAATGACAGTTTGCCAACTTGTGTGACGCATTTTATTAACGTGACCCGTCTGATCATATCGGTTTAAAGTAATATGTCGTATGAAAAGTAAAATGATGTCACACTGAATGCTGTAATGTTTACTATAACGTTTCGTGTATAATAAATAAATCAAGAGCCATTTGCGCTAATGTAACATAATTTACCAAACAATAGAATGTATTTGAAACAATTAAGAATGATTAGATATGCTTCAAAATCTATGTTTTATAATTTGGGAAATTAATTGGAAAACAAAAACAAATAAGCTCTGTTAAAGTCGACGTTCTGTTTGAACTGTGGCTATTAAAGTTGAGATTTTGTTTGAACTGTGAAAATCAAAGAGTCCCCCCTCCTCCCCATTGGAAATTCCTGGCTACGGGTCTGGTCAAGTCCGTGTCTTCAGTTTTTTTAACTTTCATAAATTTGTCAAAACTTCCTGGATTTTTCCAAAACTTAAAAAAAGCTTCTCCATAATCAAGATATATCACACTATGAAAAAATAGATATTTAAATTGATTGTTCTGTATTTTACTAGGGGAATATGGTATTGGCAGTTATCTTAGAAACCCAACATTTATACCCAACGAGATTAGAGGAAACCCTGGACAACTTGATCATAGCTTATAATTTTAGCTTTTAAGACTGGCCTTTGTTCCTTTTAAATTTTAACCGAATATAAAGACTATGCATGCACACGTATAAAAATTGCGGTTTTTATCCAACGCAATCATAGGTTTGAACGTTGTTTTCAATTTAGACTCGTATATATACACGTTGTTTATATATACATGTTCATATAGATCTTGTATCATTCAACTGTATACCCAATTTTACATAAAGGTCTTTACAAACACATCCGTTCTGTGTTTTTCTGTTTGTATCGATCTGATGAGTTCAGCCCTTTTCAACTGATTTTTATAGTTTGTTCTCATGTTGTACTGTTACACCACTTTCTCAGGTTAGGGAAGGGTTGACGCCTTCGACATTTTAACCCCGCCACATTCTTTATGTACCTGTCCCAAGTCAGGAGCCTGTAGTTCAGTGGTTGTCGTTGGTTCATGTATGTCATATTTTTTTTCGTAAGTTAAGCCGTTAGTTTTCTCCATTTTTTCATGTCGGGCCCTTTTATAGCCATCTTTCTATCATGAGTTTTAATTGATAGTCACTTTGCTTGCTGTGTTAATCAAATATTTTTTGGAACAGATTTCTCTAATGAGGAAGTGGACGTTTTCACCACTTTCTTCCGAGAAACACGTCAAGTTGAACTTAGTACCGAACAGGTCTTTATCAATATCTCGACTCTATTTTGTTTATGCAATGGATTTTGCGTGAAGTAAGTAGTTTCAGCTGTTAACAGCTTTTTACGATTTGCCATTGATCGAATCAAAAATTAATCTGATACATGTGGTTATAATATTTTTAAGCTGCAATACAATTTTGTATATACTAAACCATATTAAAAAAACAATACCTTTTTTCTGTGGTTTTGGTTGCAAACTTTCTCGTTCTTTCTTGTAATCTTTGTGGTTTACTAACAGCACATTATTTATTTATTTATTTTGTAGATCTATAGTATTTCTCGTATAGCTTCATACATGTATCTTTTTTTCTGAATAATGAATTTTAACTTACATATTCTAACCTTGTTCAGCTCGGCCTATTCAATATCTTTACAACGTGTCACTCTACGGCGAATGTCGCGTGACAATTCCTGGAAATATAATATCTATAATATTTTATATATGGTTTCCGTATAGTAAGCTTATCAATCATCAAAATATTGGTATTTGTTGATACTGATTTCTGTAAGTATCACGTGAACTTTCATAATAAAATCCAGATCTCTAGATAATGAAAAACATGAAGATATATTACATTGGACAACTACTGACGAGGTTCCCGGCCCAGGACAGGCACATGGGTACGTGGCGGTAATTTTTTTCTAGATTTCAATCGCCTGTTTTTTTTTCCCATTTTCTCTATCAGTAGATTAACACAACATACATAAATAAACATACTATAAAAACCAGTACAGCAAAGCACTTTGTTCTTTCAAAGGGACGAATGATGTTTTAAATTTAATATAAACCCTATAAAAAAACTAAACACTGTACAACAGGGTCCCACCTTTAACTCATGTACTCCAGAAGTGTAAACAGGTCCTGCTCCACTAGTGGCATCTGTCGTGCAAATGGTAAGCAAAACTTTGATGATAAGTCAATTTGTGATGTCCAAATCGATGAAAAAAGGACAAAATTAGGGTAACGACAATTGGAATATACGTGGTCATCCGTGATACAGATATCCATAACGGTCAACCAAATCATGATGATGTCCGTAAAAACACCAGAAGTCCATGGTTCAATAGTTCCTTGTCAGCAACATCTCTATATATAATTGAAATCACTTTCGGAAACGCGAGCTTTTGAATATCGTATCAACTGGGAAATAATTACACCCTATTCAGGCGCTGCTATGTTTATACATAGAAATGGAAAGTTCACAATTTCGAAATCTGGAATGATCTCTTTTGTCATTAAGTTTAGTTATGGTCGCTCATTATTAAATTCTAGATTTAAGCCAAGTTATGAAGCAGGCTAAACTGTATCGATTGTATCCTTTGTTAGATGGAATAGATGTGATCAACATATTCACCATATTTTGAAATTAATATTTAGTGAGACGACATCATCTAAATAGCGAAACGTGATGTTAAAGGATAGTGTCAGCTTCTTTTTATTAATTGTGAGAAACTTCATTTGAATAAAGAAACAAGTTAACAAGCAGAGGAGCATAGTTGCATGACCATCAAAGGAATGCCAATGTAGTTGGAAAACAAGACATTAAAAAAAGAAGACGCGGAAGATTACAAAGAGGCTATCAAAATTCATAAGTCGAAGAGAAACCGACAATATTATAGCAAAACAACCAACCCGACGAAAAGACAAACAACTTTCTAGAAAACACTACATAGAAAACTAAAGACTGAGTAACAAGAACCCAACAAAAACCGTGTGCTCCTGAAGGCTAATCAAACCCTGCTTCACATGTGGCACCCGCAAATTCAATCTAATTAAAATATTGATCAATCGTAACTTTCATATGCGTATAACGAAATCAGAGGTCTATAATTTAAAAAGATTGCCGTGAATTCGATGTTAGTCTCATTTGATTATGTCATATTCGAGGAATAAATGACTGGATTGTGGCTTCGACAATTTGAACATATCAGTTGTCATCTGTTACACAGATTTTCCATAACGGTCAACCAACTCCTGATGGTAATTAAGTTCAACTTTTGATGCATTAGCTACATTGTAAGCAGCAATCTTCTATCAAGGAAAGGATGATAGGAAAGGCAAGCTCTGGCATTTCGTATCACCAGGGAGTAATATATTTCATCTGCAGGCGCTGCTGGAATGTTGCTACTTAGAAATGGAAAGATCACAATTTGAAAGCTGAATTCATCCTTTGTCATTAATCTGGTTCTCAATCGACCCTCAATATAAGCGTTATTTTTTAAGATTAAAAAAAAACCTTAAAAATTGAAAGAATACAGAAATTATAAGGACCCCATCAAGGCCCTCGTTGTTTTTTTCGAGATGCAGGTCACAGCTCAGTTGTCTCTGAAAAAAAAAATTCCTATATACCGGTACCTTTATATAACACAAGGTACTTAACTTGCATTTTTGCGAAATGACACCCGGTCGCTAACTTCCGTTATATTTCGATTTTGCGGTTGTCTATCCCACTGAAACTTGTTATCCCGTAAATCTACATTGAATTATCTTCACAATGGTGTATAACACGCCTATTCGATTATAGGCATCATTCGTAAAATTTAGGCCTTCCAAGTATGTCAACCGTCATCTCACAGCACTTTGGAAATATTAATCTCGCAGTGAATGATTAATTATAAAAAGTATTTTCCAAAAACCTGTCAGTTTTTCTCTGTATAGAACTTATCATCCAGATAGTAAATTTGTAAAAAGATTCCGTGAAAAAATATCTAATAAGTGTTATTTGAGGTATGTCTAAAGAGTGAAGAGATTATATTTTTAGACTCAAATGTTCCCATTCCGTTAATGTCATTCAGACTCTCTCTCTGGACTTTACATAAAAAATTGAGATAACTCCAAAAAAAAAAATATTTAGAAATAAGATTTGACCAATCGGAAACCAAGATATGTATAAGATCCCACAAGTACAATTATAATTAACCATTTAATGCGAGATACATATTTCCAAAGGGCTGTGAGAAGACGAAATAATTACGGTTGACATACTTGGGAGCTGCTACGAATGATTCCAACCACAAAGTTAGGTCTCCCGAAAATTAGAAGTTAATGACCATTCGTAACCCCTCAAAAATGGCTTTGATTTACCTATAACTGATCATACCTTACATCTCTTACATTTTTTTTTCTGTCTTAAGGGGACAAGCGCTAGTCGTCAGAATCCGCTTCGGGAACACAAATACAACCAGTGGATAGGATAATATTTTGTTACACAAAACAAATGAAATGGATTACTAACTGGGTGTCAAGCATCTGTGATAAACTTGATTATCTATTTTATTGCACAACGCACGTAAAAAAACCGGCGAGTTCGGATTCAGTTCGAGACCAAATGACTGAGAGCGCAAGTTTGAAAATCGCGCCAAACAAAACTCTGAATGCATAAAAAAGGGAAAGAAATCTATGCGGTGTTTGAGGAAAAAAAGTACTGAACGCCGTCAATATCAGTCCACACATTAAAAAAAACTATGAAAGTAGCTTGATTATTAAATATATAAAACAATAAATCACAAGTTAAACAAAGCTCAATGGAAACTTAAGGAAGAGTTTCATTTTTCGACCATGAAATATTCGTGAAATTGAAAAATAAAGAATTAATGGGGAAAAAAGATCATATATAACTTTATCAGCACTAATATATTAATAATAAATTATTATGGCAACAAAATACAAACTACAATAACATATGTACAATAAAGGAGTGATAGTGGATAAGTATGAAAAAAAGTATCGGAAATTAATATGACAAACTTCCGGCTGCCCAGATAATATAAAAAAAACTTGCAGCTAAGTTACATTGTAACATCGCTATTACTGTAGCAGTGAAATTTGATAAAAAAAAAAACAATCAAAAACGAAAAGATAAAACCAGAGACATATACAATTGTACTGATGATTACATAACTCTGGTTAAATAAAATATAATTGATAAAATAAATACAATTAATATTATTATTAAAGTATATAAATAATATCATTATTATTATTAATATTATTATCAATATTATTATTAATATTATTATATCTTAATATTATCATAATTGTTGCTATTGTTGATAAACAACTATTTTTAAATCATTATTCTTTTTGTTGTCTGTGAATAATAATATTATTATTAATATATTAATAATATCAAGGATTTGTATACAAATCCTTGATAATATATTTATTATTAATAATATTATTAGTAATATTATTATTATTATTAATATTATTATATTATTAATATTATTATATCTTAATATTGTCTTAATTGTTGCTATTGTTGTTAAACAACTATTTTTTTAAATTTTATTCTTTTTGTTGTTGTCTGTGAATAAATATCATAATTATCATTTATATAAATCAATTATCTAGAATATTCCATCGCGTGAATTTCATCTAACATAAATATTACAGTCGGACAACCGGAAGTCCCTTTTAGGGCAAAATGTGATCCGTCTCTAATCAGTGACCTTCCGCCGTTTGAGATCTATTTCGTGCACTTTGTAAAGAAAAGAAGGTAGCCCCGAAAAGTAACCTTTCATCTTTTAGTTACGACTGAAGACTACTCATGCCGTTATTTGCAGAGAAAATTAAAAGGACGAATATTTATATCCTCAATAATCTCCTCGTTGTACAAAAGCATAAACAAAATAAAATAAAATATTTTCCAGAGCATTTTTTTGCCGAGGACATGAAATGAAAATGTGACAATAGCCAGTTCCATGTTCAATGCGCGAAATAGGTACAAAATAATGTTATCTCATGAAACTCAATGACAATACACATATAAAAACTACAGAATCTGGGCGATAATTTAAGATATGTTTCTATGTGTCTCTCGCATGAACAAAAAAGTGTACCTATTTTTTATTGGGGTAAAATATTTGTTGACATTTTACGCAGATCACTCGCATCTTTTCCGATTTTATTTCCTTCGTTATTCCCTTATTTGAAAACTTTTTGTTGTGAATTTTTAATGCCTATTAAATCATGATTTACAGATTGGGATTTTATAAAGTTTTATGAAAATATTTAGAAAAAATATAACAAAAAAACATATTTTCTGAAGACGATGACCATCAGCCATTGCGTTCTTTTCTTCCGGGGCGGGCTTGGCGTACAGACGTAAATCCCTTTTCTGCTGTGAAATCAAGAAAATTTGAAGAAAATATAAGTTTAAATAGTACAGAATTGTATAAAAATTGAAAAACTTGTCACATTTTCCAATATATTCTCATTTTTAGGGCTATTTTGTTGATTATTTCCCCGGGTATTAAATTTTGATCGAAGAAGATTCCAGAAAAATAACTGCTTCTTTATAAATCTTTCATAATGTCAGTGTTCAAGTATGAAGAAGAATTTCCACTGCTATCAAGCTCAAGGGGGAACCTTGCAATAAAACAGTTGTTGAGTAGGCCGTTGCTTCAACAACATGTACAAATTTCAGTTTTGAAAAAGCCATCTGACATGTCTGAGCAAGTGAGGAGTAGTGAGGCCTCTCAAGTGTCTGTTCATGGCAGACCCTTGGGTAAAACATACAAGGGCAAAATTTATACACACAAAAAGGATTCTCCACCTCTTACAAGCCCCTTAGTACATAATGGTAGCATCTCCTGCAAGAAATCAGTGTATACAGGCAAACAAGTCTCAAATAACATGGCACACCTCAGTACAAACATGTTTTCAGTATTGGCTAACTTGGACAAGACATCTAGTAGAAAAAAACACAATAAAAAGCAATCCAACAAAGGTTTACAAGAAGAATCCATAAGTAAACAATGTAAAAATGATGAGATTTTACCACTCCAAAAAGTTCATATACATGTTTTTGGTAAGTCATTTACTTTTATTTCTAAAAAAATACAGGTTAAAGTAAAAGAACTAAAACAGTTTATTGAAAAGGTTTCAGGCATTAAACAGAATATGCAGTATTTACAGACCAGAGCTGGAACATGTTAGTCAACAAATGATGTGATAAAATGTACAGATAATGATATCCTGAAATTGTACCAACCAGGCCTAGGAGGTGTAAGAGAAAGCCCAGTTCATCCTGGTGATTATTGTGGACCATGTTCTCTCTGCAAAAAGGACAGTAATTATGGTTACTTACACCTAGGTTCTAAATCTTATCAATTAGATTTTGTTGACTTTGTTAAATTTAAACACAAAATAAGTGAAAAAGACTGCATATGCAAGTCATGTATGTTGAAACTCAATAGGAATTTTTCACATAAAGCTCTTGCAGAAGAAAGGTTACAGACTGCCAAAAAACCAAAACTGGAATGTGCACTTGCTCTGTGTAACTCCTGTACAAATACATCTGTAACAAGAAATTCACCATTAGATACTGATGAATTAAACACTTGCTTTTCAGTCAGTCTTCAGGAAGCTCAAATTGAATCTATATTTCTTTGTGATGGCCATTACTTGAAAGCATACAATTATTATAAAAGTTGTAAAGCTAAATGTAAAATGTGCAATTTATCATTATTCAAGAAATATTATGCTAATTTTGACCAAATTTATTTGCAGCAATATATGTATGAACAAGGCCCATCTGACAAAATATTGACAACAGGTGATGTAATATGCAAAAAATGCCATTCAATTCTTTACAGATATACAGGTCAACAGCAACATGATAAAAAGGTAGAATGTGTTAGTCCTAGAGAGTATGTATCATTAATTTTGAAGCAAGCAGTAAGTGGTACTTTAGATATTGATATACCAGATATCAATAAACTTGCTTTAACTGAACTTATCAAATTTGTTTGTACTGAATTAATGCAGAACAAAGCTTTGCTTCTTTCAGAAATTGTATACAAGTTTCAAGAGTTTGGAGGTTGTTTTTCATCAAATCTGAGACAAAACCAGACGAGATTTATACTTGACAAACTACAGTTTATTTTCAGTTCAAACATTGACACCGATAAAATAGATAAAATTGGTACTATGGTGAAACTGCATGGAGTTGAAGACCGCAGATGCTTAGTCTTGGCACTTCAAGGACACCAAAAACAGAAGTTATCTAATACAAAGTCAGAAGATGTCAGTTGTCAGTCTAAACACGGAAATAATAATACTCTTGAAAAAGCCTGTGTAATTCTTAAACAAATGATTAAAGACTGCATAAAAAATTTGAATTTTGACTTTAAAACTGTAGATGATGCTAAATTGGTTGACATTGTGAAAAATAGTTGTCCTCCTGATCTTTTGGAATTTATTGCATCTCTAACATCATCTAATAAATTTAAATCTGCTGAAGAAGTAGATAAAACTTTTGAAAATATTGATTTTAAACTAATTAACATATTGTTTTCATTACTGTTCAAGTTTGATACAAAATGCAATACTTTCCAGTTAATCATTTCAGATATAATTGATAAGTTCACCACATCTTCCAGTGATTGCATTAATATTCTTAACAAATTTGGTATCTGTGTTTCAAAACAAACATTAGAACGCAATCAAACAATGGTAGTTGAAAATAAGGTAAATAAGCCTGTTGACAAAATACCATCAACACTTACAATTGCTTCAATTGATAATGTTAATAAAAGGTCTAGTTATGCTGCAGTAAAGTCTACTGATGTGCACCGTGGATTTGATGGGACATCAGTTCAGCTAGTAGAGCCGAAACCACAAAGTATTTCCTTAAATCCAGATGAAAGACTTGTTGTCCTACCAGGTGAGACTTTTAATTATGGTAATACTGACTATACATGTATAAACCATAAAACATCACAAAAAGTTACGTCTTTTTTTCAGTCTTTTGTAATTTCTTCTAACTTTAACTTACTAAACGCTCCCAGGGATTCCTCTGGAAAGTGCTGTGATGAGATCAAAGATAGCCTTGAGACTAACTTCACTCAAAATGTAATTCATGAATGTTTTACAGCAGTCTTAACTGACTTGCAGTTTCTTGAAGAAAAGAGATTTTCACAAATGACAGACTATAACATTGATGAACATGTTAACCATGAGCTTTATTTATATGATTTAAATCGTGTAGTAAATTACTTAGATATGACTGCTTTGGTTTATGTCACTGGAAGTGCAGTTAATATTTTTGAGGAACATGATAACTCTATTAAACCTATTGTACAATTGAGAGCAAATCTTGATAGCAACCATTCGATAAATCTGTTAAATAAAAATGGACTTTACTTTCCTCTTATTTCTCGCCAAGATTATTTTGATGGTGGTTTGTTTCAAGAATCAATTAACATAAAGGATACAATTACATTGAGATCTATTAATAATTTCAACCAAAAGCTTTCTAGCATTGTAGATATATACAGCTCATTAAACAGTGGTCAGACATCTGTAAGATACCGTAGAAGGACAACAAAATTGCCAAACTATGCTATACACAACAGTAAGATTTGTACAGATTTAGTTGATGACATGATAAAAGACAGCGCTGCATGTTTGTCAAAGAATGTTGAAAAGGTATCTTTTGATTTGATTGATTTTGAAAGCACAGTGTCAGAAAAAGGGGCTGCAGATTCTGTAAGTACAGTATTATTTGAATTCTGTTATAACAAATTACTCAGCTTGAATGGTTCAAACAATATAGGCAAGACCAATTTGCAAACATTTATAAGCGAGAAAAATAGTAACATACCAGTAGAAACAGCCAATGTGAAATATCACTCTTTACTTAATGAACAAGCTGACAGTAAAGAAACATTGAAAACTATTTTAGATAAACTACACCAGGACTTTAAAATTGGTAGAGAATTAAAGCATTTGGTGGTGGTGGGTGATGGAAAGACTTATGATCTTTTGGTTAAATTGAAGCTTGAGTTGAAGGATGATTTAAGTTGGCTTTTACCTTTTCCCGGGGATTGGCATATCCTTAAAAATTATCAACGTATGATAATGAAATTATATTTAGATGCAGGACTAAAGGAACTTATTGAACTCTTTCATCATGGTGCAGTTGGTGCTGCTGTGATGCAGGCAACAAACTTTGACAAAACTCATCACTTTTTGATGCAGGTGTGGGAAGCATTTTATTTACAACAAATTAGTGCTATTCTTAAATATGCAGAAGAAAATGACTTAAATGATCAATCAGAAGAAAATTACATAAAAAAGGTTTCTTTCATTTTACAAAATCAAGAACTAAGTCATGATGAGAAGATTCAGCAGCATCTTGATTTAATGTCACATTTTTCATTGCAGTTTAGAAATTTATGTTGCAGGTTGAGTGAACAGAATGAAAATTGGAAATTTTGGCATGACTTCATTCACTACCACGGATTCATTTATGTCTCTTACTTCTTATCCATTAGAAGTGGTAACTGGCATTTAAGGAACTACTGTTTAAAACATGTTGCAAAAACTGCTCAAATTACAGATTGTAAATTTTATTCAAGACTTCTACCATTTCATATTGCAGATTTAAAATCTTTTCCTAAATCAACAATTGAACATTTTGAGGAAGGTGGATGGGTTGTTAATATTTTGGGAAGAAACATGCATTCTCAGGGCTTAGATGAGGCCCATGAAAGTTGTATTAACAGAGAAGTTAAAAATGCAATGTCTAATTTTTTCACATTATCTGCTTTGACAAAGTTAGTTCATTACATTCCATTTCGAGCAAAAGTTTTGGGTAACATAAAAGATCAATTAGAATGTAAGCATAAAGATTTTAATAATTCTGTAAACCGTCCATCTTTTGAAATACAAAATATTACATCATATAGAGAAAACATTGAATCTGGATTATTTTTTAGATATGAAAATGGACAACTGAAACATGCATTCAACAGCAAAGTTGTATTGACAGATATTCAGAGATCAGACTTATTAAATCTGCAGAAAATTGCTCAGGAACATCTAGGAAAATATATCAAGATTTGTCAGTCAGATGGTATTTTTAGATATAATAAGACCAGAAAAATAGCAACTTTCTCTACAAAGACACATAGCATATCAAAAGTAAAAAGAGAACTGAAAGATCAAAGGACTGAGAATTCACTTTTAAGAAAACAAATAGCATGGTCTAAAGAACAAAACACACCAATATCAGATTTGCAACAATTTATTTCATTGCCACGTGCAATTGTTGACCATGATGGCTTACCATATAAAGGTGATAAATCAAAAACTTTAGGCATATACCATTCTCGTTACCCTGATGCATTTGAAAACAAACTACATTTTAAACCAGACTGTGTCATCATAGATGGCATGTTTATTCTGAACTCTAAACCCCTAAAATCTTCAAATCGGTTATTTGCTCATTTCTTAGTTTCATTATTCAATTGCTGGATAATTCCTTACATCCAACTCAACACAAAAGAAATACACATTGTATTTGATGATCAATCACCTCAGTTATCACCGAAAGACATTGAGCGTAAACGAAGAGATGAAAAAGCAGAAACAACAGCTAAAATATTAATTTCAGAGACCACAAAAATACCATCAGATTGGCAAGCATTTTTACATAACAGAGAAAACAAGAAACAGCTTGTCCAATTAGTCAGTGAAAAATTTTTGCATTTTGCAAAAATAGCTTTGAATTCTGGCCAGAGCTTTGTAATTGGTGGTGGCTTTGAAAATGCTTCCATAACAAAAGTTGTTGAAGAAAATACTGAAAAGATTGCCACAAACTTGGAGACAAATATTTCTGAAGGTGATAGTCGAGTATGGTTTCATGCTTATAATTCACAATGTAAAAATATTTTAATTTACTCTCTAGATAATGATACATACCACATTGGATTACCCATTATGCAAAAATGCAGTGACAAAAATATAGCAGTTCAGTTGTCTTATAAAAATGACTTAATATTTTTTAGCATGAACAGATTTATAAGGTGCCTTGAATCTGATCCAGATCTTCACAGCATTGAAAAAGATGACCTTCCTCTCATCATACAAAATTTATTTATATTAACTGGTTGCGATTATGTTTCATTTTTCAAAGATCATGGTAAAACATCATTTTTTAAAACATTCTTCAAATACACAGAATTTATTACAACAAGTTCAGTTGAAAATAATGTGATAGGCAAATTATCTCTCACAAACTCTGATGACATTTCTAGTTTTCTATCATTTATTCGTTTAATTGGATGTGAATATTGGAGAAAGTGTTCTTCAGCTTTTCTAAGAGAAAAATTGGAGACCCCAGAGCAGTTATATAGAACAGTTTATAGTTCTAACCTATCACCTAAAGAGAATCATATTGCTTGGATTTCAAAAATAAGAGAGGCCCTTTACAGTAGAGTTCCATCAGAAGAATTTTATTTGCCATCTTTTGATGCATTATTTCTTCATTGGAAAAGATCTTATTGGGTGAGTAGGGTATGGGTCCAAGCATACTGTGAGAATGTTCAGTATCCATCATTGACAGACTTTGGTTGGAAATTAGAAATTGATGGACAGTTGGAAGTCATTTGGGATTCTCCTGAAAATTTGCAAAAAGTAATTAATAATATAAAGCTTTGGACTGCAGGCTGCAACTGTTTAAAATCAGACTGTAATAGCAAAATATGTGGTTGTAAGAAAATTAATATGGCATGTGGTCCTGGTTGTAAGTGTGGTAGTTCCTGTAAAAATAAGAATGTTAATTCACAGGTGTGTAATACAGAGGAAACAGAAGAAAATACTGCTGAGACTGTTGCCTCTACTCAAGTGCTTTATAATTCAGAATCTGATGCAAGTGATTTTGGTGATGATACAATGGATGGTTCTGTTTTCTTTGAGTTGCAAAATGTAGACGATGATGATCTTGAAAATATTATATTTAATTTTCAGTATCAACACTTAGCATAAATATTTATCTGATTCAAAGCAGTAACTTTTTTTTTATTATTTGTATCAAATGAGACATTTTTAATTTTTTTAATTTTTAAGTATTTCAAATAACCAATATTTTATTTATTTCACAATTTTGTACTTGTGCTGTAATACTGTTGAAAATTGTAATGGCTCATTTTAGAAAGAAATCCTACAAACAATATCATGATAGGGTGTCCATAGGGTTGGTCATGTGATCTACTATGATATTTGTAGTTTATTAATTTATTTTCAAATTCAAAATTCTTTACTATTAATCTGCACACAGTATCCTGATATGTTGTCCATAGGGTTGGACATTTGACTGTTCATGATATCTGTAGCATCATTTAAGCAACAGACAAGTACTTAATTATTTCACATACAAAAATTCAGGCAATTGTTAATTAGAAAGATCAATAAAAATAAAATAGAAAAAGTGCTATTTTTTACAATATTTGATGTCTCGAGAAAGATTAATAATTTTAAAACTTAATTTACAAAGATAATCAGTTTTGAAATTTAATTTTTGTCATTTTTGAAAGTAGCTATATGATCTTTCATGAAATTTTGAGTTTTTCCCTAAGTCAAGAATGCTTTCACCAACTTGCAAGAAAGTGTGGTGAATTGTTTATATCTATTGACATGAGCTCCCTTTCGATTTTTATAAATTTTAGATTTTACGTTTCCGAGTTACAGGGTTTTATTCATAAAAAAAGGGGGATTTTCTAGATTTCGGACAAAAACTCAAAAATGCTTTCAGAAATTCTTATGAAACTTTTGTGAATTGTTTGTATATATTGATGTAAGCTCCCTTTAGAATTTCATAAATTTTACATTTTACATTTCTGAGTTATGGGGTTTTATTCATTAAAAAAAGGGGTGATTTTCCAGTTTTCGGACAATAACTCAAAAATGCTGTCACCAATTCTCATGAAACTTTGGTGAATTGTTTATATCTATTGATGTAAGCTCCCTTTTCATTTTCATAAATTTCTAATATGACATTGAGAATTAATTGAACTTTATTTGTTTATAGTCTGACAACAGATTTACTACGTATTGCACAACAGCAAGAAATCTTTAATTGAATATAAATTCAATTCATATAACCAATTTCAAGTTCTTTGACTACATTTATTCAGAAACCTATAATATGTCAAATATTAAATTACAATCCAAATTCAGACCTGAATCAAGCTTGAATATTGTGTCCATTTTTGCCCCAACTGTTCAGGGTTGGACCTCTGCGGGCGTATCTAGCTGCGCTCAGCGAAGCAGTTTATTATTTAAGAATTCTTTAAAAAAAAGAATTTTGCACTAATTAAGATTTCAAACAATGTACCTTTTTAAGAGCTAAAATTTCATTTTATATAGGTTATGTGCATGATTTTGTTTCTTAAGTTTAAGTGCTCTTCCTAGTCTGGCTTTTTGGGTAGATTGTACTTTTGAAGTTTGTTTATATTTTTATTTTTAAGCCAGGGGCAAAACTCTGTGAAAGTCCAGTGCACACTTTTAAAATGCTTATACAGTGTATGTATATCTCCATGTACAAACAAATACTAAAATAGCTAAATTACCCCTTAATTCATTTAAAAGGGAAAAAAATCAAAATCATTTCATGGTAATTGGATCTTGTATGAAAAAATTCAAAGGGAACATATATTTGCCAAATCAGGATATTGCATAAGGTTGTTGCATGATTTACTCTAATTTATTAAGTTATATATTATGTAAAAACAAAACATTTAAATGTACTGGTTTAATATTTTAAGAACCAATAAATAAAAAAACATCCCAATATCCAAGCTAAATTTCTAAAAGAACATCTTTGTGAAAAGAAACTGGTTTTCTCCCTCTTTTATTGGTGGGGGAGGGAGGTGCTAACACTGGGTAACACGAGTTCTGCTCAAGAGTCATTACGAGTATGTTTAATAATTACAACAGAGAACTTTTGATAAATTAAATATATTTGATCATGAAAATTTAAATTATATGCTCGTGGTGGGTCGCTAGAGGGCGCTGTACATGAATGTTCAGTGAATTCACCAATAAAACCGGTGGACGTGTTTAATTTAAAATCCCCAAAAGAGGTTTATGGCAGACACATTAACAATTATAGAAGTTATTCAATTTTAAATCTTAACAGCTTTTTATTATTCTAACTCATAAACCACATAATCCATATACTGGTAAAAAATAGCAAAATAAGATCTTAAAAAAATAAGTTTTAGGATTTCAAAATATATAACTCATTATTTTATAATTTGCTAAACTTAAGATAGTTTTGCCTATTCATTTGAAACATTTATTTTAATACATAACTCGAAATTTTAATAAAAAATATTAGTGACAGCATCAAGAAAAGTTTTACTGAAATGCTAATAAACCCTTTATAGGAGTTGTTGCCCTTTAAATGATAATTTAGAATAGTTGCTGTAAAGGAGAGGTAAAAGACTAAAACCATCTAGCCAATAATATGATGCATTTACTATACTTCTTTGATCTAAAAATGTGAAAGTGCATGAATCCATTTTACTCCTGTACTGTAGAATTTATTTTCCTTTATATGTTTTTTTCTCTCACAAATTTGGGCATTTTTTTAGATTAAAGTATTAAAATTGATTGAAATTTTAAGCAGCAAAAAAAAATCACCCGTACAATAATTGATGTAAAATATTATTATTTCCTCTAAATCAATACAGAAAAACATTTTTCTCCAGATGAGTTTAATATTCAGAATGCTTTTTTGTTCATAAGAAGGTGATAGAATTTATTGTAACTTATCTTTTTGACATTTTTGCAGAACTTTTGGCTTGTACATTTTCAAACAATTTCTACTCAAAGTATAGCTTGTGTTTGGAAGATCACAAACTTTATTATAAAATCAAATTAAATTGTTTAGATTCAGCAAATCAATATAAAATTTTACGGCCTATAAATAAGTTGTTGGTGTATCAGGGTTCGATTCCCTGCCTAGGCTTATAAATTATGTGGCTGGTTGCCAAAGTGGGTAAATTGCCTAGTGGCCCCGCACCAACTCTTATTTTTTAAGCTTGCAGAAATTTTTACCATTAATAAAATTTGTGAAAATCTTCCATTGAATAAACTATAAAGCAAAATCTCATATTAAAGTAACCTAGGATTAAAGAAAGGAAATGATGCAGCAAACAATCATCATTATAACCATGCATGTTCAGATAAAAATATTTGTTTATGCCCTGCCTACAATAGTAGAGGGGCAATATGTTTTTCAGTCTGTGTGTCAGTTTTGTCCGATCATCCCATTTCTGGTTAAAATATTGGCAAGTTAGTGCTATAAATTGTTTTGACATGTATTTATACCCCACGCAACGAGTTGCGGAGAGTATAATGTTTTTGACCCTTCTGTCCGTCAGTCCTGTTTTTTGTCATCGCAACTCCTCTCAAACCACACAACAGAATTTCAAGAAACCTTTTTAGATAATAAGGACATACTATGTAGTTGTGCATATCGACAGGAAATTACGATTCAATTCTTTTTCTAGGAGTTACGCCCCTTTGAACTTATTTACTTTAATGTACTACTGCAACAGTTTGTCATCGCAACTCCTCTTAAACCACACAACAGAATTTCATGAAACCTTTTCAGATAATAAGGACATACTACGTAGATGTGCATATCGACAGGAAATTACGATTCAATTTTTTTTCCAGGAGTTACGCCCCTTTGAACTTATTTGCCCAATATACTACTGCAACCTTTTGTCATCGCAACTCCTCTCAAACCACACAACAGAATTTCATGAAACTGTGTAGATAATAAGGACATACTATGTAGATGTGCATATTGACAGAAAATTATGATTCAATTTTTTTTTCTGATACAATTTTTTTTTCTTACACGTATTTTATTTCTCCAATGACAATTTGGGGACGTGAGGTATGTGAGCGTGCTCACTAAGATTCTTTAATTTTTCTATGTATTGTGTGTTATTTTGTCCCATGTACATTTACTCCATCTCCTTTTATTTTTTACTAAAACAGGTGATATTCCAGTGTGTTCACTCTTGTAGTAATTAATAATTTGAGATTTCCATACAAAGGAACAGCCCTCTAAAAATTCTCAAATTAAAACAAGTCTGAAGAGAATACGTTTAAAAATTGTATTTAAATATATTATAATTAAGTGGTAAATAAATTTTACATATTTGTTCAACACTTAAGTAATTTTAAATTTTTTTCTGAATTTCAAGTTATAAATGAATTATTGTTTAATACTGGAAATTTATTTTTTTAAATTGACAGATATTGATACAGTTGACAGAATAAAGATTTATTAATTGTACTGAGCTCAGTCCTGCATCTTCAGAAATTTATGAATAAATATACTTGTACATATTTGTGTAGTACTAGTTAGAACCCCCAGTGTCCATAGTGCTTGGAGGGACTGGTTAGAGATCCATATGTTATAAAGCACTGTACAACATCCACCATGCAGTTATGTTATAAACTAACTAGCATACTACAGGGGGTGGTTAAGGATCAGAAGGTGCATATACTAAAGAAAAGCAAGCTAATGTGTAAATATCAAAATATATTGCAGATTTAGGAAAGCAAGCTAATGTGTAAATATCAAAATAGAATGCAGAATTAGGAAAGCAAGCTAATGTGTAAATGTCAAAATAGAATGCAGATTTAGGAAAGCAAGCTAATGTGTAAATGTCAAAATAGAATGCAGATTTAGGAAAGCAAGAAATTGTGTATATGTCAAAAATGGAATACAGATTTAGGAAAGCAAGCTATTGTGTATATGTCAAAAATGGAATACAGATTTAGGAAAAGCAAGCTCATTAATTACTGGTGCAAAGAATTAAATATATTAAATGTATACATGCATGCTGTATCTGATAAATGCATCATTAAAATGTGCTGGTTAATGTATAAATTTTTAGCAAAACAAATGAGATAAGTACATAATACAAACATAGATTGAAGTTAAGAAATAACAGTCCTGTCAGGATACCCGTTAAATATTTGTTAAAACTTGAGAGTTTGGTTTTTATACGACCGCAAAAAAATTTTGGGGTCGTATATTGGTATGACGTTGGCGTCGTCGTCCGAAGACACATTGGTTTTCGCACTCTAACTTTAGTTTAAGTGAATGGATCTCTATGAAATTTTACCATATGGTTCAATACCACAAAAGGAAGGTTGGGATTGATTTTGGGGGTTATGGTACCAACAGTTAAGGAATTAGGGGCCAAAAATAAGCATTTTCTAGTTTCCAGACAATAACTTGTGGAACGGTGTATGGATCTTTCTGAAATTATACCACAAGTTTCCAGACAACAATGGGATGGTTAGGATTTGCTTTGGGGGGTTATGGCTCAAACCGTTTAGGAATTATGGACAAAAAAGGGGGGAAAACAAGGTTGTCCTGGTTAATGGACAAATACTTTAGTACAAAACATAATTTAAAGCAGTGTAATGGAGATAAATCAAATACAATATTTGAAGTACCTCCCTTACACTGCTTTTAAATTATGTATAAAGTAATGTTTAGGGACGACATCAAAAGTTCAATGTAGGATAAAAAACTTAATTCACATAGTTTTTTCACTGACCCCCATCCCCCCTCTTAACTTTATTTGGGAAAAATTGATTGACCAATATGGATATATGTAAAATCTATTTTGGATAAACAAAACTTGCAGCAATTTTAACCCCCACCCCTAAACTATTTGATTTAAGTTTTTTATCCTACATTGATCTTTTGATGTCATCCCTTAATGAACAATTAAGACAATTTAAAACAGTGTAAGGGAGGCAGGCATGGGGTAATGCAAATTTGTAATTGTAATGCATGGTAATGCATTACATTTTTCCAAGTAATTGCATGTAATGTGTAATGCAGCAATTTGTGCATTACATGTAATTGTAATATAATGCATTACTTTAGCAAAAAGTTGTGTAATTTCATGCATTACATGGCATTACATGTCATTACTTTCACATACTACATCTTTAACATATTGTTGGAGTTTTAGATAAACCAATTTTAAGATTTCTTGATTAACTAAGAATATGTTAATCATTAGAATATATTCTTTATTTCATCTTATTTCATACATTTTCCTGCATAAAAAGATTGATATTTGAAAAGCATAGCTGTATTGTTGTCATAAGATCAAAGAATATCTTTGTTTTGCTTAAATAAAAGATAATTAAACTTTGTTATAAAACACTAATTAGCTTGTTTAACAATCATGACATCAATATTTTCACCATTTAGACAATTGTTCATTAATTAAGGTCTATGTTTATTTTATAATTAGAGAAGTAATTCACAGTAATTAAACATTTCGTTTAAAATAAAAAAAAAAATAAAAAAATATATTTATAAAAGTAAAGTCAACATTAAGTTAAAATAATTAAAAATTGTAAAAGTCAAATTAAATAGACTTTTTACATGTATACTTATATTCAATTCATGGAACAGTTACTGCATATGCTAGAATCTTTTGTGACTTCTAGTTGTTTTTTAAAATGTTTAATTTTTCTATTCACTAATAAAATTTTCAAATGTAATGTGTAATTCAAGGCATTACTTTGCAAAAGTAATTGTAATATATTGCATTACTTTGATAAATGCATGTAATTGTAATTGTAGTATAATGCATGGTTTGGTCAAAGTAATTGTAATATAATGCATTACATTGCAATGTAATTCGCCCCATGCCTGAAGGGAGGTAATCCAAATACAATGGTTTGATTACTTCCTTTACACTGCTTTTAAATTATGTTTAAAGAAATGCATATTTATAAAGGAAGACCAAGAAAAATATCTGCAAATGTTGCATTTTTTTTTTTTACCAAAAAATCCATATGAAAGATTTGACACCATACCGTATTTTAAATTCTATTATAAAATAGATTAAGTTAGCACTATGGTAAATTTAAATGGGTAATTGGAAATTTGAATAGCGATTATGACCATAACTTGAGGGAAAGAATTTTTTTGGGGAAAAAGGGGGGGGGGGGGGGGGGTAAAAAGACATTGTGGGGGGTCAATTTTTTCTCATTTCAGATTTCAGAAATTAAAAAGAATTATTCTTCAAATTTTAAATATTGAAAAATTTCAAGAAGTAATCTTTTAAGTGCACAGTATGGCGCATTAGATTTTTAAAATCTTTGACCACATTTATTTATTTGTTATGCTGAATCTAACCGTGTGTTTAGATTTTTAATTTTGGGTCCAGTTTTCAAATTGGTCTACATTAAGGTCCAAAGGGTCCAAAAATAAACTTAGTTTGATTTTAACAAAAATTGAATATATGGGGTTCTTTGATATGCTGAACCTAAAATGTATTTAGATTTTTGATTTTGGGCCCAGTTTTCAAGTTGGTCCAAATTGGGGTCCAAAATTAAACTTTGTTTGATTTCAACAAAAATTGAATATATGGGGTTCTTTGATATGCTGAACCTAAAATGTATTTAGATTTTTGATTTTGGGCCCAGTTTTCAAGTTGGTCCAAATTGGGGTCCAAAATTAAACTTTGTTTGATTTCAACAAAAATTGAATATATGGGGTTCTTTGATATGCTGAATCTAACCATGTATTTAGATTTTTATACGACCGCAAAAAAATTTTGTGGTCGTATATTGGTATGACGTTGGCGTCGTCGTCGTCGTCGTCGTCGTCGTCGGCCGGCGTCGTCGTCCGAATACACAATGGTTTTCGCACTCTAACTTTAGTTTAAGTGAATGGATCTCTATGAAATTTTACCATAAGGTTCAATACCACAGTAGGAAGGTTGGGATTGATTTTGGGGGTTATGGTACCAACAGTTAAATAATTAGGGGCCAAAAAGGGGCCGAAAGTAAGCATTTTTGTAACTTCCAGACATAACTTGTGTGTTATTGTATGGATCTCTTTGACATTGTACTACAAGATTCCATATCACAAAGGGTCGATGATGGGATTGATTTTGGGGTTAATTTCCTCGAAATTTTAGGAATAAGGGGCCAAAAGGGGGCAAAAAACAAGCATTTTTCTAGTTTCATGACAATAACTTGTGTGTAAGTGTATGGATCTTTCTGAAATTTTACTACAAGGTTCAATTTCGCAAAGGGAAAGCTGGAATTGAGTTTTGTGGTAATTGCCCAAAACGTTTAGTAATAAGGGGCCTAAAAAGGGGTGAAAAATAAGCATTTTTTAGTTTCTAGACAATAACTTGTGTTCAAGTGTATGGATCTCTCTAAAATTGTATTACAAGGTACCATACCACAAAGGCAAGGCTGTTATTGAGCTTGGTTTGGGGGGGAAGGGGGGTGATGAATCATAGGGGGGGGGTCAAAAAAGGGGTAATTATTTTTTTTTCGTTTAAGGAATAAGGGGAAAAAAGGTTAAAAAACTAGGGTTTCCATTTTAATAGACAAATAATTGAGTAAAGAACATTATTTAAAAGCAGTGTAAGGTTGGTAATTCAAACTCATTTAAATATCTCACCTGCACTATGTTTGAATTATGTAAATTGGAAATTTGCCAATTATTTTAGTATAATAAACTTCATTGGAAATTTGCCAATATAAAATTTTGCTGATGAAGGTTTTTTGTTTACCTTTAGTCTGACTATGATGTCATTTTCTATTTTAATAGCCTTATGATGTAGTTAATTTTTTTTTAATACTTTTATGATGTATTTTAATGCGCTTTTATGGTTGCAAATTTATTGTTTTAATATAATAAACTCCATTGGAAATTTACCAATAGTTTGTTTATTTTTAGCTATGACTATGATGTCATTTTCTATTTAATTTTAAGGTTACAAATTAATTTCAGTTTTAAATATTATTGTAAAATGTTTGCCCAAAACATTTATTAATAAGTGGCCAAAAAAGGGGGCAAAAATAAGCATTTTTTTAGTTTCCAGACATTAACTTGTGTTCAAGTGTATGGATTTCTCTGAAATTGTACTTAAAGGTACCATACCACTTAGGGAAGTGGGTCAAAAAAATTTTGTGGGGGGGGGATTTTTTTTCCTTTTTTTTTTCTTTAAAATTTTCCATTTTAAGTTGGTTAATTCTGATCACAAAGAGAAAGTTGGAATTGAGTTTGGGGGATAATTGCTCAAATGTTTAGGAATAAGGGGCTAAAAAAGGGGTTAAAAATAAGCATTTTTTTTTAGTTTCCAACAATTAATTGTGTTTAAGTAATTGGATCTCTGTGAAATTGTACTGCAAGGTACCATACCACAAACTGAAGGCTGGGATTGAGTTTGGGGGGGCGTGATGTGTGAAAATTTTCCACTTAAAGTTGGTTAATTATTTCTGATTTAGATATAAAAGCAAATAATAATGATGTGGTTTGATTTTATCAAAAACTTAAATTGAAGTTATGTATATTGTAAATTTAGGTTACATTGGAATTTAAGAAATGGCTTTGGGGTAGGGTTATGGCTCAAACCTTTAAATAATAAGGGAAAAAAAGGTGAAAAAACAAGGGTTTCCAGGTTAATAGATAAATAAGTACAAAACATTATTTAAAAACAGTGTAAGGTTGGTAATTCAAACTCATTTAAATATCTCACTTACACTGCTTTTAAATTATGTAAATTGGAAATTTGCCAATAACTTTATTGTTAATAAATGCATTGGAAATTTTTCAACAATTTTAGTATAATAAACTTCATTGGAAATTTGCCAATATAAAATTTTGCTGATGAAGGTTTTTTGTTTACCTTTAGCCTTGACTATGAAGTCATTTTCTATTTTTATAGCCTTATGATGTAGTTGAATTATTTAATACTTTTATGATGTGTTTAAATGGGGTTTTATGGTTGCAAATTTATTGTTTTAGTTTAATAAACTCCATTTAAAATTTGGTAATAAAAAAAATTTTTGTTTATTTTTAGCTATGATTATGATGTCATTTTCTATTTTACTTTTATGGTTGCAAAGAAATTTTTATTTTTAGATATTACTGTTAAATGATGCTGTTTAAGGTTTTTGCTATGTTTAGCCATGACTATGATGTCATTTTCTATTTTAATATCTGTCATGATGTATTTAAATGGGCTTTTATGGTTACAAAGGAATTTTATTTTTAGATATTACTGTAAAATGTTGCTGATTAAGGATTTTGTTTATTTTTAGCCATGACTATGATGTCATTTTCTATTTTAATACCTTTATTATGTAATTTCCATTTTTAGATATTACTGTTAAATGATGCTGATTGAGGGTTTGAATGCTGGGATTGATTTTGGGGGTAATTGCCTCCAAATTTTAGGAATTAGGGGGCAAAAAACAAGCATTTTTCTAGTTTCATGACAATAACTTGTGTGTAAGTGTATGGATATTTATGAAATTGTACTACAAGGTTCCATATCACAAAGGGAAAGCTGGAATTGAGTTTGGGGGTACTTGCCCAAAACGTTTAGGAATAAGGGGCCAAAAATAAGCATTTTTCTAGTTTCCAGACAATAACTTGTGTTCAAGTGTATGGATCTCTCTGAAATTGTACTGCAAGGTACCATACCACAAAGGGAAGGCTGGGATTGTTTTTGGGGGTAAATGTCTCAAAATGTTAGGAATTAGGGGCCATAAAGGGGAAAAAAACATGCATTTTTCTAGTTTCATGACAATAACTTGTGTGTAAGTGTATGGATCTTTATGACATTGTACTGCAAGGTTCCATATCACAAAGGGAAAGCTTGGTTTGAGTTTGGGGGTAATTGCCCTAAACTTTTAGGAATTTGGGGCCAAAAAGGTGCAAAAAACCCAAGCATTTTTCTAGTTTCCAGACAATAATTTGTGTTCAAGTGTATGGATCTCTCTGAAATTGTACTGCAAGGTACCATACCACAAAGGGAAGGCTGGGATTGAGTTTGGGGGTGATGAATCATAAGGGGGTTTCAAAAAATTTGGGGGGGGATTTTTTTTTCCTTTTTTTTCTTTAAAATTTTCCATTTTAAATTGGTTATTTCTGATTTATATATAAAAGCAAATAATAATGATATGGTTTGAATAGGTAAATTAAAAATTTTTAAGTTCTTAGACTAATTTCATTCTGTGTGAGAAACCTATGCTGTGTCAAATATTTAATTACAATCCAAATTCAGTGCTGTATCAAGCTTGAATGTTGTGTCCATACTTGCCCCAACTGTTCAGGGTTCGACCTCTGCGGTCGTATCAAGCTGCGCCCCAGCGGAGCATTTTATTTTATTTTTGGGCCCCGCTATCAAATTGGTTCATATTGAGGTCAAAAGGGTCCAAAATTAAACTTTGTTTGATTTGATAAAAAATTGAATTCTTGGGGTTCTTTGATATGCCAAATCTAACCGTGTATTTAAATTTTTAATTTTGGGTCCCGTTTTTTAAATTGGTCTACATTAAGGTCCAAAGGGTCCAAAATAAACCTTAGTTTGATTTTAACAAAAATTGAATTCTTGGGGTTCTTTGATATGCTGAATCTAAATATGTGTTTAGATTTTTGATTATGGGCCCAGTTTTCAAGTTGGTCCAAGTTGGGGTCCAAAATTAAACTTTGTTTGATTTCAACAAAAATTGAATATATGGGGTTCTTTGATATGCTGAATCTAACCATATATTTTGATTTTTGGGCCCATTATCAAATTGGTCCACATTGAGGTCAAAAGGGTCCAAAATGAAACTTTGTTTGATTTCATCAAAAATTTAATTCTTTGGATTCTTTGATATGCTGAATCTAACCATGTATTTAGATTTTGGATATTGGACCATAATAGGTAAATTAAATTTTTTTAAGTTCTTAGACCACATTCATTCTGTGAAACATTCATTATCAGAAACCTATGCTGTGTCAAATATTTAATCACAATCCAAATTCAGAGCTGTATCAAGCTTGAATGTTGTGTCCATACTTGCCCAAATTGTTCAGGGTTCGACCTTTGCGGTCGTATCAAGCTGCGCCCAGCAGAGCATTTTATTTTCAAAGATGTGATAGGAAACACATATTTTTTTATTTGGCCTTATTCTGCACCCATATAACCCTCCTGGGTACAAAACAATTGAATTTACAATGTAGTTCAAATTTGTTAACAAACTTTGAAAGCTTTGAATGATGTATCATACAACCCAAAAACAGTTCAATCCCTGACTGAATGTGGGAAAATGAATATTTGTTTATGGAAATCACTTGATGTTACTCATTACTGGGAAATTTGGAAGCTGTGTATGTTTCTTGAAAGTCATACATGATTTCCTGTTTAGAATTTTGTTACACTGGTCATTCTGGGCCCTTTATATTAGGATGGGGACGTTAAATATGAGGTCCCATGTTCAGAGAGTACCACGTCCTGTGCATGTTAAAGATCCCTCTCAACAAGCTCAATTTGAGTGGTCCATAAGTGGCCAGTTTTTAGGCTAAATTATTTATACTGGTTTCAGCATTAGTATTTTCTGTAGTTTTTAACTATTTGGTATTTTGGCTTTCATTATCTAACTTTTGTCTTAAAAATCTGTCAGATTTAATACTTCGATGCGTTTTCAGCTTTTTTCAATTAGTTTTTTGTAGTGTGTCATATTATGTCGTATTGTTACACCACTGTCTAAGGCTAGGGTGAAGGTTGGCGCCAGTTAAAACATTCAAACCCACTGCATTTATTACATGCACCTGAGCCTGTTGTTCAGTGGTTGTCATTTCTTGGTATGTTGCATAGATGTTTCTTGTTTTGTAAATAGATTAGACTGTTGGTTTTCCTGTTTGAATTGTGTTACACTGGTAATTTCGGGGCCATTTATAGCTTACTTTTCGGTGTGAGCAAAAGCTCCGTGTTGAAGGCCGTATTTTGACCTATAATTGTTAACTTTTTATACGACCACAAAAAAAATTTTGCTGTCGTATATTGGTATGACAATGGCGTCGTCGTCGTCCGAAGACACATTAGTTTTCACACTCTAACTATAGTTTAAGTGAATGGATCTCTATGAAATTTAACCATAAGGTTCAATACCACACAAGGAAGGTTGGGATTGATTTTGGGGGTTATGGTACCAACAGTTAAGGAAAAAGGGGCCAAAAATAAGCATTTTTGTAACTTCCAGACATAACTTGTGTGTTAGTGTATTGATCTCTCGGACATTGTACCACAAGGTTCCATATCACACAGGGAATGCTGGGATTGATTTTGGGGGTAATTGCCGCAAAATATTAGGAATTAGGGGCCAAAAAACAAGCATTTTTCTAGTTTCATAACAATAACTTGTGTGTAAGTGTATGGATCTTTCTGAAATTGTACTACAAGGTTCCATATCACAAAGGGAAAGCTGGAATTGAGTTTGCGGGTAATTGCCCAAAACGTTTAGGAATAAGGGGCCAAAAATAAGCTAGTTTCCAGACAATAACTTGTGTTCAAGTGTATGGATCTCTCTGAAATTGTACTTCAGGTACCATACCACAAAGGGAAGGCTGGGATTGAGTTTGGGGGTGATGAATCATAAGGGGGTTAAAAAAAGGGGGGGGGGGGGGGGGGGGTTCTTTAAAATTTTCCATTTTAAATTGGTTATTTCTGATTTATATATAAAAGCAAATAATAGTGATATGGTTTGAATAGGTAAATTAAAATTTTTTAAGTTCTTAGACCACATTCATTCTGTGTCAGAAACCTGTGCTGTGTCAAATATTTAATCACAATCCAAATTCAGTGCTGTATCAAGCTTGAATGATGTGTCTATATTTGCCCCAACTGTTTAGGTCTCGACCTCTGCGGTCGTATCAAGCTGCGCCCAGCAAAGCATTTTATTATTATACATTGTGACATGGATGGAGAGTTTGTCTCATTCTCACTCAAACCACATCTTCTTATTTATATGTAGGTGAGTTTGGTTTTGTCAGGAACCCAACTCTTATATGTAAGAAGAATTAAGAAGAAGCATCGAAGAAGAGGTGGCATTTTCTAGAGATGTGTTCTACATGTTCTAAGTGTTTTTGGTATCTTACTTACTCATGGGTCATAATTTATGATGACTTATAAATATCAGTTTATCTTGCAGCTCGTTTCATTTTGTATAATCTTTTTTGCATTGAAAATCATCAAAGTTTAGCTGTAACCATGCAGGGACCTTACACTAGGTCCCTGCTGTAACACAGTGACAGTGTGTGTTAAGCCAACAATCTGTCAAGTAAGTGCATGTATTTGTTTGACCACAGCCACAGGGCCTGTCAGTGTCAGGGTTTAAGCTTGTTATTGCTTGCCTTGAAGTTGTTTACCATCCATATGAAGCCCATAGTAGACTCTAGTTCTCTCTAATCGACTCTGTTCAGTATCACCGACACGTTCAACATTAATATTTCCTAGTTCTGACGAATTTAAGAGTTGAAACCACTTGGTGATACTATGTAAACTTGTCCGGTGAAAAAAACAAGGGACATAATAAAGGAAACGATAATGTGTAAGCAAGAAACGCTTTCGGGGCAAAAATCCGGGTTTCCGAGCAAAAAAACCCAATCTTCAAAATAGGTACAAAAAAATGTTCATTTACCGATTTTCACAAACGAGGGCACATTTTAAAGCGGAAACACTCAGTTTTTAGAATATAGCAATCTTAAGGTGTCTCTCGAAACTTTCTCGCTTCGATTTTTCACATAAAGGAAAAAATGACAATTTTTTAGCTTGAAAATTTACACTGAAAAACTTGATTATTGTCGTATTATGCAATCGATCTGCCCTTTTTGGTCAAATGAATTAAAGAACAGCAATAACTTGTTTTGATTACCATCTGGAAACTTCGATATTTTGAAAATTATCATTGAAATTTAATGAAAACGGTCTTTCAAAAATGACACCAAAATTGGCCGCCATTGCAACTTGTCTGACAGACACTTATGATTAGGATATTCCTACTCAGAGGCTTCCGGTTGTCCGACTGTTATGAGCAACGAAATATCACCATGCATGCAACATGGTCTTTTCAGACCAAACTAGCTTTAAGAAACAAAACATCTTTTATAAAAAATACAGATATATTCAAAATGAATCTTTTTAGCCGACACTGTCGAAAAATAAAGCGTCGTATTTCTCGACTCGATTGTCGACATAAGATTTGTGACGTCATCAAATTATGACAACAGCGAGCACCGACTCCATTAACCATATCCGCCATTTTTTAAAATGAAGCTTCAATGGGACGACATTATGACCGAAGACTTTGACATCCATGCATGAATTTTATGTGCAAAATATGCATAAAATGTGAATAATTATATGAAGTGTGATACGAAAGGTGAGTTTTTTGTCTTAATGGTATAAAATAAGCCAAAATCTTGTTCGAAGCGGGCGAAGCGGACATGACCTAGCGGCCATTCACTTGCTTTTGTTCTGGTCCCGATTCACAAACACTTCATGATTTACGTAAAAGAAATGTAGGTCAAATGTTTTTTCAAAATTTTATTGTATTTTTAACAAATCTGCAATAATTTTAATGTGAAACTTGGTACACTTCAGTAACTTCCGGTTGCGATCTTCCGAAACGACGTCAACGCCGGGATTGACGTGAGTTTTAACGTGTCGTAAAATTGGACGTTTTTGTCACTTTATAAACTGAAATAGATTTTAACAGATGTGAGACAGCAACAGAGTCAATTCTAAGAAGTGGATAAATACCAATTCCTTTGTTCCAACTCGTAGATCTGTGTCATTTTCATGGAGTAAATACTGGCAAATTTGGAACCATACTATGTATCTTTCAATCATATGATTCAATCAACAATTTAATTTTACATTATTATTGTTGTATTTACATTTTTGTATCATAAATGCAGGGTTCAAAAATCTACCAGATATCTTATAAATGAATTCAATTATATTCTTGCGCCAAAGACAACTTTCACATTCGTACATTTTCTCATTGATTTTGGATATCGCAATGTTAATGTGATTACGCCACAATAAGACAACATTATTTACCTTGATTGACTTCGGGTCTATCTGCATAGTTCATTCACAAAAAAGAACTTGATATTTGTCTTTATTGCTACTTGTCTTGTAAAATTTGGACATTGCTAGAGAACAAGAGACACCCCTGTTCAAAAGCAGTTGTTGTTTTACGTGAGGGTACCCAAATTGCACCTATTATTAGAGTCTTTCTGCCTTCTTTAAGTAATTAAGATTCATTTTGAAGAGGTATCCTTATTTACTATATATAGAATTATAGTTATCTCGTACCATTGCAAACTCGTACCGATGTGAACTTGTACCACTAAAAACAAACTTGTACCAATGCAAACTCGTACCACTGATAACTCGCACCATAGTAAATTCATACCATTGTAAACTCTTACCAATTTATTTAAATGCATTCAAATGGTGTTTAATGATGAATAAATATTTAAATTTCACTCAATACCTCTTAAGTCTGTAAAAAGTATATAATTTGAAATCACAGACCAATTTGTAGCTTATTTTTCCTTGGCTAATTGGACAGAGAAAACTGTGGCAGATTGGCTTTGTTTTCTCCCTTGAACAGTTCCTTTATTTAACTTTTACTGACAGCTATTTGATTTAATTTTTAATCATTACAAATTAGTAACATTGAATATATTTTGGTAGTCAAAATTGTTTCTAAAAGGAATTTTATTTAATGAGACAATATATTTATACAATGGTCGTCTTCCATTGTGGTCATGAGGAACATCACAAACATGCCCCTTTTTATGTGGAAATTCGGCTTTGAGACGACTCATGTCAGCTTTTGTTTTGATAATCAGGAATTTCATTTAATAATACACATTAAACATTTAATTCCAAGCTGTTAAATTTTATAACAACAATCAAAATTTAATAATATGATTCAACAAGTTGATTGGTTAATAATCACCCAATAATCACACAATCAAAGGAATTTAATATATTAATTAACATGGTAATTAAGAAATTACTTTCGTATTTTTGTCTAAGTTTTCATTAAAATCTGGTATAAAATTCAAGAAATGTATTGAATATATTTTCAATGGTACGAGTTTGCAGTGGTACGAGTTCTGAATGGTACGACTTCGCAGTGGTACGAGTTTACGTTGATACGAGTTGACTTTTACAGTCTTCACGCTTAACCACAAGTCCTACAGCATTGGCTTGTAAAATTGCTTTCAGG
Source organism: Mytilus californianus (assembly GCF_021869535.1). Lineage (NCBI taxonomy): Eukaryota > Metazoa > Mollusca > Bivalvia > Mytilida > Mytilidae > Mytilus > Mytilus californianus. Next base: position 12,264,789 of record NW_026262667.1, read on the forward strand.
CTTGTAAAATTTTTCTCTACAAGCCAACAGAATCCAACTTAAATTTTCAAAAAACTGAGCTTCAGGCTTGTGGACTCAAAAGTTTATCGTGAAGGCTGCTTTTAGTGGTACGAGTTGACGTGGTACGAGTTTGCAATGGTACGAGTTAACTTGCTTCCCTATATATAGATCCACAAATTTGATTTTGAATTCATACTGAAGAATAGTAAAATTATGTTCGAACAAACCTTTCAAGTAATATGAAACTTCATATTAGACAAAATAAGTTAAATACATTTGATATACTTGAATGGCTAAGTTTTACTATATAAAACAAGTGTATGGGAACTTTCTTATAAAAGAAAATCCTTTATATTATCAAAATCTGCATAAATCATGTAAATGAACAGCTATAGAATTATTGTCTTCCCATACTCTAATTCACCGATAGTTTCCTTAACTATGAGACCTCTTGTTAAAATTTCGACAACCGCACAGCGCAAGTGTGAGGGGAAAACTGTAAACAAACATGCACTAGAAGGTAAATAGTAATAACTGATTCTTAAAGAGCAAATTAAATACATCTTATCATTTAATAACTTAACAAATGGGAACGCATGGAAAATATGAAAAAAAAATATCATGGCTCTATCAATTCACTTATTTTTCATGTGCTCCGTGTTGATTGTTTATCAATGTCAAGATCCATTTTGGATTTGAATAACAATTTAATTACAAGAAACTCGTTTGATATGACTATAATCTATTCATCTATTTATATCTTATGTGGCTGTTACATGTATGTATTTTTAAGGGCGTACATAATGATGAGCACAGATTTAAACATTGTTTTGGCAACGTTGCTAATAGTAAGCAATCAAAATTCACAGAAAAAGTAGAACATCATCAAATCAGTAACATGAATTTTGAAAGTATATGCAAAGGAAAAAGAAGGTGTTGTATAATTTAGCAAGCGAAATACACAGCAGGGTCTTAAAATCTGAGGAGAAGATAATTTCCTTTTTTACCATCAATAAATTAGTATTTGATAGTAAACCTTGTAGCATTTTGATGTACGGCAAGAATAATTGCACAACAATGTTGCATTAAGAATACATTTTGTACACTGTGACATAATTAAGACCCCCAAAAAAGTGAAGTAGGATCTCCATCATTTGAATAAAAGGTTTTTTATTTCCCGCTAAAAATGAGCACATGGACCCCCTATTTTTTCTGTTACATTTGACTATGACTCAGTGAGTGAGTTTCCTACTTCAGTTAGTTTGATAGGAACTACTTGTGATAGACAATGATATTTTGGATAAAGTTGCATGACTATCAGTACATCTCAGTTTGTTGACCATTTCCAGGCCCTGCCCAGTAGTTCATGTCAACTTTGAATTAATTAGCAATGTTGCAGTCCATCAGATTGTCTTTTCTGAATTTTCTGCTGACAGGCAAGACAAATCTCTGTGTCAGCAGTTTATTATCTTGAAACAATTGACTTGATATTCAGGGCCGAATAGGGCCCGTACCGAAAATACTCCTTTGAGGGTTGACAGTTGAAGCCATTTGCAATGGTGTTCAACCACAGTCGATGTTTCCAAGATATCACAAATGTTATATTTTGAACTTTTAAAAGTATTGCATTAGACTAGAAATAACAGCACTTTATTTGAAGAATTGCCTCTGTCAGTTAGTGATAGGATGGTCACAAATATCCATTTAACTGTTGTTTCCTCATCACCAATAAAACTGCATTTAGAACTGTCAAATTCCAAGATTATTCACTAAAATCTTTCAATGAAAATGTGTAAATTTAAGTTATACAGGAGAGGTTATGACTATGAAAGACAATTGACCACTTTCGAGTTATGTCCTTCACCGGAAAAGTTCGTCAATTATGCATGCCTTTATGACATCATTTATTAGAGGGTATCGCCTGTATCCCTGCACTATTAAAGTTCATAAGCGTCTTTGTGATTGTCATTATGCAGGATAAACTAGAAGTTATGTTTGTTTTGTAGGTACATAATCACAATTCCCTAATGACAGTAGTCATCGTAGTGCTGATTATCAATTATAAGAATTTAATTTGCCAAATAATTCGTGCAATTTAGCATCATATTTTTTCAACCGCTCGCTCAACATGGGAAGGAAGTGACGATGCCCCTAAACACAGAAATGATGTTCACTAAAACCTAAGTATTTGACGGAAATGCAACGAACTCGAACGTGGTCTATTAAAATAGATGTTTGTGAACACAGCAGAGTGGTTCTTTTCTACTTAATTTGAGTTTAAATAAATTTACATGACTACAAAATACCATGATGAATCAAACAAACATTGTTAGTGTTTATTAACATGATCAAAGACCATTCAATTTGATAGATTATACCATTGAAACGAAATTTTCCTATTTATAAAACTTGGTAGATACTAATCACACTAATCACATTAGAATTATAGCAGAAAAAAACTGAATTTGTTAATTGTCATTAATTATTGTTTACAGAGAATACATAGAGCTCTGGTGCAGACTTAATACAGCCAGAAACGTCCATACCAGTGATTCTTCTGGTGTCAGTCAAATCTCCCATTTTTAAGCCCTCTTCTGTCCCTCTTGTTTTAAACATTCAAATCTCCTGCTTTTTGAAAATTTCAACCCTGAAAATTTGTCAGTCTCCTTTTTGTCGAGCCTTCGACTTTAGTTGAAAAAGGGAGACATAGCGATCCTACATTCCGTCGGCGTCGTCGTCGTCGTCGGCGGCGTCCACAAATATTCACTCTGTGGTTAAAGTTTTTGAAATTTTAATAACTTTCTTAAACTATCCTGGATTTCTACCAAACTTGGACAGAAGCTTGTTTATGATCATAAGATAGTATCCAGAAGTAAATTTTGTAAAAATAAAATTCCATTTTTTCCGTATTTTACTTATAAATGGACTTAGTTTTTCTGCCGGGAAATATTACATTCACTCTGTGGTTAAAGTTTTTAAAATTTTAATAACTTTCTTAAACTATCCTGGGTTTCTACCAAACTTGGACAGAAGCTTGTTTATGATCATAAGATAGTATCCAGAAGGAAATTTTGTAAAAAAAAAAATCCATTTTTTCCGTATTTTACTTTTAAATGGACTTAGATTTTCTGCCAGGAAACAACACATTCACTCTGTGGTTAAAGTTTTTAAAATTTTAATAACTTTCTTATACTATTTTGGATTTGTACCAAACTTGGACAGAAGCTTGTTTATGAACAAAAGCTAGTATCTAGAAGGAAATTTTGTAAAAAAATAAATCCATTTTTTCCGTATTTTACTTTTAAATGGACTTAGATTTTCTGCCAGGAAACAAAACATTCACTCTGTCGTTAAAGTTTTAAAAATTTTAATAACTTTCTTATAATATTTTGGATTTGTACCAAACTTGGACAGAAGCTTGTTTATGATCAAATGCTAGTATCTAGAAGGAAATTTTATTTTCTTCCAGTTAACATTACATTCAGTCTGCAGTTAAAGTTTTTAAACATTTATTAGATTCATAAACTATCCTGGATTTTTACCAAACTTGGACAGAAGCTTCTTACAATCAAAAGATATTATCAAGAGGAATATTTTTATTGATTTACTTCCTCATTTTTGTTGAGCCTGCGATTAACAGAAAAAGTAGGCGAGACACTGGGTTCCGCGGAACCCTTACGAATTTTTAGTTAAACAAGAGCATTAAAGGTTTTTTCTTATAAAAGTAGATAAGCCTACACAAAAACAGCCTGCACAATCTAAACTACAGTTGCCCCTCTATAAGTGGAAGTCGAAAGGACCCAACTTTACTTATTTTCAAAGATTGAGTCATCAGAAGTTGCTACATGTAGTAATAACAATATTTTGTCTAATTCAAATTATAGTAGACTTTTTTATTGTCAGCTTGGTATTTGAAAGAGGAAGATGTCTTTTAAATTTCTAATTCATCTTCATCAATATTAAATGTAGTATTAAAAATATTATGCATTAAATAAACACAGATAAAGACAGTATAAGAAGCAATTATATGCCTAGAGTGCATATTTTTCACATCTGATGACCATCTGATGTTTACTAAAAGTAAGTATATATGATATATACGGAAGAAGTTGTGGAACAAAACAAATTGTTACATATAAATGTTTTCAACTTTCTCCTTTCCTAATGAGGTTGAGCCTTGGTCTTTTTACATAACTTTTATCAGCTTGATTTATAAAAATTCAAACGATTATAATATATCATTTATTGATTTTCTCAACCTGGGTCTTTCAATTGGTTCTGTTATTACAATGTATCGCACGTAAAAGTGCTCTACCAACAGAATTTTCAGCATGGTCAATCATTTGTGGTCAATCTTTCAAGGTGTCCTCAAACTAAAAGTTTGAGCATTAATTAAGGAAACTCGTTTTCAATCACAATAAAAACATATGATTTCAGTATTTCGAACTTTACACAGCCGATTGCATTGAGTGTGTAGGTAAAGGTAATATCTTTGGTTAGCTTGCTTGCTAGCTGAACCGTGAAGTCATTATTAGGTTAGGTAAACTACCCTCCTTTAATAGTAGACTAGTCCGACAGATAACCAATCTATCTGTCTGTAGGACTAGGCTACTTCGAAAGGAGGGTAGTAAACCTTACCTAATAATGACTTCATGGTTCAGCTAGAAAGCAAGCTAACCAAAGATATTACCTTTACCTACACACTCAATGCAATCGGCTGTAATTGTTTTCTTTTACTTTTAAATTCTTGCACCTTCAACTTCTACACATCAGAGCTTATTAGTCCCCTACTGACAAAGTGGAAGGGGACTTTAGGTTTGCACTCCTTCCGTCTGTCTGTCTTGTCTGTCTGTCTGTCCATCAGTCATTCTGGCAAATCAGTTTTCCACACTTTTTTTCTTCATGCTTGAAGAAATTGATTTGATATATGGTGTATTGTTTTATCATGACAAGTTACAGATCAAGTTCGAATTATGTTCCGGTCTGACGATTTTGTGCAGAGTTATGGTCCTTGGACTTAGTAAATTCTTTCAAATATTCAGTTTTCCGCACTTATTTTCGTCATGCTTGAAGAAATTGATTTGATAATTGGTATATAGGTTTATCATGACAAGTTACAGATCAAGTTTGAATTTTGTTCTGGTCTGATGATTTTGTGCCGAGTTATGGTCCTTGGACTGAGAAAATTCACTCAAATAATCACTTTTCCGCATTTTTTTGGGTCATTCTTGAAGATATTGATTTGATAATTTGTATATAGTTTAATCATGACAAGTTACAGATCAAGTTCGAATTTTGTTCCAGGCTGATGATTTTATGCAGCGTTATGGTCCTAAGACTTTAAAAATTTACTTAAATAATCAGTTTTCCACACTTTTTATTCTCATGCTTGAAGATATGGACTTGATATTTGTTATATATAGTTTACACCATGACAAGTTATAGATCAAGTTAGCATTTTGTTCCAGTACAATGAATTTTTAACCGGTAGGGGACTATGTATTGCTATGCAATACTCTCAGAATTCTTGTTTATATTAATTATTCTTCAAGGGGAAAAAAAGTCTCAAATTAACCAAATAACCAAAATACCTGACAGTACAACAGACCAGATCAACCACCAACCGTTATTCCTCCAAAAAGACATACATTATTGTAGGATTTTCTTTTGTGAAAAAGGTTGCTGTTCTCCAATATATGTAAGATCTTTGGTTAAGTTTTTATGCCCCCGCCATTGTGGAGGGGCATTAAGTTTTACCCTTGTCCGTACATCCCGAAATTGGTTTCTGTTCTCTCACTTTAGTTTGCCTCAACCAAATGTTATGAAACTTATACACAATGCTTATTACCAAAAAACACAGATCAAGTTTGAATTTGGTGGGCATCACTTTTACCTTTCTAGAGTTATGCCCCTTTACAAATGGAAGAATTGCAGAATTTTTCGTTTCCATTCTTTAACTTAAGTTTGCCTTAACCAAATGTTATGAAACTTATGCACAATGCTTATTACCACAAAACTCAGATCAAGTACGAATTTGGTTAGCATCACTTTTACCGTTCTTGAGTTATGTCCCTTTATAACGTTATATGTACATGTAAGTGGGGGCATCATCTGTGTCCCACGGACACATTTCCCATTTATCTTTTTTCATTCTCTCATGTGTTTTTTTTTGCCCCTGCCGTAGCGGAGGGGGCATTAAGGTTTATCCTTGTCTGTACGTCCGTATGTCCCGAAATTGGTTTCTGTTATCTATCTTAAGTTTCCCTTGACCAAATGTTTTGAAACTTATACACATAGCTTATTACCACAAAACACAGATCAAGTTCAAATTTGGGTGGCGTCACTTTAACTGTTCCTGAGTTATGCCCTTTATAAATGGAAAATTTGCTGAATTTTTCCTTTCCGTTCTCTAACTTTAGTTTGCCTCAACCAAATGTTATGAAACTTATACACAATGCTTATTACCATAAAACACAGATCAAGTTCGAATTTGGGTAGCATTACTTTTATAGTTCTCTAGTTTTGTCCCTTTATAAAGTATGCGAGCAGGGGCATTATCTGTGTCCCATGGACACATTCTCCATTTATTTCTAAATTAGTTGTCTAATTTTCTGAAGGCAGTTACCATATTTACACAGCAGACTTTAGGCTAATAATACACAATTTTTGTATGTTAAAAAATGTAGTGGATTTATAAGTTTCTGGTAATCTCGTAAAGTAATAAAATTCAAAGTTGGAATGGATTTATCATTTAGAAATCTTCTGGACAACAATTTACATCATTTATTATTTTGTTTTGGGGCAGTTTTATCCAACACAATTATGATGATCTTGTAATTAATTTTTATTCAAATCAAGTGGTAGCCAAAGGTGGAAATTAAGTGGTTGAGGTGTCAAAAACTCAAATTGTCCAATAAAAACTTGTGAATTTGAGTGGTTTTAATAGGATTTGTTGGACTTGGTTGTTACAAACAAGTTTTTAATTTTGGCCTGAAATATTATATGATGAGTTTTTCAACAAACCAATATAGCAAATCAACATGATCCATGAGTATGTGATTACTACTAGTAGTAATTAGAGTATGCCCTTTTTTGACATGTGAAAAAAGATGTTACTGTCTTAATTTTTTATAACTTTAGACAATTACAGCACTTTAAGTTCAAAAACAAAGGACAACTGAAAATGTTTTAACAGTATAAATATTGTTTATGACTAATCTATGCGTGAATCATATAAAATTTGGAGCCATCACTGCTAATATTGCAAGTCTTCATTTCGTTTGTAACAAGATTAACATGTATTTATAATTATGACCATGCTGACTAATGGTCATTAGTGTATAATGACTACTTACAGATAGAGTTAGGCAATTAGAATTTTTTGTTAGGCCTGGATATCAGGAGAGGTATATACATGAAGTTCTTATGGGGCTAAATTTAGAATTCTGTATAGCAAAAAATAAACTGAAATTTTCCCAAATAGAGGCAGGTATCTCAATCAACAACCATTCTTTACCTGTCCTTTGAATTTGACAACAGACCTATGCCAAATGTTTGTAAAATTCAATTTAAACTTGTAACATCTCCATTTACGTGTATAGGGAATTGTTTTTTTATACGACCGCAAAAATTTTTTTCGGTCGTATATTGGTATGACATTGGCATCGTCGTCGTCCAAAGACATATTGGTTTTCGCACTCTAACTTTAGTTTAAGTGAAAGGATCTCTATGAAATTTTACCATAAGGTTCAATACAACAAAAGTAAGGTGGGGATTGATTTTGGAGGTTATGGTACCAACAGTTAAGGAATTAGGTGCCAAAAAGGGGCCAACAATAAGCATTTTTATACGCCCGTCAAATTTTTGACGGGACGTATTATGGTATACAAATGTCTGTCCGTCTGTCTGTCCGGCGTAAACATGTCGCACCGTAACTTGAGAATGACTTATCCAAATTTCATGAAACTTAACATAGTTGTTTCTTATGATGGTCAAACGATCTGTATACTTTTTGGTGAAAATAAGATTAAAACTTTTTGAGTTACGGGACTTAGTAACTAAAACAGGTGTGTGTTTTTTTCACATGTCGCGCCGTATCTCAAAAACAATTTATGATTATTGCTGAAAACTTTACACACTTCTTAGTTATATTAATCTTAAGATCTGTATACTTTTTGGTGATGATTCAAAATTTTATTTTAGAGATATTGAGTATTTTGTTAAAAAAGGGGGAGGGGTTTTTCACATGTCGCGTCGTATCTCAAAAACAGTTTATGATTATTGCTTAAAACTTTACACACTTTTTCGTTATATTAACCTTAAGATCTGTATACTTTTTGGTGATGATTAAAAATTTTATTTTTGAGTTATTGAGTATTTTGTAAAAAAGGGGGAGGGGTTTTTCACGTGTCGCGCCGTATCTCAAAAACGATTTATGATTATTGCTTAAAATTTTACACACTTCTTAGTTATATTAATCTAAAGATCTGTATACTTTTTGGTTTTGATTCAAAATTTTATTTTTGAGATATTGATTTTTTTTTTTTAAAAGGGGGGTTTTCAAATGTCGCGCCGTATCTCAAAAATCGATTTATGATTATTGCTTAAAATTTTACACACTTCTTAGTTATATTAATCTAAAGATCTGTATACTTTTTGGTTTTGATTCAAAATTTTATTTTGGAGATATTTAGTATTTTGTAAAAAAAAAAGGGGGTTTTCGCATGTCACCCCGTATGTCAGAAACTATTTATGCTTATTGCATAAAAATTCACACACAAGACGACGGGCGTATCATGCGCTCATGGCGCAGCTGTTTATTGTAACTTCCAGACATATCTTGTGTGTTAGTGTATGGATCTCTCTGACATTGTACCACAAGGTTCCATATCACAAAGGGAACGCTGGGATTGATTTTGGGGGTAATTGCCTCCAAATTTTAGGAATTAAGGGCCAAAAAGGGGCAAAAAACAAGCATTTTTCTAGTTTCATGACAATAACTTGTGTGTAAGTGTATGGATCTCTCTGACATTGTACCACAAGGTTCCATATCACAAAGGGAATGCTGGGATTGATATTGGGGGTAATTGCCTCCAAATTTTAGGAATTAGGGGCCAAAAAAGGGCAAAAAACAAGCATTTTTCTAGTTTCATGATAATAACTTGTGTGTAAGTGTATAGATCTCTCTGACATAGTACCACAAGGTTCCATATCACAAAGGGAATGCTGGGATTGATTTTGGGGGTAATTGCCTCCAAATTTTAGGAATTAGGGGCCAAAAAGGGGCAAAAAACTCATGACAATAACTTGTGTGTAAGTGTATTGATCTTTATGAAATTGTACTACAAGGTTCCATATCACGAAGGGAAAGCTGGAATTGAGTTTGGGGGTAATTGCCCAAAACGTTTAGGAATAAGGGGCCAAAAATAAGCATTTTCTAGTTTCCAGACAATAACTTGTGTTCAAGTGTATGGATCTCTCTGAAATTGTACTGCAAGGTTCCATATCACAAAGGGAAGGCTGGGATTGATTTTGGGGGTAATTGCCTCAAATTTTAGGAATTAGGGGCCATAAAGGGGCAAAAAACAAGCATTTTTCTAGTTTCAGGACAATAACTTGTGTGTAAGTGTATGGATCTTTATGAAATTGTACTACAAGGTTCCATATCACAAAGGGAAAGCTGGGTTTGAGTTTGGGGGTAATTGCCCTAAACGTTTAGGAATTTGGGGCCAAAAAGGGGCCAAAAAACCAGCATTTTTCTAGTTTCCAGACAATAACTTGTGTTCAAGTGTATGGATCTCTCTGAAATTGTACTGCAAGGTACCATACCACAAAGGGAAGGCTGGGATTGAGTTTGGGGGTGATGAATCATAAGGGGTTCAAAAAATTTGGAGGGGGGATTTTTTTTTCCATTTTAAATTGGTTATTTCTGGTTTATATATATTATAAAAGCAAATAATAATGATATGGTTTGAATTAAGACTAAGGTAAATTCAAAAATTTAAAAAAGTTCTTAGACCACATTCATTCTGTGTCAGAAACCTATGCTGTGTCAAATATTTAATTACAATCCAAATTCAGTGCTGTATCAAGCTTGAATGTTGTGTCCATACTTGCCCCAACTGTTCAGGGTTCGACCTCTGCGGTCGTATCAAGCTGCGCCCCAGCGGAGCATTTTATTTTTATTGTTTATGCACAAGTAATAACATTTACTTCTAGATGGTTATATCTTTTTATGGTCTTTTGGTAAATTTTTACCATGACTATTGCTGAACTGTTGATAGAATAATCAGTTGATCATTTTTAGAGTTTTTATCAATTCACATTTCAATTTTACATTTATTTTTTCTATTCAGATACATTTTGGTCTTTAATAGTAAATAAAAGTACAAGAATTAAAGGTTAAATTATTGTCCTTTTCAAAGTACAAATGTACTGTTATATGTCATGTATGTGTGATTACAAAATAAAAGCAGATGTAGGGATTACATATCCCGATAATGTCAAGGAGACAGTAACCCAACAACACATCTCAGGCTTTCATAATGTTTTTCATATTTTTCAATGTAAACATTTCTATTTGAAATTAGAAGTCCTACATCTATATGGGCAATGGCTTTTGAGACCATCAGGGGATAAAATATTTTAATTTTTGTTCTGCAGGGGTTAAAAACTCATAAATTGTTCTGCTGGGGTTTAAAACTTATATATTGTGTAGATATGAACTACCATCATGTATATAATGTACATTGTTTATTTTCAGATCAGATTAATTGAAGAAACCTAGCAACAGAAATGGAGATTCGTTCAGCATTAACATAAAGATGATTGTGGAATCAGGTCCTCCTCCTGATATAGACATGGCATCAGAGTTACCTCCCCTGTCAGTAGATACCATGTCACAGGTTAGTGTCATAGGTCAAGTGTACCATTTGTTAAGCAGTTGAAAGAAATTTTGTGTTTCCATGTAGTACTTAGAATTTTGATAGAATAGAGAATAGATACAGGGAATGGGTCAAAGAGAACAATCCTGACCAAAGAGCAGAAACCAAACCAAGGCCACAGTGAGAAAATCCAGCACCCGGAGGTGGCTTCAGCTGTCCCCTAAACAATAATGTATACTAGTTCAGCAAAATCCAATATTTTTAAGGAAGTTTCTGCCTTTATGCCGTTGCTTAGAGTCTTCACTGGTCCCTCATCAAGGTCTACAGGACATCATACCAATCTCATAAAACTGAACCTTTTTTCAGCTGTGTTAGATATCCTATGTTTTGTAGTTACATGAATTTAGAGGGGAAAAACTGTATAAAATGTTGGTTTCTCATGCATTTTTGTACATCCTTCATCAGAGATCATTACCTGATGATCAGAAAATCCAATAAACAAGTTCTACACAATGTACTATTAAACTCTTAAGTTGTTTCAAGATAGTCTCAAATAAATCTTTGTTTTTATACGCCCGTTTACAGGACATATTATGGTATACCTTTGTCTGTCCGTCTGTCCGTCCATCGTCAACATGTCGAACAATAACTCAAAAACGCTTTAACCAATTTGCATGAAACTTTGGTGAATTGTTTATATCTATTGATGTGAGCTGTCTTTTGATTTTTATAGATTTTAGATTATACGTTTCCGAGTTATGGGGTTTTATTTATTAAAAAAGGGTGATTTTCCTGTTTTCGGACAATAACTGAAAAACACTTTCACCAATTTGCAAGAAACTTTGGTAAATTGTTTATATCTATTGATTTGAGCTCCCTTTCGATTTTTATGGATATTAGATTTTAAGTTTTCGAGTTGTGGAGTTTTATTCATTAAAAAAGGGTGATTTTCCAGTTTTCAGATAATAACTCAAAAATGCTATGAGCAGTTTTCATGAAACTTTAATGAATTGTTTATATCTATTGACATAACCTTCTTTTATTTTTTTATACCCAACGCAAAGAGTTGCGGAGGGTATAATGTTTTTGACCTGTCTATCCGTCCTTCTGTCTGTCCTTCCGTCTGTCCGTCCGTCAGTCCTATTTCTTGTCATCGCAACTCCTCTCAAACCACACAACAGAATTTCACGAAACCTTTTTAGATAATAAGGACATACTATGTAGTTGTGCATATCGACAGGAAATTATGATTCAATTTTTTTTCTAGGAGTTCGGCCCCTTTGAACTTATTTACTTTAATGTACTACTGCAACCTTTTGTCATCGCAACTCCTCTCAAACCACACAACAGAATTTCATGAAACCTTTTCAGATAATAAGGACATACAACGTAGATGTGCATATCGACAGGAAATTAAGATTCAATTTTTTTTCCAGGAGTTACGCCCCTTTGAACTTATTTGCCCAATATACTACTGCAACCTTTTGTCATCGCAACTCCTCTCAAACCACACAACAGAATTTCATGATACCTTTTCAGATAATAAGGACATACTCTGTAGATGTGCATATCGACAGGAAATTACGATTCAATTTTTTTTCCAGGAGTTACGCCCCTTTGAACTTATTTGCCCAATATACTACTGCAACCTTTTGTCATTGCAACTCCTCTCAAACCACACAACAGAATTTCATTAAACTGTGTAGATAATAAGGACATACTATGTAGATGTGCATATTGACAGGAAATTATGATTCAATTTTTATACGACCGTATATTGGTATGACGTTGGCGTCGTCGTCATCGTCGTCGACACATTGGTTTTCCTACTCTAACTTTAGTTTAAGTGAATGGATCTCTATGAAATTTTACCATAAGGTTTAATACCACAAAAGGAAGGTGGGGATTGATTTTGGGGGTTATGGTACCAACAGTGAAGGAATGAGGGGCCAAAATTAGCATTTTTGTAACTTCCAGACATAACTTGTGTGTTAGTGTATGGATCTCTCTGACATTGTACCACAAGGTTCCATATCACAAAGGGAATGCTTGGATTGATTTTGGGGGTAATTGCCTCAAAATTTTAGAAATTAGGGGCCAAAAAAGGGGCAAAAAACAAGCATTTTTATATGGACAAATACTTTAGTACAAAACATAATTTAAAGCAGTGTAAGGGAGATAAATCAAATACATCATTTGAATTACCTCCCTTACACTGATTTTAAATTATGTGGGTCAATTTTTTCTCATTTCAGATTTCAGAAATTAAAAAGAATTATTCTTCAAATATTTTTTTTTTTTTCAAATTTCAAATATTGAAAAATTTCAAGAAGTAATCTTTAATTGCACAGTATGATTTGTAAAATCTCTGACCATGTATTTAGATTTTTAATTTTGGGTCCAGTTTTCAAATTGGTCTACATTAAGGTCCAAAGGGTCCAAAATTAAACTTAGTTTGATTTTAACAAAAATTGAATATATAGAGTTCTTTGATATGCTGAATATAAACATGTATTTAGATTTTTGATTTCGGGCCCAGTTTTCAAGTTGGTCCAAATTGGGGTCCAAAATTAAACTTTGTTTGATTTCAACAAAAATTGAATATATGGGGTTCTTTGATATGCTGAATCTAACCATGTATTTAGATTTTTTATTTGTGGGCCTCGCTATCAAATTGGTTCATATTGAGCTCAGAAGGGTCCAAAATTAAACTTTGTTTTATTTCATCAAAAATTGAATTATTGGGGTTCTTTGATATGCCAAATCTAACTGTGTATTTAGATTTTTAATTTTGGGTCCCGTTTTTATACGACCGCAAAAAAATTTTGCGATCGTATATTGGTATGACGTTGGCGTCGTTGTCATCGTCCGAAGACACATTGGTTTTCGCACTCTAACTTTAGTTTAAGTGAATGGATCTCTTTGAAATTTTACCATATGGTTCAATACCACAAAAGGAAGGTGGGGATTGATTTTGGGGGTTATGGTACCAACAGTTAAGGAATAAGAGGCCAAAAATAAGCATTTTCTAGTTTCCAGACAATAACTGTGGAACGGTGTATGGATCTCTCTGAAATTATACTACAAGTTTCCATACCACAAAGGGATGGTTAGGATTTGCTTTGGGGGGTTATGGCTCAAACCGTTTAGGAATTAGGGGCAAAAAAGGGGGAAAAACAAGGTTGTCCTGGTTAATGGACAAATACTTTAGTACAAAACATAATTTAAAGCAGTGTAAGGGAGATAAATCAAATACATCATTGAAATTATCTCCCTTACACTGCTTTTAAATTATGTATAAAGTAATGGTTAATGAACAATTAAGATAATTTAAAACAGTGTAAGGGAGGTAATCCAAATACAACATTTTGGTTACTTCCCTTACACTGCTTTTAAATTATGTTTAAAGAAATGCATATTTATAAAGGAAGACCAGTAAAAATATCTGCAAATGTTGCATCTTTTTTTTTTACAAAAAAATCCATATGAAAGATTTGACACTATATTTTAAATTCTATTATAAAATAGATTAAGTTAGCACTATGCTAAATTTAAATGGGTAATTATGGTTGCAAACTCCATTGGAAATTTGAATTGAGATTATGACCATATCTTGAGGGAAAGAATTTTTTGGGGGAAAAAAGGGGGGTGGGGTGGGGGTAAAAAGAAATTGTGGGGGGTCAATTTTTTCTCATTTCAGATTTCAGAAATTAAAAAGAATTATTCTTCAAATATTATTTTTTTTCAAATTTCAAATATTGAAAAATTTCAAGAAGTAATCTTTAATTGCACAGTATGGCGCATTAGATTTGTAAAATCTTTGACCAAATTTATTTATTTGTTATGCCGAATCTAACCATGTATTTAGATTTTTAATTTTGGGTCCAGTTTTCAAATTGTTCTACATTAAGGTCCAAAGGGTCCAAATTAAACTATGTTTGATTTTAACAAAAATTGAATATATGGGTTCTTTGATATGCTGAATCTAAACATGTATTTAGATTTTTGATTTTTGGCCCAGTTTTCAAGTTGGTCACAATTGGGGTCCAAAATTAAACTTTGTTTGATTTCAACAAAAATTGAATATATGGGGTTCTTTGATATGCTGAATCTAACCATGTATTTAGATTTTTTATTTGTGGACCCCGCTATCAAATTGGTTCATATTGAGGTCAAAAGGGTCCAAAATTAAACTTCGTTTGATTTCATCAAAAATTGAATTATTGGGGTTCTTTGATATACCAAATCTAACCGTGTTTTTAGATTTTTAATTTTGGGTCCCGTTTTTGTCAACCTGCGACTTTTGTCGCAGAAAGCTCGACATAGGGATAGTGATCCGGCGGCGGCGTTAGCTAACTTATTAAAAGCTTTATATTTTAGAAGGTGGAAGACCTGGATGCTTCATACTTTGTATATGGATGCCTCATGTAACGAAGTTTCCGTCAGTCACATGTCCAATGTCCTTGACCTCATTTTCATGGTTCAGTGACTACTTGAAAAAAAAGTTAAGATTTTTTGTAATGTTAAATTCTCTCTTATTATAAGTAATATGATAACAATATTTGGTATGTGCCTACCTTGCAAGGTCCTCATGCCTGTCAGACAGTTTTCACTTGACATCGACCTCATTTCATGGATCAGTGAACAAGGTTAAGTTTTGGTGGTCAAGTCCATATCTCAGATACTATAAGCAATAGGTCTAGTATATTCGGTGTATGGAAGGACTGTAAGGTGTACATGTCCAACTGGCAGGTGTCATCTGACCTTGACCTCATTTTCATGGTTCAGTGGTTATAGTTAGGTTTTTGTGTTTTGGTCTGTTTTTCTTATACTTTATGCAATAGGTCTACTATATTTGGTGTATGGAATGATTGTAAGGTGTACATGTCTAGCTGGCAGGTGTCATCTGACCTTGACCTCATTTTCATGGTTCAGTGGTTATAGTTAAGTTTTTGTGTTTTGGTCCGTTTTTCTTATACTTTATGCAATAGGTCTACTATATTTGGTGTATGGAATGATTGTAAGGTGTACATGTCCAACTGGCAGGTGTCATCTGACTTTGACCTCATTTTCATGGTTCAGTAGTCAAAGTTAAGTTTTTGAGTTTTGGTCTTTTTTCTTATACTATATGCAATAAGTCAACTATATTTGGTGTATGGAAATATTCTATGATGTATATGTCAGTCTCACAGGTTTTATTTGACCTTGACCTCATTTTCACGGTTCATTGCTCAGTGTTAAGTTTATGTGTTTCAGTCTGTTTTTCTTAAACTATAAGCAATAGGTCAGCTATATTTGTTGTATGGAAGGATTGTAAGCTGTTCATGTCTGCCTGGCATGGTTCATCTGACCTTGACCTCATTTTCACGATTCATTGGTCAATGTTTAGTTTTCTTGGTTAAGTCTGTTTCTTAGAAACTATAAGCAATATGTCAACTATATTTAGTGTATTGAATGATTGTAAGGTGTACATGTATTTCTCTTTTGGTTAATATGACCTTGACTTCATTTTCTTGGATTATGTTAAGTTTATGTAATAGTTGTAGTAAAGCTTTCATTTAGGACTATCAGCATAATATCAATGGTTAGTAAAGAAGGCGAGACATTTCAGCGTGTGCACTCTTGTTTAAATTGGTCTACATTAAGGTCCAAAGGGTCCAAAATTAAACTTAGTTTGATTTTAACAAAAATTGAATATATGGGGTTCTTTGATATGCTGAATCTAAACATGTATTTAGATTTTTGATTATGGGCCCAGTTTTCAAGTTTGTCCAAGTTGGGGTCCAAAATTAAACTTTGTTTGATTTCAACAAAAATTGAATATATGGGGTTCTTTGATATGCTGAATCTAACCATGTATTTTGATTTTGGACATTGGACCATAATAGGTAAATTAAAAAAAATTCAAGTTCTTAGACCACATTCTTTCTGTGTCAGAAACCTATGCTGTGTCAAATATTTAATCACAATCCAAATTCAGAGCTGTATCAAGCTTGAATGTTGTTTCCTTCTTTGCCCAACTGTTCAGGGTTCGACCTCTGCGGTCGTATCAAGCTGCGCCCAGCGAAGCATTTTATTTAAATTGGTCTACATTAAGATCCAAAGGGTCCAAAATCAAACTGAGTTTGATTTTAACAAAATTGAATTCTTGGGGTTCCTTGATATGCTGAATCTAATCAGGTGTTTAGATTTTTGATTATGGGCCCAGTTTTCAAGTTGGTCCAAGTTGGGGTCCAAAATTAAACTTTGTTTGATTTCAACAAAAATTGAATATATGGGGTTCTTTGATATGCTGAATCTAACCATGTATTTTGATTTTTGGGCCCCGTTATCAAATTGGTCCACATTGAGGTCAAAAGGGTCTAAAATTAAACTTTGTTTGATTTCATCAAAAATTGAATTCTTTGGATTCTTTGATATGCTGAATCTAACCATGTATTTAGATTTTGGATATTGAATAGGTAAATTAAAAAATTTTAAGTTCTTAGACCACATTCATTCTGTGTCAGAAACCTATGCTGTGTCAAATATTTTATCACAATCCAAATTCAGAGCTGTATCAAACTTGAATGTTGTGTCCATACTTGCCCCAACTGTTCAGGGTTCACCCTCTGGGGTCGTATCAAGCTGCGCCCAGCGGAGCATTTTATTTTTTCTGATACAATTTTTTTTTCTTACACTTATTTTATTTCTCCAATGACAATGTGGGGACGTGGGGTATGTGAGCGCGCTCACTAAGGTTCTTTAATTTTATAAATTTCTGATATGACATTTAGGAGTTATGAAACTTTATTCTTTGAAAAAGTGACGGGCGTATCATGCGCTCATGGCCCAGCTCTTTATTATTTATAGTAATTTAGCTTGAGAGAACAATTCATTTACCCCGGTATGTAGTATTTAAAATGATTGAAATATAAAAGCACATAAAAAGAGTTATTGCCCTTAAATTTAATGGATTTGTTCCCCTTACTATGTTTTTGGCTATTATCTTGAAAACTATAACAGATACAGAGAAGTTTTATACGTAAGAAATATATCCCCTAGACAAAACCTACAAATAAGTCAACAAGACAGAAATGGTTGGTTTATAGGAGTATATTTTGACATAATTATATCTAATTTTAAGATGAAGTTAAAAAATTTTATATAATCAATACAATTATTTTTCTAATGAAGCATTATTGCCTTATTAGTTTTTTAATTAGGGTGTTTATTATGTTATGAATAATAACATTGAAATTGATCTGCCCTTCAAAGGGCAGGCGCCTTGATTGGTCAATGAAATTATTTGTATCCGTATTGTCACTGAAAATTTCTACCTATTTTAGCTCACCTGGTCCTACCCTAATGGCCATGTGAGTCAGTCAGTGCCATCCTCCCTTGTTTTCTGTCATTAACTTCTCCTTTGATTCCACAAAATCTAAAGTTTTAAACATGGCAGAAGATCAACGGGAAATTTTATAGGAGTTATGCCCTTAAGAAATGTAAATTATATGGAAATTTGCAATTGTAAGCGATCTCACGCCTTCATTTCTGTTTTCATAGTTATGAAAATTATATCAAGGGTTTATATCAGCAATGTCTGTTCAGTTGAAAATCAGTGCTGATCAACTATTTTTACTGGAGTTTTGCCCTTTGAAAGTTAATTAATTTGGGCAATATATCCACCATTCATTACAGGTAGGCAATAATGGTAGCCTTTATACGCCCGTTTACGGGACGTATTATGGTATACCTCTGTCCGTCCGTCCGTTGTCAACATGTCGGACAATAACTCAAAAACGCTTTAACCAATTTGCACGAAACTTTGGTGAAGTGTTTATATCTATTGACGTGAACTCCCTTTCGTTTTTTATAAATTTTAGATTTTACGTTTCTGATTTATGGGGTTTTATTCATTAAAAAAGGGGGATTTTCCAGTTTTTGCACAATAACTCAAAAACACTTTAACCAATTTGCAAGAAACTTTGGTGAATTGTTTTTATCTTTTGACGTGAGCTCCCTTTCGATTTTAGAAATTTTAGATTTAACAGTTCCGAGATATATGGGGTTTTATTCATTAAAAAAAGGGGGATTTTCCAGTTTTCGTACAATAACTCAAAAATGCTTTCAGCAGTTTTCATTAAACTTCGGTTAATTGTTTATATCTATTGACGCAAGCTCTCTTTCAATTTTTATAAATTTTAGATTTTACATTTCCGAGTTATTGGATATTATTCATAAAAAATGGGTGATTTTCCAGTTTTCAGACAATATCTTCAAAGTGCTTTGGTGACTGGTTTATATCTATTAAGATAATTACCTCCCTTTAGTTTTTCATAAATTTATGATATTACATTGAGAAGTTATTGAACTTTATTCTTTGAAAAAGCGATGGGCATATCATGCGCTCATAGCGCAGCTGTTTACTTCCCATTCCTCTAGATCTGTCCATACAGTAAACTTTGATATGGATGACATCTTCTCAGATGTATAATTTTCGGGTTACAAAGTGTGATTAAATTTTTCACAGATTTGGAAACTTTGAAATGCCCTATGTGATGTGGCTTGAGCAAGTAAAAGTTCCTATTATTACGCAGTTAAATTGTCTGGAAATTCGGTTCTTTACAAATATTTATTACTCTTGAAGTTTTTACATCTTTATTTTATGGCTTCTGCTCTCCAAAAAAGCACAAATGGTTGCAGTCAATTTTTCAAAAGAGCAGTATGTCCAATATTGCACAGAGGTTTTTTTAAGCGGCACATTAGTTATATTGACCCTTATGAAATATTACATTGTAATTGCTCTTGATAACCACCAAACCCTGATTAAATCTTTTAAAAAAGAAATATTTGATACAGTGAAAGTATGGTTGATTATATGAAGGAGGTATATGGAGGTAGAATTGTAGTAATAACTGATATGTTTTATTTGGATGAGTTGTTATTTTACAGGTCCAGTTGACAGAATTTATTCCACATTTAGTATGTCTAGTCACAGGAAGGGAACAACCATACTTTGGTAAAAATCAGTACAAACCGGTATGGTGGCCTGATGGTGTGGCATGGACAACTCCAGATGAAGAATCAGATAATACTTTAGCATTACGGGTATTAAAAATAGCACTATACATGTCAACATGCTTTACTGTGTCAAGTGTTTTGCTTAAAAATACATTTTATCTATTATACTTGGCACAATTTATGAAAGCATAAGATGAAAATCATGAATTATCTGCACTATGTAATTGACTCCTTGCAAAGACCTTTATCTCATACACTGTCAACATACAGATCTCATACACTATTGTCAACATACAGATCTCATACACTGTCAGCATATTATTGAGATCTCATACACTGTCAGCATATTATTGAGATCTCATACACTGTCAACATATTATTCAGATATTGTACTCTGTTGACATACAGATCTAATACACTGTCAACATACAGATATAATACACTGTCAACATACAGATCTAATACATTGTTGGCATACAGATCTAATACACTATCAACATACAGATCTGATACACTGTGAACATACAGATCTCATACAATGTCAGCATATTATTGAGATCTCATACACTGTCAACACATAATTCTCGTACTCTGTTTACATACAGATCTAATACACTGTCAGCATGCTATTCAGATCTCATACACTGTTGACATACAGATCTAATACACTGTCAGCATGCTATTCAGATCTCATACACTGTTGACATACAGATCTAATACACTCTCAGCATGCTATTCAGATCTCATACACTGTTGACATACAGATCTTATACAATTTTAACATACAAATCTCATGTCAGTATATAATTCAGATCTCATACATTGTTGACATACTATTGAGATCTCATACACTGTTGACATATTATTCAGATTTGTACACTGTCAACATACAGATCTCATACAATGTCAGCATATTATTCAGATCTCATTCAGTGATTCTCTGTTGACATACAGATCTCAAAAACTGTCCAAATACATATTTCATGTCAGTATTTAATTCAGATCTTATACACTGTTGACATGTTATTCAGATCTCATACACTGTCAGCCTTTTTAGATCTCGAACACTGTTTGCATTTTATTCAGATCTCATACCGTTTTGACATTCTATTTAGATCTTATGCACTGTCAACTTATTATTCAGATCAAATACACTGTCAACATGTTATTTAAATCTCATACACTTTCAGCTCATTATTCACATCTCATACACTGTCAACATACAGATTTCATGTCTGTATATGATTTAGACATCCTACCCTGTCAGAATATTATTCAGATCTCATACACTGTCAACATACTATTGTGATCTCATATATACAATGTCTGAAAAGGGACTGGTATTAACGGCTGTCGGATTGCCCTGGGCAACTAAAAACAATGTTCGGACTACTGATTTTCGTAGTGGACTTGTCCGAGGTGACAAGTAAAAAATAAAGATATCCTTACATTCAAACTAAATTGCTCCAGTTATAGTATTTCTAGATCGGAAGTTTATTTCTATAAAAACACAAATCATCAATTTAACAGTTGTTGATGCCGTTTTTTCAACCTTTATACATCTGGTGCAAATTCGGCATTTCGCGTATTTTCCCTAATCTAAATTAAGAGTTTTTAAATATCGACCAATCAAAGAGCGCAGTATTTTTATCGGACCAATCAGAAGTCTCTCTTCTCTCTATTTCTTGGAAGTGGTTCTTTATAGAAATTGAAGGGGCAAACATACAAATTCAATTTTATTGAACGAAAAAGTTGTCCAAAATTAAATATATAAAAATTAAGATACAAATATGTTAAACCATTGATTCAAAAGAGAACTTTACCAGTACCATACAAATGTACCAATTTTTGTGCATGTCAGTATATGATTTTTATCGATCGCCGCATCATTTTTGAGTTTGGGCCAGATGCCGAGGATGTCCTAACTAACTGAACATAAGGTCATACACTGACTCACAGACATTAAGGTCAAGTTACAGTAAATGAGCTGTCACAGATTTCAGTAAAATTTTACATACAACTTTGGCTTGATGAACTACAACTGAAAATCGAAAAAATAATGCATTTATCTCATTTATCATTCGAAATATTACTGATTGAATTCTTTCAAAATGGGTGAACATTTGTATAGAAAGCACATAAAATCGGCAAAAAACCTTCTAAAATTTGTCTTAAAATCATCAAATCTCTAATTTCTACTCCATAGATTTTTCTTAAAAAACTATATGTTGTTGATACACAAATTTCCGTTTTAATGATGCAAAATAAAGATAGGGTCACCGACTTCGTTTTTACGGTATACATCATTCACAGTTGTGTTCTTAGTGAAAAAATCCCACAAAATGTCGAAATAATCGTAACGTCATCACGTTGCAGGCCGTAAAACGTTGATTTTTGACGTTTTTCACTACCAACAAGGTAACAAATTGATTATTAGACAAAAAACGAAGTCGGTGACCATATAATTATTTTATATCATTAAAACAGAAATTTATGTGTCAACAACATATAGTTTTTTAAGAAAAATCTATGGAGTAAAAACTAGAGATATGATGTTTTTAAGCCAAATTTTAGAAAATTTTTCTCCGATTTTATGTGCTATCTATACAAATATTCACCCATATTGAAAGAAATCAATCTGCATTATTTCAGATATTTAAAGAGATAAATGCATTGTTTTTTTCGATTTTCATTTGTAGTTCAACGAGCCAAGGTTGTATGCCAAATTTTAGCAAAATCTGCGATATAGCCTATTTACTGTTTCTTGACCTTAACAGCCTGTTAACATAACAATATAGTAATATAGAACTTGTTATTGTATCAGGTTCACTCTGTCTGAGCTCTATCTGAAAAATTCATCTCTATTTTTATATGACCGCAAACAAATTTTTGTGGTCGTATATTTGGTATGACGTTGGCATCGTTGTCGTCGTCCGAAGACACATTAGTTTTAGCACTCTAACTTTAGTTAAAGTGAATGGATCTCAATGAAATTTTACCATAAGGTTCAATACCACAAAAGGAAGGTGGGAATTGATTTTGGGGGTTATGGTACCAACAGTTAAGGAATTAGGGGCCAAAAATAAGCATTTTTGTAACTTCCAGACATAACTTGTGTGTAAGTGTATGGATCTCTCTGACATTGTACCATAAGGTTCCATATCACAAAGGGAATGCTGGGATTGATTTTGGGGGTAATTGCCTCCAATTTTTAGGAATTAGGGGCCAAAAAGGGGCAAAAAACAAGCATTTTTCTAGTTTCATGACAATAACTTGTGTGTAAGTGTATGGATCTCTCTGACATTGTATCACAAGGTTCCATATCACAAAGGGAATGCTGGGATTGATTTTGGGGGTAATTGCCTCCAAATTTTAGGAATTGGGGGCCAAAAAGGGGCAAAAAACAAGCATTTTTCTAGTTTCATGACAATAACTTGTGTGTAAATGTATGGATCTTTATGAAATTGTACTACAAGGTTCCATATCACAAAGGGAAAGCTGGAATTGAGTTTGGGGGTAATTGCCCAAAAAGTTTAGGTATAAGGGGCCAAAAATAAGCATTTTTCTAGTTTGCAGACAATAACTTGTGTTCAAGTGTATGGATCTCTCTGAAATTGTACTGCAGGGTACCATACCTCAAAAGTAAGGCTGGAATTGAGTTTGGGGGTAATTCCCTCAAAATTTTAGTAATTAGGGGCCATAAACGGGCAAAAAAACAAGCATTTTTCTAGTTTCAAGACAATAACTTGTGTGGATCTTTATGAAATTGTACTGCAAGGTTCCATATCACAAAGGGAAAGCTGGGTTTGAGTTGGGAGTAATTGCCCTTAACGTTCAGGAATTTGGGGCCAAAAAACAAGCATTTTTCTAGTTTCCAGACAATAACTTGTGTTCAAGTGTATGGATCTCTCTGAAATTGTACTGCAAGGTACCATACCACAAAGGGAAAGCTGGGATTGAGTTTGGGGGTGATGAATCATAAGGGGGTTCAAAAAATTGGGGGGGGGGGGGGATTTTTTTTTCCTTTTTTTTCTTTAAAATTTTCCATTTTAAATTGGTTATTTCTGATTTATATATAAAAGCAAATAATAATGATATGGTTTGAATAGGTAAATTAAAAAATTTTAAGTTCTTAGACCACTTTCATTCTGTGTGAGAAACCTATGCTGTGTCAAATATTTAATTACAATCCAAATTCAGTGCTGTATCAAGCTTGAATGTTGTGTCCATACTTGCCCCAACTGTTCAGGGTTCGACCTCTGCGGTCGTATCAAGCTGCACCCCAGCGGAGCATTTTATTTAGTTTGCTACACTACCATGACTACTGTACAGTGTTATTTAAATTTTCACCTCTCTGACTTTCAATTTTCAGTTCACAAATTGTACCCATTATATACTGAGTCTGTACAAAACTACAAAAAATAGGTGAATTTAACAGATGGAATAATAACAACATAATAAGTATACTTTATTGCGATGTTGTGTGACTATATCAAATAAGAAAGATACATAAAAGACACTGCAAATCAAAAAAGGTACTAAAAACTGTCTGTTATGAGTTGGCAAAATTTGGACAAGTGATATTTCCATTCTGACAAGTAAAATTCATAGTCACTTGTCTGATGGGACAACTTGGTATAAAACCTAATGTCAGTCCATGTATCAGCATATTATTCAGATCTTATACATTGTCAGCATTCTATTTTGATCTCTTAAACTGTCAGCCTTTTATTCAGACTGCATACACTGTTAGCATATTAATAAGATCTAATACATTATCATCAAATATTAAGATCTCATACACTGTTGACATACATATCACATATTATTCAGACATCATACACTGTCTGCAAATTTTTCAGACCTCATACACAAGTAGTTGTCAGCATATTGTTCAGATCTCATACATTATCAGCATATTATTCAGATATCATACACTGCCTGCAAATTTTTCAGATCTCATATACTGTCAACATACAGATCTCATACACTGTCAGCATACTAATCAGATATCATACAATGCCAGCATATTATTCAGATATCATGCACTGTCAACATATTATGCAGATATCATACAATGTCAGCATATTATTCAGATATCATACACTGTCTGCAAATTTTTCAGATCTCATACACTGTCTTCAGATCTTATACACAAGTAGTTGTCAGCATATTATTCAGATATTATACACTGTCAGCATACTATTCAGATCTCTTACATTATCAGCATGCTATTCAGATCTCTTACATTATCAGCATGCTATTCAGATCTCTTACACTCTCAGCATGCTATTCAGATCTCTTACACTGTCAACATACTGATCAGATATCATACAATTCCAGAATATTATTCAGATATCACACACTGTTAGTATATTATGCAGATATCATACAATGTCAGCATATTTTTCAGATATCATACAATGTCAGCATATTATTCAGATATCATACAATGTCTGCAATTTTTTCAGATCTCATACACTGTCAACATACAGATCTCATACACTGTCTTCAGATCTTATACACAAGTAGTTGTCAGCATATTATTCAGATATTATACACTGTCAGGATGCTTTTCAGATCTCTTACATTATCAGCATGCTATTCAGATCTCTTACTCTCTCAGCATGCTATTTAGATCTCTTACACTACCAGAATGCTATTCAGATCTTTTACACTCTCATCATGCTTTTCAGATCTCTTACACTGTCAGCATGCCAATCAGATCTCTTGCACTGTCAGCATACTGATCAGATATCATACATAGCCAGCATGCTATTCAGATCTCTTATTCTGTCAGTATGCTATTCAGATCTCTTACACTGTCAGAATGCTATTCAGATCTCTTACACTGTCAGTATGCTATTCAGATCTCTTACGCTGTCAGCATGCTATTCAGATCTCTTACACTATCAGAATGCTATTCAGATCTCTTAAACTGTCAGCATACTGATCAGTTAGCATACAATGCCAACATATTATTCAGATTTGTACACTGTCAACATACATATCTCATTCAGTGATTCACTGTTGACATACAGATTTCATACACTGTCAACATACATATCTCATGTCATTATTTAATTCAGATCTTATACACTGTTGACATGTTATTCAGATCTCATACACTGTCAACCTTTTTAGATCTCAAACACTGTTTGCATTTTATTCAGATCTCATACCGTTTTGACATTCTATTCAGATCTTATACACTGTCAACTTATTATTACAGATCTCATGCACTGTCAGCATACTGTTTAGATATCATACATAGCCAGCATGCTATTCAGATCTCTTACACTGTCAGTATGCTATTCAGATCTCTTACACTGTCAGCATGCTATTCAGATATCTTACACTGTCAGCATATTATTCTGATCTCTTATACTGTCAGCATATTATTCAGATATCATACATAGCCAGCATATTGTTCAGATCTCATACACTGTCAGCTTATTATTCAGATCTCTTTCACTGTCTGAAAATTTTTCAGATCTCATACAACATGTACAACTCTCATACACTGTCAACATACAGATCTCATACACAAGTAGTTGTCAGCATATTATTCTGATCTCAAACAGTGTGAGCATGCTATTCAGATCTCTTATACCGTCAGCATATTATTCAGATATCATACATAGCTAGCATATTGTTCAGATCTCATACACTGTCAGCATATTATTCAGATCTCTTTCACTGTCAGAATGTTATTCAGATATCATACACTGACAGCATATTATTTTTTTACAGATAAAAGCCCAAGAATTAAGAGCAGTTGTAAGAAGTTGTTATAAACATCTGGGCCAGGAAAGTTTATTGGGAGGAGCTTCTGAACCATCAGAGATAACAAAGGTACAAAGTATTGCCAGAGTATTTAACCATTGAATAAGTTATTTCATGAACTCTAAATTGACAATTGATCATCATTCTTTATGAACTGGCTCAAAAGCTGGAAAGAATTATGTTCATAATATACTGTTGTTTTATTACTATTTACTTCTCACTGAAGCTCCACATGAAATTCTCTTTGTTGCCCCAAATTGCCTTCTCACAGTAGCTCCACTTTGCTATCTCACACTTGATCCACATTGCCTTCTCATTATAGCCCCTGTCCACCATATTGCCATCTCACAGTATCTCCACATTGTCTTCTCATTGTATCCCCACATTGTCTTTTCACAGCCTTCTCACAGTAGCTCCACCTTGCCTTCCCACAGTAACTTCACATTGCCTTCTCACAGTAGCTCCACTTTGCTTTCTCACAGTAGCTCCACATTGTCTCACTGTTGCCCCTGCCAACCACATTGCCTTCCCACAGTAGCTACATTGCCTGCTCACTGTAGCCCCACATTGCCTTCTCACGGTAGCTTCATATTGTTTTCTCACTGTAACTCCACAGAGTAGCTCAACATTGCCTTCTCACAGTAACTCCATACATTGCATTGTCACTGAAGCTCCACGTTAACTCCAGCTTTCCTTCTCATACAAGATTTACATTGCCTTCTCACAGTAACCCCATACAGTAACTCCAGATTTCTTTCTCACACTAGGCCCACATTGCCTTCTCACAGTAGCTCCACACAGTAACTCTAGATTTCCTTCTCACATTAATTTACATTGCCTTCTCACAGTAGCTCAACATTAACTCCAGCTTTCCTTCTCATACTAGATTTACATTGCCTTCTCACAGTAGCTCCACACAGTAACTCAAAGAGTAGCTCCACATTGCCTCCTCACAGTAGCTCAACATTGCCTTCTCACAGTAACTCGATATAGTAACTCCTGATTTCTTTCTCACACTATATTTACATTGCCTTCTCACAGTAGCTCCACACAGTAACTCCAGATTTCCTTCTCACAGTACTGTAAATTCAGAAATTATTGCGTGCATTTATTATTGCGATTTTTTAAAAATGGACAAAAATGCGAAATTAATTATTGCGATGTCAGGAAAATCTGCATACAGATATATGTAAAAGATAAATGAATGCGAGTTCTTATTATTGCGATACTCACTTAGTCGCATTATTCGCATTAATAGCCTAGCAATAATTTCTGAATTTACAGTAGCTACACTTTGCCTTCTCACAGTAGGCCCACATTGCCTTCTCACAGTAGCTTCACACAGTAACTCCAGATTTCCTTCTCACAGTAGCTCCACATTGCCTTCTCACAGTAACTCCAGATTCGTTCATACACTAGATTTACATTGCTTCTCACAGTAACTCCACAGAGAAACTTCAGATTTCCTTCTCACAGCAGCTCCACACATTGAATCCAGATTTCCGTCTCAAACTAGATTTACATTGTCTTCTCACAGTAACTCCACACATTAACTCTACATTACCTTCTCACAGTAGCTCCACATTGCCTTCTCACAGTAGCTCCACATTGCCTTCTTACAGTAGCTCCACATTGCCTCCTCACAGTAGCTCCACCTTGCCTTCTCACAGTAACTCCAGATTCCTTCATACACTAGATTTACATTGCTTCTCACAGTAACTCAACAGAGAAACTTCAGATTTCCTTCTCACAGTAGCTCCACATTGCCACCTCACAGTAGCTCCACCTTGCCTTCTCACAGTAACTCCAGATTCCTTCATACACTAGATTAACATTGCTTCTCACAGTAACTCCACAGAGAAACTTCAGATTTCCTTCTCACAGTAGCTCCACATTGCCTTCTTACAGTAGCTCCACATTGACTTCTCACAGTAGCTCCACATTGCCTCCTCACAGTAGCTCCACCTTGCCTTCTCACAGTAACTCCAGATTCCTTCATACACTAGATTTACATTGCTTCTCACAGTAACTCCACAGAGAAACTTCAGATTTCCTTCTCACAGTAGCTCCACATTGCCTCCTCACAGTAGCTCCACATTGACTTCTCACAGTAGTTCCACATTGCCTCCTCACAGTAGCTCCACATTGCCTCCTCACAGTAGCTCCATATTGCCTTCTTACAGTAGCTCCACATTGCCTCCTCACAGTAGCTCCACATTGCATCCTCACAGTAGCTCCACATTAACTCCCCACAGTAGCTCCACATTGACTCCTCACAGTAGCTCCACATTGACTTCTCACAGTAACTCCACATTGACTTCTCACAGTAGCTCCACATTGACTCCTCACAGTAGCTCCCCATTGACTTCTCACAGTAGCTCCACATTGCCTCCTCACAGTAGCTCCACATTGCCTCCTCACAGTAGCTCCACATTGCATCCTCACAGTAGCTCCACATTGACTTCTCACAGTAGCTCCACATTGACTTCTCACAATAGCTCCACATTGCCTTCTTACAGTAGCTCCACATTGCAATGTCACAGTAGCTTCATATTGCCTTCCCATAGTAGTTTCACATTTTTACAGTCAATAATAACGGAAATATGCCATTCTGCACAATAAGGAAATTTTATAATCTTTAACAAAAGTGGATGGATTGCCTATTATACATACTGGGTATATATGTGTGGACATACAGTATTAATTTTACAAGGAAGAAATTCAGAATTTGTCAAAATTAATAATTTTTATCAAACAAATATTCTTAGCCATACATTTGTGTATTTTCTGTTATGAGTCTTAGCTTCAATTTTAATCCCTTTCATCAGTCAGTAACAATTAATGCCAAATGATGGACTTCATGGTAAGCTTCCATTAAATGTTAGTTACTATTTGTAGGATGAGGTTCTAGAATCTCCTGCTATTCAAGACACCAGTGTGCCTGATACAGGAGGTAACAAATGTTAGAAAATAGTATTACTACAGTAAAATCTGTGATAACTGGTGACAAATATTTTCTTTAATTTTTAACTTAACTGGCATGTAGGGCCATGTGAGCTATTGCCATCATTTGTCAATTGTCATTGTTTTGTCATAAAACTTTTTCAAAGATCTCCTCCTCTGAAACTATTGAATCAATTTCTACCAAACTTTGAGTGAATGATCCTTATGGGATCATTTATAAAATGTGTGGTTTTTTTTCTCAGTAAGTCAATAAACATGGCCACCATGGCTAAAAATAGAACATAGGGGGGTCAAATGCATTAAGTGTCTTATATTTTGAAAACTATAATAGAAAGAGAAAATCTAACTTGGCAAACATTTGTAGAATGTCAAGATCAGCATATTTTCAATTTTCACCATAATTTATTTTTATTATCAGATGACTTTTAAAGGAGTTATTGCCATTAAATGACGGTTTTTAGCTTAAATTCATGTTTTGACCTAGTAACTCAAAATGATATTTGAAAAGTAAAAACTGTTAAAGGCAAGAATAACCAGCAATACAAGACCTACAAATATTCCTATATGACCGAGAGAAAAAAACATTGGATGGCGTCTTAAAGAGTTATGGTCCTTAAATGAGGATTTTGACAAATTTTCTTGTTTTGCCAATTATCACAAAAAATTATATCAGATAGTAAAAATTGTAAGCAGCAAAAATTATCAGCAAATATAGGACCTATGAAAAACACTTTGTGACCAAAACCATTGGATGACTCCTTATGGAATTGTGGTCCTTCCATGACGATTTTTGACAAATTTTTAGTGTTTTTGCCACTTATCTCAAGAACTATAAAATATACATAAAAACTGTAAACATTCAAAATTATCAGCAATACAGGATATACGAACAAGCCAATATGACTGAAACCATTGGATAAGTCCTTATAGGAGTTGTTGGCCTAAAAACAACTTTTTGACTGATATTCATAATTTTGCAAATTATTTTGAGAAGCATATGATCAGCTATGCAAGAGGTGCAAAAATATATGTTTAAACTTTTTGATGATAAACAATATGTTGACACAAATTATCAATTTGAGATATTTTTAATAAAATGGAATTCTCATGCATATTTGAACTTTATTAGTGAACTAGAACTTTAAAAAGGCTCTGATTGTGCAGGTAGCCAGTTTATAAAACTCATAATACAGTTTATTATAAATGAAAACTTTTGGAACTAATTTTTGGTACAGAATGGACATGTTTGTAGTTTAGTTAGGGGCTAGTTGTCACAGATTTTACTGTATAAATTTATGCAGCATATTTATCACAGCTGTGTATTACTTGTTTTTCATGTTTTTGTCACACATTATACATGGTATAAGACAGCAAGTCATCAACACAAGTAAACATAAAAAAAAGAAAAGACAACAAACAAAAGCCAAAAACCCCAAAATTTCCCCAATTCTAGACATTTTTTTATTGAATTATACAAGAGACAACAGTTAATCACTAAATTCATCAGTTTTAGTAGAAACAACAGTAAAACCTGTAATTCATCAGTGTTACTAGAAACAACAGTAAAACCTGTAATTCATCAGTGTTATTAGAAACAACAGTAAAACTTGCAATTCATCAGTGTTAGTAGAAACAACAGTAAAACCTATAATTCATCAGTGTTAGTAGAAACAACAGTAAAACCTGTAATTCATCAGTGTTAGTAGAAACAACAGTAAAACCTGTAATTCATCAGTGTTAGTAGAAACAACAGTAAAACCTGTAATTCATCAGTGTTAGTAGAGAAAGAATTAAAGCTGACCTGATTACATTTGCTATTTAATCAAAATGTCAACATTTAGAATGCCAGCTGCAGTGAAATTGGTATGATCAAAAACAGTTTTATACGCCCGCTTACTGGACGTATTATGGTATACCGTTGTCCGTCTATCCGTCCGTCCGTCTATCCATCCAGTGAATTGTTTATATCTATTGACGTGAGCTCCCTTTCGTTTTTTATAAATTTTAGATTTTACGTTTCCGAGTTATGGGGTTTTATTCATTAAAAAAGGGGGATTTTCCAGTTTTCAGACAATAACTCAAGAATGCTTTCACCAACTTGCAAGAAATTGTGGTGAATTGTTTATATCTTTTGAAATGAGCTCCCTTTCGATTTTACATTTCCGAGTTACAGTGTTTCATTCATAAAAAAAAAGGGGGATTTTCCAGTTTTCGGACAATAACTGAAAAATGCTTTCAGCAGTTCTTATGAAACTTTGGTGAATTGTTGATATTTATTGATGTAAGCTCAGTTTAGAATTTTATAAATTTTACATTTAATATTTCTGAGTTATGGGGTTTTATTCATTAAAAAAGGGGGGATTTTCCAGTTTTCGGACAATAACTCAAAAATGCTGTCAGCAATTCTCATGAAACTTTGGTGAATTGTTTATATCTATTGATGTAAGCTCCCTTTACATTTTCATAAATTTCTAATATGACATTGAGAATTAATTGAACTTTAATTGTTTACAGTCTGACAACAGATTTACTAAGTATTGCGCAACAGCACAGTGTATTGCACAACAGCAAGAAATCTTTAGTTGAATATAAATTCAATTCATATAATCAATTTCAAGTTCTTTGACTACATTTATTCAGAAACCTATAATATGTCAAATATTTAATACAATCCAAATTCAGACCTGTATCGAGCTTGAATATTGTGTCCATTTTTGCCCCAACTGTTCAGGGTTGGACCTCTGCGGGCGTATCCAGCTGCGCTCAGCAAAGCAGTTTATTGTACTATGGATCAAATCTAAAAGCAAGATTCTGATATATATATAAAAATAAGAAGATGTGGTATGATTGCCAATGAGACAACTATCCACCAATGACCGAATGACATAGATGTTAACAACTATAGGTCACCCTAGGTCCTTCAACAAGGAGAAAAACCCATACCGCATAGTCAACTTTAAAAGGCCCAAAATGACAAATGTTAAACATTTCAAACAAGAAAACTAACAGCCTGATTTATGTACAAAACAATGAACAAAAACCAAATATGATATACAGCAACAACGACAACCACTGAATTACAGGCTCCATTTGTCTCCATTTGTCCACGGCTTTAATTGTTCATTCTATTTCTGCTGACAAGATCGAAGGTATAGAAATTATTATAGTTACCCCGTTTTAACCTGATACTAATAGTTGTAATTTCTGTTTAACTGTAATAAGACATTTTTTCTTCTGAGGAATTTGGAATACTGCAAACAAATTCATTGAAGGATTTATTGATGTAGTCATTTGCCCTAAATATTTGAGTATATTCTCGATGATATTTTTAATCTTGCAGGTGATTGTCAAGAAAATGTTGAAGATCCTATATGGATATGTTTTCTGTGTGCTCAACAATTTGCCGATCAGGAGGAATTAATGACTCACCAAGACAAATGTGAAGAAGAGGCTGAGAAGGAGGAAGAAACTAAACCCCCACCCCCACCCCCTCCTCCTCCCTCACCTCCGGTGCATAGAAAGTTAAGACCCCGTCGTACTAAACCAACACACATAGTTATACAGCCTCAAACGGCACAATATCAAGTCCAGCCAATTAAATTAGTCTGCCATAGGAGGAGACGATTTACACCAGAACCTTATATTCCTCCCAAAACGGAGGATTTTCTTAAAGCTCTTAATTTATCAGACAAACCAAAGGAACCTCCTAGAGTTGTTACTCCTGTCTCAGATATTGATAGTGATTGTGAAATAATTGATGTCACATATGATGAATCTGCGGTAAAGACGCCCAGAACTCCCAAATCATTAATGTCACAGTTGAGTAGAGACACACATAACAGTTGTAGAAAACGACACTTAAGTTTTACTCAAGCATTGGAACTTCCTGAGGGGTATAGCTCAGAAGACTCTGAGAGTGAAAATGAAAGTGGATCTCAGAAAAACAAATTGAAAACTCCACTTGGAACTTTACTTTGTGGCATTGATTTAACTTCACCATTAGGACAGAGGGTTAAGAAACACTGGAAGATTGATACTAATTATTCAATCATTAGTGGAGATAAAATAGAGCAGTTTTGTTCTGGACCAATGAAAAATGATTTTGTGGAAAAATTACGTCACAGGGGAGAATCTTCATACCCAATTGTATTCAATAAGAAGAACCGAAGGCATATGTCAAAACATAAACATGCATATAAATTTAACTCAGGACAAAGAAAGGAATTCATGATGCGTTTAAAAACAGGACTTACAAAAAGAAGCAGAAAATTATTGGAGGACATAGTCAAATGTTGTGTTAAGCTTGAAAGAGTGAAACCAGGAGTGATAAGGAGATGGTTAAGACCTAAGCCCCCTCCACCCTATCCGTATGCATACATCCGTAGAATGTATGAACAGGAACATCCTATTATTAAGAAAATAGTACAGAAACCCAAACCTGGACCTAAATATGCCAAATTAAAACAAATAACTGATGGTCTTCGCAAATTAAACAGGCCTCACAATCTTCTTCCAAATCAGCGAATGTTTTCTAAAGTGGTTCATAACCCAGATGGTTCTACAAGTATGAGAATGGTTTACCCACATCCCACTGCCCCAGTTAGACCTCAGTTCGGCAATGTGCCAGGCAATAATAGGCGAAAACAAACATTTAATCAAAGTACGGTGCGACAGATCAATCCAGATGACATTGAAATAATTGAACTCTCATCTTCTGATGAGGAAGGTGATAAAGCACCTCAGCAACCTCCTCAGACAGCTTCACTTCCTCAGAAAGGGATGACCACATTTAAAAACATAACTGGGGTTGCACCAAGTCCTCAGCTAGCAAGAAGGATGGCAGTTCCTAATTCACAAAAGGTATTCAGGTCAAATCAGCAGCATTTGTCGGGTTTAATGTCACCAAGAATGACTTATTACCCAAGACTTCAGCAACAAGTCTCAAGGCCTATTAGTCCTTCAAATACCAGAGAAAGAATATTTCAAGGTGTAAGAGGAATATTAAGTCCGTCGTCATTACAAAATAAATCTCTTACTACTATACATTCCTCACCTCCAGGCGCAAGTACTTGTAAAGAACTAATGCAAAATTCCAAGCCTGTATCAGGTTTGATAAATAGAGCAATGTTTAAAGAGACACCACAGATTCTTAGAACCTCTCAGAATAGTCCATCCAAATCAATGAACAAAAATTCACCAAAAGCAGCAGGTTTTCCTGGGTATGTTCGAATGGACTACACAGTTCCTGCTGATTCAGATTCTAGTTCAGTAGGTGCAAGCTTTAGTGTTAAGTATACAAATGGATCCCCAGTCATATCTAAAACTGTGGTCCAACCTGTACAGACCAACAGATCACCATTAATTACTGGGTCACAGCCAAAACCACGAGATCCTATAATGGAGTCAGACGTCATTGTCATTGATGATGAAGATTGATTATAATTAATTATTTATTTATCATAGTCATGCTGGTATTCATGGTAGTTTACTTCTTTTTGTGTTTCTGAAAACATCATGTTCTATGGCAAAAAAAGTTTTGTATCTCGGATTTTTTTTGTGTGTTATTTCCTTGTACTTTAATTTCTTATTTAAGCAATATACCTTGATGCAATATGAACATGATGAATAAGGCATTCATTTGACAAAGTTATTTCAGACTTCTACTCTATGTTCCAAATTAGAAAGTTCAAACTCTAGTTCATTTAAATTATCTTCTAAACTATTTACTTTTATAAATTGTAACTTGGATGGAGAGTTGTCTCATTGGCACTCATACCACATCTTCCTATATCTATAAGCATGATATAATAGAAGGTTATTGCATGAATATTGGGGAAAATTGTCCTTAGTAGATTTTTATGAAGAATTGAATGCTTCTTTTTGTAATTTTATTGGGGTGTGAAAGCTTTTACAGAATCACATTTTGTATGAAGCACAGAAAAGCTTCACACTAAAAAATGCTGCTCTCAACTCTTCTCAACCTTATATAATTACATAAAGAAGCATTCAATTCTGTAATATATCTACATTTGTATGTTGCAACCATGAACATGATGAAGAGTTAAATCAAGCCTTTTTCTTTTTTTTTATGATTGTTTTAAAGAGTACATGCAGTCATAGAAAATGATTATAGCATGAACTTGCGTGTGCAAAATAAATTATAAGAAGGATAATATTCACCAATATTTATGCAATAACCCTTTTATTGTATAGTAATGCTTGTAAAACTCTTTAAGATATATTTTTGTCACACTGACGTCACTAATTTGAAGCTTTATTTGCACGTGCAATACAATAAATTATTACACACCAACCTTTGATTATGATCAAAATGAAATTTGGTCTTGCCATGCAATTAATATGGATTCAACCACTGCATCATGTGTGATACAATATTCTGCTCTGAAAACATCTCATATATTCATTCCTGACTGTCTTATAAAAAACTGCCTCAGATTATTTGTAAATGGAATCGGTTATTTCTTCATTTAAAAAATCATTAAAATTTTTATTAATAAATTATTAAATTATATGATACATTTATTACCCAAAGAAGTTAGTTTTACAGCAATATGTGTTTGAAGAAAAATTTCGAGAAATTACTTAAAATGCATATAATATTCTTTAAGAAGTCAAATTAATATAAAGGCAGCCACAGTTATAAATTTTATCATCATAATATAAGATGCTTGAGCTTTAATTGATGATGAAATCTTTAGGACTCACTTCTCCATTATTGATGCCTATTTCTTTATGAAAGTACTATAGAAAAGATTTGATATCTCCCCGGGCCTTTACCAGATGGGCTATCCTATAAGGTTACAATTTAATGATACCACTCTACAGTAAGTCAGTTGTATGTTCACAATATGATGATAACTCTAAAAGTCAAGGTCATATAGTCATAAGATACCACTCTACAGTAAGTCAGTTGTATGTTCACAATATGATGATAACTCTAAAAGTCAAGGTCATATAGTTATAAGATATCACTCTAGTGAGTCAGTTATATGTTCACATGATGATGATAGCTCTCTACAAGTCAAGGTCATATGGTCTTATGATACCATCTACAGTGAGTCAGTTGTATGGTCACATGATGATGATAGGACTCTACAAGTCGAAGGTCATATTATGGTCATAAGATGCCATCTACAGTGAGTCAGTTGTATGGTCACATCATGATGATAGGACTCTACAAGTCGAAGGTCATATTATGGTCATAAGATACCATCTACAGTGAGTCAGTTGTATGGTCACATGATGATGATAGGACTCTACAAGTCGAAGGTCATATTATGGTCATAAGATACCATCTACAGTGAGTCAGTTGTATGGTCACATGATGATGATAGGACTCTACAAGTCGAAGGTCATATTATGGTCATAAGATACCATCTACAGTGAGTCAGTTGTATGGTCACATGATGATGATAGGACTCTACAAGTCGAAGGTCATATGTTCATAATATACCACTCTTCAGTGAGTCAGTTTTCCTTCTCTTAGCATAATATGAGATGCTTGAGCTTTAATTGATGATGAAATCTTTAGGACTCACTTCTCCATTATTAATGCCTATTTCTGTAAGGAAGTACTATAGAAAAGATTTGATAGCTCCCTTGGCCTTTACCAGATGGGCTATAAGGTTTAATAGTACCACTCTACAGTAAGTCACATTATGATGATAACACTCTACAGGTCATAAGAACAAATTAATGTGACTGATGATTAGATACTTAATTAGTCATGTTAGTTTTCTGAATAATGATTTCAATTTTTATACGACCGCAAAAAAATTTTTGTGGTCGTATATTGGTATTGGTTTTCGCACTCTAACTTTAGTTTAAGTGAATGGATCTCTATGAAATTTTACCACAAGGTTCAATACCACAAAAGGAAGGTTGGGATTGATTTTGGGGGTTATGGTACCAACAGTAAAGGAATTAGGGGCCAAAAAGGGGCCAAAAATAAGCATTTTTGTAACTTCCAGACATAACTTGTGTGTTAGTGTATGGATCTCTTTGACATTGTACCACAAGGTTCCATATCACAAAAGGAATGCTGGGATTGATTTTGGGGGTAATTGCCTCAAAATTTTAGGAATTAGGGGCCAAAAAAGGGGCAAAAAACAAGCATTTTTCTAGTTTCATGACAATAACTTGTGTGTTAGTGTATGGATCTTTCTGAAATTGTACTACAAGGTTCCATATCACAAAGGGAAAGCTGAAATTGAGTTTGGGGGTAATTGCCGAAACGTTTAGGAATTGGGGGCCAAAAAGGGGCCAAAAATAAGCATTTTTCTAGTTTCCAGATAATAACTTGTGTTCAAGTGTATGGATCTCTCTGAAATTGTACTGCAAGGCACCATACCACAAAGGGAAGGCTGGGATTGATGATGGGGGTAATTGCCTCAATATTTTAGGAATTAGGGGCCAAAAAGGGGCAAAAAACAAGCATTTTTCTAGTTTCAGGACAATAACTTGTGTGTAAGTGTATGGATCTTTCTGAAATTGTACTACAAGGTTCCATATCACAAAGGGAAAGCTGGGTTTGGGTTTGGGGGTAATTGCCCTAAACGTTTAGGAATATGGGGCCAAAAAGGGGCCAAAAAACACATTTTTCTAGTTTCCAGACAATAACTTGTGTTCAAGTGTATGGATCTCTCTGAAATTGTACTGCAAGGTACCATACCACAAAGGGAAGGCTGGGATTGAGTTTGGGGGTGATGAATCATAAGGGGGTTTAAAAAATTTGGGGGGGGGGGTTCCTTTTTTTTTTCTTTAAAAATTTTCCATTTTAAGTTGGTTATTTCTGATTTATATTTAAAAACAAATAATAATGATATGGTAGGAGATACACACCAAACAGGATGTGTACATAATTATATAATAAGTATTGTGCAATAGCAAGAAATTTTCAATTGCACAGTATTGCACAATAGCAAGAAATCTTCAATTGCACAGTATTGCGCAATAGCAAGAAATCTTCAATTGCACAGTATTGCGCAATAGCAAGAAATATCCAATAGCACAATATTTGGCAATAGCAAGAAATTGTCAATTGTACATTATTGCGCAATAGCAAGATATATTTAATTGCACAGTATTGTGCAAAAGAAGATACCTCATATAAATTGCTTTGTTTGATTTCAACAAAAATTGAATATATGGGGTTCTTTGATATGCTGAATCTAACCATGTATTTAGATTTTTGATTTTTGGGCCCCATTATCAACTTTGTCCACATTGAGGTCAAAAGGGTCCAAAATTAAACTTTGTTTGATTTCATCAAAAATTGAATTCTTGGGGATCTTTGATATGCTGAATCTAACCATGTATTTTTGGATATTGGACCATAATAGGTGAATGTCCAATTTAAAATTTTTAAGTTCTTAGACCACATTCATTCTGTGTCAGAAACCTATGCTGTGTCAAATATTTAATCACTATTCAAATGCAAAGCTGTATCAAGCTTGAATGTTGTGTCCATACTTGCCCCAACTGTTCACGGTTCGACCTCTGCGGTCGTATCAAGCTGCGCCCTGCGGAGCATTTTATTATCAATTAACACACTACTATAGGGCTGTTTAACGACCTTGAATACCCATAAAGGTCTTGCACGGTTGGTAATTGACACAGCAATTATGTCATCCTTGATGTTTCTCAAGTATAAATTCTTTAAAAATGAAATTTTTTTATGGGCATTAATAGCAAAAGATCATTTGAGAACAGATTGAAGTAAAAGGCTTCACCCTATTTTGAGTTCTTTTCTCCTTTTGTTCAAATTTAATTTGTTTTGATAAAAATTGTACATATACTTTACAGAACCTTATAAAAACTACTTTTAATAGTGCTAGTTAAATATGAGAAAAAAAGAATTGCCAAAAAAGTGTGTGTCTTATACTGGAACAGGATTCCTTCTTCCAATTGATTAATAACTGATGAGAGGCCAGTTGGATTTTAGCAACTTTTTATGAGGTTCAAGTGAAGTCTGTTCTGTTCTTAACCTACTGCCTGTGATCAAAATGTTTTACATCCATCTGTCCTTCAGTGACTACAATCTATTTGCTTTGTCTTTTCAGACTTGGAAAACTATTATGCCTTATAGATTTTATGAAGGAACCTTCAAATATTAAATTTAATCAGGGTTAACAGTTACGCATTATAAACTTTTGTATATATTTAGTGTATTTAAGTTAAGTGATGTTAATATATCTTTTAAGATGAATTTATTGCAGCATGTTTTGTATGTAGTTATTTTTTCGCAAAACTTATATTCATAGATAGAGTTTAATGACAAAATTTTGTTATCAGGCTCTGAATCTAAAAATCATTAAATTCATGGTGAGATTGTGTAGAGCAAACCCTATTTTCAGGTAATGTCTTACTTAAGACAAGACTTAGGTATGCCATTCCGTCAGCATACAATAGTGTTTCAAAGCTTTATATTTTAGAAATAAGAAAAGCTACACACTCCATATTAATATGTAGATGGTTTGCTTTAAAGAACCCATCAAACTATTGTCCATATTGCCTCAACTTAATTTTCACTATTCTTGATGAGGTGATTTTCTTAGTAATATTGGATTGTTCACATCTTATATTATTTTTGTTGATTATTTCAGTCCAATACAGTGGCCTTGGTGGCCATGTGGTCTAAGTAGTTGAAATACTGTATCACTAGCCTGTCAATACTGAGGTTGTGCGTTCGACTAGGATTGTCAGTTTTGCTATCAAAGATTTGTGGTTCTCTATGGGGACTCCGGCTTTCTCCACCAATAAAAACTGACCGCCACGAAATAGCACAATAATGCTGAAAGAGGCCTTAAAACACCAATCAATAAATCAGTCCAATACATCACTTACTATGACTTCTTTTTCATAATCAATTTAATTCCAATAAAATATTTTACACTTTGTGTCCATGTGCATGCTTTTGTGTGGTTCACAGTCATACACAGCTGATATATGGAGAACAGCTTGGCTTAAAACCATCACATTTTGTGTGTAGGCGTATCTAAGATAGCTATATGCCAGAGTTTGCGAAATCTCCTTTTCCCTGATGGTCCTTGAAGAAAATCTGCTGGTCCTTGCTATTATTTCTATTGCAAAATACCAAAATTGTGTCTGTCCTTTCAAAATTTTAGTGGTCAAAATCTTCAGACCACCACTTTTCAAGAAAGATTGAAGTTTATGTGACCTTGTTGTCATGGACTTTATCCACTTATTATCTCAGTCATTATGCAAAATAGGATGATGTAAACTAGTGTATGAATGAATCTTGCAGTGTAGGTCACTGGGGACTACATTTCCACTTATTAACTTTGCTTAAAGTTTGTGTCTTAAGATCATATCTTGGCCATCTTACATAGGTAATATAAAGATCATGAAAACTAGTTTTATCTTCATGTGAGACCAATCCACTGTCTTTTAAGTTTTTTTTTCAAAATGATACTTTATTTTCGGATTTAGCAGAGTCTAAAAATGGCTTATTTTATGATAAATGTGCTGCAGGTGTCTTCAGTCTTGTTTGTGTACACAGTTGGAGAATTTTGCAGATTTTCCATGAAGTAAAACTTGCGGGTAGTTTATTTTCAGCAGCATTTTCTATTGATATTAATTTTGTGTAATTAGTTACTACAGTTTTAAACCTATAGCCTTCAAGTTTTCTAGAATTTTTATGTGCAGATAGAAGATGTGCACCTCTTTTTGTGTACATACATTTGATAATTTTTGTGAGTTTCAACTCATTTCCCCTACAAAACTAGTTTTTCTTACTTTTGAGAATTATAGAAATAAAAAGATGGTGTGAAGTTCCTTTGGACCCAGCTATGAGCACGAAATTGTACTGACGTGTGAGCATTTGTAGCTTGACATTGGTCTTAAGACAATGTGTTGAAGATGAGGAGCAGCAGTTAAGGTGCTGTGCCTTTGTGTAGTGTATTGTTAAGTATATATAAAAAAATAAGGAGATTGGTATGATTGCCAATGAGACAACTATACACCAACTATCCACCAAAGTTCAAATGAAGTCGATGTAAGCTATTACATCATGGACTTTGTGTCATGAATACATACTTATCCTTTTTTTCAATTATTTTTCCTTACTAGCATTCAACTAAATGTTCCTGTAAGTATATCCAATAGAAGTGTTATTACCATTTATATTTATTTCAAATTACAAATAGTAAGCTTTCCATTCTGTCTATTAGAGTCTTTGACCAGTTTTCATAAAGATAAATTTCTGCCTGCATTTCTTTTTTCTATTCACCAGACTGTTATAAAGCAGAACATTACCTGATGAAAAAGAATATAGTAGTCTAATGATTTTATTTTCCTATATCATACTTGTAAAATTTTCATATAGTAGGTCGATTTTTCATTGAAAAATGTTTGTGTTTGATTTGATTCAAATCATATATTTTTGTACAGATGCATTTATGTATAAAATATCAATGAAGATTCACATTTTGTATTCACTTTCTGTATGTCTTTATTGAAGGTATAATAAACTGCATATTAGAAAACAATCCCTATTAGTTATTTACTACAGCAGGAACTTTTTCGGTCCTATAATTTTGTCTTGATTTTCTCAGTAAGTTAATGTTGCAATGATCTTATATTTTAGATGTTATCTTGGGCAGAGTATGATCTTATATTGATGTTATCTTGGACAGAGTATGATCTTATATTGATGTTATCTTGGGCAGAGTATGATCTTATATTGATGTTATCTTGGACAGAGTATGATCTTATATTGATGTTATCTTTGGCAGAGTATGATCTTATATTGATGTTATCTTGGACAGAGTATGATCTTATATTGATGTTATCTTGGGCAGAGGATGTTCTTATGTTGATGTTATCTTGGGCAGAGTATGATCTGTTGGCATAGGTTATCTGTTTATTGTTTCTTATATAAGCAATGTTAAAGATAAAAAGGAGAAGATGTGGTATTATTGCCAATGAGACAACTCTCCACCAGAGACCAAATGACATAGAGTATTCATTGGGTCATGTTCCCAAAACGAATTGGGATTAAATTGTCACTATAATTTGTTTCAAAGTTATATAACTAGTTCAATCAGCCAACCAACTTGTTTTGTCAAAAATTAGGCTGTTGGTTTTCCCATTTAAATCGTTTCACATTTTGTCATGTCAAGGTATAATATAGCTGACTATACTGTATGGGTTATGCTCATTGTTGAAGGGTTAAATGGAATATCCTGATTTTCATACATTAATAACAACTATATACATTTACTGGCACTTAAACAACTCTGTTTAACAATTAGGCATGTTTTTTTTCTTGACAGGAACAGTCTCTTCAGAAACCACAATGTTGGTAAATTTCTATGATAGAGCTGTTGTTGGCCAGCATCAAATGTTTTTTTTTTATACACGGCTCAAAGGGTCATTGGAATAAAGTGTGTTTATTAGAGATAATTAAGATATACCTTGTGGAAATTTTTCAAGAAATGATATGAATCTATCATCTCTAATAAACTGATAGTTGTCTCATTGGTAATTCTTACCATATCTCCTTAACTCAAAGGACCAAGTGAGTTTTCTCATCACCTGGTGTCCGTTGTCGTCCGTTTACTTTTACAAAAATCTACACACAAACTTCTGGGTCAAATTTAACCAAGCTTGGCCAAAATCATCATTGGGGTATATAGTTTTTTAAAAATGTGTCTGATAACCCTGCCTGCCAATCAACATGGCCGACATGGCTAAAAAGGAATCATAGGGACAAAATGCAAGTTTCGTTTATTACTCTAGTATCTTGAAAACCATTAGAAAAAGAGCAAAGGAGTAGGTAAGACCCCTTTTTGACCCCAAAATATAGCATTTTGAAATTTTGTTAAAAATGTAAACTTTTAGCCATTTATTGGAAAGTAGGATACTTCTGTTACATAAATATGGGCTGTTTTTGACAGTACAATGCACATGCTTCACGTACTAGCATCATTAATTCAGGCAAAAT
Source organism: Mytilus californianus (assembly GCF_021869535.1). Taxonomy (NCBI): domain Eukaryota; kingdom Metazoa; phylum Mollusca; class Bivalvia; order Mytilida; family Mytilidae; genus Mytilus; species Mytilus californianus. The sequence continues at coordinate 12,308,412 of NW_026262667.1, forward strand.
TACTGAAGTCTTCATAATTTTAACGTTTGCGCTAATTTTAAGACGGTTTTTGTCTAAAATGGAAGTGGCCGCACTTGTGTTCAGTCTTAATATTTATATATATGTTGTATTTGATGATAATACATAACATGTATAAAGGTTGAGACTGAACACGAATGCGGCCACTTCCATTTTAGACAAAAACCATCTGAAAAGTGACGTTTTATGGCATATTTGATAGATTTTTCATATTTAAGCTTGAATTTGAGCGTCTTAAATGGCCAAATCAGTTCAAATCTTTAACATAAACTAATTGAATCAACTAAAGGAGACACTTAAGTGTTTAAAAAATGTCAAAAATCTTTCATCAGATGTACTTAAAATTTTAGGCCGAAATTAGCCCTTACCGACCTTTCTCAGGATCAAAAATGTTCAGAACGTTGAGATCTACCTATTTTTGATTTATATCAAAACTCTCCGACGACTTCTTATAGAAGTTAATGCCCTTAAGTGACGAATGTTAAGACCCCACCCCACCCTCATTTTTGCCGATTATCTTGAAAACTATAATAATAGATCCAGAGAAACTTTTAATAGCAAAAACGATTAGAAAGACAAGATCTGCAAATAAGTCAACATGGCAAAAGTAGTCTTCTTATTGGAATTATTGCCCTCTACTGAAGATTTTTATGCGTTTTTATACGACCGCAAAAATTAAAAAATTTTTGGTCGTATATTGGTATGACGTTGGCGTCGTCGTCGTCGTCGTCGTCGTCGTCCGGCGTCGTCCGAAGACACATTGGTTTTCGCACTCTAACTTTAGTTTAAGTGAATGGATCTCCATGAAATTTCACCATAAGGTTCAATACCACAAAAGGAAGGTTGGGATTGATTTTGGGGGTTATGGTACCAACAGTTAAGGAATTAGGGGCCAAAAAGGGGCCAAAAATAAGCATTTTTGTAACTTTCAGACAATAACTTGTGTGTAAGTGTATGGATCTCTCTGACATTGTACCACAAGGTTCCATATCACAAAGGGAAGGCTGTAATTGATTTTGGGGGTAATTGCCTCAAAATTTTAGGAATTAGGGGCCAAAAAAGGGGCAAAAAACAAGCATTTTTCTAGTTTCATGACAATAACTTGTGTGTAAGTGTTTGGATATTTCTGAAATTGTACTACAAGGTTCCATATCACAAAGGGAAAGCTGGAATTGAGTTTGGGGGTAATTGCCCGAAACGTTTAGGAATTGGGGGCCAAAAAGGGGCCAAAAATAAGCATTTTTCTAGTTTCCAGACAATAACTTGTGTTCAAGTGTATGGATCTCTCTGAAATTGTACTGCAAGGTACCATACCACAAAGGGAAGGCTGGGATTGAGTTTGGGGGTGATGAATCATAAGGGGGTTCAAAAAATTTGGGGGGGGGGATTTTTTTTTTTTTTTTTTTTCTTTTTTTCCTTTTTTTTTTCTTTTAAAATTTTCCATTTTAAGTTGGTTATTTCTGATTTATATTTAAAAGCAAATAATAATGATATGGTAGGAGATACACACCAAACAGGATGTGTAAATTATTATATAATAAGTATTGTGCAATAGCAAGAAATTTTCAATTGCACAGTATTGCACAATAGCAAGAAATCTTCAATTGCACAGTATTGCGCAATAGCAAGAAATCTTCAATTTAACAGTATTGCGCAATAGCAAGAAATATCCAATAGCACAATATTGCGCAATAGCAAGAAATTGTCAATTGTACAGTATTGCGCAATAGCAAGAAATATTCAATTGCACAGTATTGTGCAAAAGAAGATACTTCGTATAAATTGCTTATTTCTTGATCAATTTCAATGGGGTTTTATTCTTGAATTCTTGTGGTTCTTTAATATGCTGAATCTAACCGTGTATTAAGTTTTTGGATTTTGGGCCCCGTTTTTAAATTGGTCCACATTGAGGTCCAAAGGGTCCAAAATTAAACTTTGTTTGATTTCATCAAAAATTGAATTATTGGGGTTCTTTGATATGCCGAATCTAACCGTGTATTTAGATTTTTAATTTTGGGTCCCGTTTTTTAAATTTGTCTACATTAAGGTCCAAAGGGTCCAAAATTAAACTTAGTTTGATTTTAACAAAAATTGAATTCTTAGGGTTCTTTGATATGCTGAATCTAAACATGTGTTTAGATTTTTGATTATGGGACCAGTTTTCAAGTTGGTCCAAGTTGGGGTCCAAAATTAAACTTTGTTTGATTTCAACAAAAATTGAATATATGGGGTTCTTTGATATGCTGAATCTAAACATGTATTTAGATTTTAGATTTTTGGCCCAGTTTTCAAGTTGGTCCAAATTGGGGTCCAAAATTAAACTTTGTTTGATTTCAACAAAAATTGAATATATGGGGTTCTTTGATATGCTGAATCTAAACATGTATTTAGATTTTAGATTTTTGGCCCAGTTTTCAAGTTGGTCCAAATTGGGGTCCAAAATTAAACTTTGTTTGATTTCAACAAAAATTGAATATATGGGGTTCTTTGATATGCTGAATCTTACCATGTATTTAGATTTTTTATTTGTGGGCCCGCTATCAGATTGGTTCATATTGAGGTCAAAAGGGTCCAAAATTAAACTTTGTTTGATTTCATCAAAAATTGAATTATTGGGGTTCTTTGATATGCCAAATCTAACCGTGTATTTAGATTTTTAATTTTGGGTCCTGTTTTTTAAATTGCTCTACATTAAGGTCCAAAGGGTCCAAAATTAAACTTAGTTTGATTTTAACAAAAATTGAATTTTTGGGGTTCTTTGATATGCTGAATCTAAACATGTGTTTAGATTTTTGATTATGGGACCAGTTTTCAAGTTGGTCCAAGTTGGGGTCCAAAATTAAACTTTGTTTGATTTCAACAAAAATTGAATATATGGGGTTCTTTGATATGCTGAATCTAAACATGTATTTAGATTTTAGATTTTTGGCCCAGTTTTCAAGATGGTCCAAATTGGGGTCCAAAATTAAACTTTGTTTGATTTCAACAAAAATTGAATATATGGGGTTCTTTGATATGCTGAATCTTACCATGTATTTAGATTTTTTATTTGTGGGCCCGCTATCAGATTGGTTCATATTGAGGTCAAAAGGGTCCAAAATTAAACTTTGTTTGATTTCATCAAAAATTGAATTATTGGGGTTCTTTGATATGCCAAATCTAACTGTGTTTTTAGATTTTTAATTTAGGGTCCCGTTTTTTAAATTTGTCTACATTAAGGTCCAAAGGGTCCAAAATTAAACTTAGTTTGATTTTAACAAAAATTGAATTCTTCGGGTACTTTGATATGCTGAATCTAAACATGTGTTTAGATTTTTGATTATGGGACCAGTTTTCAAGTTTGTCCAAGTTGGGGTCCAAAATTAAACTTTGTTTGATTTCAACAAAAATTGAATATATGGGGTTCTTTGATATGCTGAATCTAACCATGTATTTTGATTTTGGACATTGGACCATAATAGGTAAATTAAAAAAATTGAAGTTCTTAGACCACATTCTTTCTGTGTCAGAAACCTATGCTGTGTCAAATATTTAATCACAATCCAAATTCAGAGCTGTATCAAGCTTGAATGTTGTGTCCATACTTGCCCCAACTGTTCAGGGTTCGACCTCTGCGGTCGTATCAAGCTGCGCCCAGCGAAGCATTTTATTGTCTAATATCTTAAAAGCGGTTATAGATTGATTGGAACTTTAAAAAACAAATAAGAACAAGACAAATAAATGTCATGGCTGAAATCGTCAGACGACTCCTTATTTCGGAGTTATTGCTCTTTAATGACGCTTACCAATTTTTAGTGTTTGTCTATTATCTTGAAAATTATAATAGACAAAGAGAGACTTTTGAAAGCAAAAATGGTCAGCGAGACCAAGATCTACAAATAAGTCTCATGGCCGAAATCTTCAGTCGACTCTTAATTGGATTTATTGCTCTTTAACGATGATTTTTACCAATTTTTAGTGATATTGCCTATTATCTTGAAAACAATAATAGATAGACAGACAATTAAAATATCAAAAACGATCGGTGAGACAAGATCTACAAATAAGTCAACATTGCTGAAACCGTCAAGAACCGAAAGAAAATGTAAACAGAAAAAAATATCAGCAATACAAGATCAATAAATTTTGATATGAATTCTATTCTAGTCTACAATGTTGGAGTGTCCATTGTTGAATATACACATAGATCTAGTTGAATGACAGGGTAAAAAGGCAAAAAAAAAATAATAAACAATCTGACTGGAATTAATTTAAAAAAATAAGAAACAAAGTCACTGGACTAGTTAGGAAATCTAAAGAAGATTACAATAATAACCTTATAAACAAAATTATGAATGGTAATCCGTCTAGCACTAACTGGTGGAAAACAGTTAAACAATTTTCTGGTATTAAGCCTAGCGATAATGGTATACCACCCATTCAAAGAAACGGAACATTAATTTTTGATGATATTGAAAAGGCAAATGAATTTAACTCTTACTTTGATTCACAATCTTATTTAGACGACGCAGAGGCCGATAACATAAGTAACCTTAACGATGCTCTTAATAACTTAAACGAAATTGAATTAAATGACACAGAAATTGAGGATTTCCTTGAATGTTCTAAATCCCTCTAAAGCATCTGGATTTGACATGCTAAATCCAAGGTTATTAAAAGAAGCTTCATCGGTTATAAAATATCCTCTTTGCAAATAAAGGTCTTCTCATTGAATTGCAGAGATATGGTATGTCTGGAAACTTACTTAAATGGATGGAAAATTATTTGAATGGAAGGTCTCAAAGAGCAGTTATAAATGGCTCAAATTCTGACTGGTTGTCCACTTATGCTGGCATTCCACAAGTTTCTATATTAGGTCCTCTTTTGTATTTGGTATTTATTAATGACATAGTCACTGATATCAAAGCCCAAACTAAGCTTTATGCTGACGATACAAGTCTATATTTAACTGTTGATAATCCAGTAGGAGCTGCTGAAATTCTCAATAGCGATTTGAACAAAGTTCACGAATGGTCCCAGAAATGGCTTGTAAAATTCAACCCAAAGAAAACTGAAACCATGATTATTTCCCGTAAAAATGTAAAACCTTATCACCTTTAAAAATGAATAACGAAGAATTAGACGTAGTCGAAAAGCACAAGCATTTATGAGTATTATTTTCTAATAATGGTTCATGGAATGTACATATTGATTATATTGTACAGAAATCTTACAAAAGACTTAATATTTTAAGGAAAATAAAACACACTTTAGATAAAATTACCTTGGAAAAATATATATATATATCGTTTATAAGACCTAAGAATCCCATTAGTAGAAACTTTCAGATCGAAGAAGTAACCACAAATTACTACTGCTTCATAAAACTGTCAATAACAAAACCCCAAAATATTTGCAAGAGTTATTGCCTGGCTATGTCAGTGGTCGATACGACCACAGTACAAGATAAAAGTAATTATCTATTAGAGGTGAAAACCAGCACAAAACTTTATTCAGATTATTATCTTCCGTCTTTCATCAAATTATGGAATCATTTACCATTAAGTATAAGAAATTGTGAATCTCTCTCTGTATTTAAGAAACATATTTGTAATCAGAACGATCGAGTCCCTTTATACTTTAATGCTGGGTGTCGAAAAGGCCAAATCCTTCATGCGCGACTAAGAATGAATAGTAGTTCTTTAAACTGTCACTTGTTCCCAAGAAACTTGGTTTCTTCTCCTCACTGTCGCTCTGGTGACTTGGAAATTAATTCACATTTTTCATTGTTTTGTCCATTATATTCGGACATAAGACAAGAAAGGATAATTCATTTGGAAGCCTACAATTAACAGTACCAATGGACACCGAATTACTATTAAACGGCTCAAATGTAAATTTCAAATGAAGAAAACATTAGTTTATTGCTCATGGTACAAAGGTTCATTATTAAATCTAAAAGGTTTACAAACTAATAATTCACACAATATACCTGTAACTAAGCATTTCATCTTATCAGTTGCATTTTTCTTTTCTTTTTCAGTTCATTATGTTACGTAACTCAACTGACATTATCAATATTTTTATTATGTAACAGAGCATGTTTTTTTGATTTATTTGTGTATGTTGTATCTAATTTAACAAGGAGACAGATTGACATAAGCACTTGTTGCTTGTTTCTGAATCCTTTTGTGAATGTAAATATATATTGTAATTGTATGATTCATAATAAAATATTGTTTACACCAACGACAGGGTCTATTTATATTAAACTAGAGTCTTTCACGTGATTTTTGGGGCTAAGGTTGCATGCAATCAAAACCCGTATGTGGTTGGCTTAAGACTTAACAATTTTACAGACTTCATCACTACTAATCAGATAAACAGAACATAGTGTATTGAGCACAACATTCTATTTATCCTATCCATGAACATTTCAAGAAAATCAAAGAAATATATATTCATATATTCAAGTTACAAGATGATGAGAGTGCATATAACCTACCTGTCAAGAAAATTACATGCATTGTGCATTTAGCACTAATTAGTATTTGTTCTTACAATATCTCTGATGTAATTATTTAAGTTGTATTTGAAATTGGTTATTTTTTTCCTTTGTCCTTAATTGTAGTTGAAACAACTACAATCAGAGACTCACAATTCACAGTATTGCCTTCCAAAGCTTAATATAATGAAATGTTTAATATTTAGTTCTCACTGCAAAATGCATGAAATATTTACTCTTTAGTGCTCACAAACACTTTGATTTTATTTTTTTATATGAGTGTTAGGACGTATACATGTCCATCTGGCTGAATGAACTTGATGATCAAACTTGAATATAATTTCATACGGTTGAACGTAGTATATAAGGTTGAAATTATTTTCTCTTGTCTTTTTCGTGATGTAGAAGGTGTCGTACCTATCGTACGGTCAGGTTCCCGCGGAAACGGGGGTTTGGTCATTCAACATGACAGCGCCAAAGCGATCGGTACTAAAATTACTTTGTAAAATTTGTTGGTAATGGCTGAAAATGGGGAGTATTCAGTAGCGGCGTTGTCGTGTAGCTTTGCACTTTAATTATGAGTTTTTGTATTCTTTATATTATAACAGTGTGTTATTTCCTTTACATGGTTTTCAAAGCATACATCTCCATGGGGTGACGTACATGAGACTAGTTTTTAGAGTGAAGTTCTATTAATACAGAATGAAGTAAGTACAAGAGAACGACATTTTCATTGATCGCCGGTCTATGTTCTAGTGTATAGAATAATTTCAATGCGAACATCGATCACAGTTTTCCGATTTTGTCGGATTTTGACATTTTTTGCCCATATAAAAGCCTTTCCAAAATTTGAATTTTTTCCTGATTTTCAGATTTTTGTTATAAATGAACAATTTTAGCCAAAAAGGGAAGTTTTCAGAAAGTGCCAGAGAACTTTTTGTTTGTACTATTAGCGCTAACATGAGATATATATATAGATAAACATATAAGTGCCTTTAAATATAAACACATCAAACTATGATAACATTGTTATTGCAATTTATATAAAATTGAAATGTTGACTGTAAAAAGTGATTCCATTTATCAGTAAAATACAGAATTTAATCTTTTTCTTAAAATGCTATTTCGTTATCTTGAAGATAAGCTTATGCCCAAGTTTCTAAATCCTTGAGGGTTTAAAGATTTGTCTTGTCAAAAAGATTTAATTCCAGACTGTCTGTAAATGTTAACTGTAAAAAAGTCCATCTGTCAGAAAAATACTGAAAATGATATGATAAATTTTTGACAGAGGTATCGATGACCGAAATACTTAACTTCAGACTGAATCTGAATGTTAACTGTACACACAAAACTCAGTCCATTTATCCGTAAAATACGAAAAATGAAATAAATATTCCAAAAAATTGTCTCTGGATTCTGTCTTTTGGCCATAATCAAGCTTCTATCCAAATTTAATTTCATAAAATTCATGAAGGTTTGACAGTTATTGATGTACTAAAAAAAATTAAACCACAAACTGAAAATAAATATTGACGACGCCGACGCTGTCTTCGACGACGGAATCCAGGATCGCTGTCTCGCTTTCGTGAATTAAATGTCGCAGGCTCGCCAAAAAGAACTATTGTCTCCACGAAATACCCCCTTCCCCCAAAGCAGGCGATAGGGGCTTCGTCTTGCTTTTTTTATGTTTTCTTCCACATTTGCTCTCTTTTGTTTTAGTTGGGCCCATTGTAAAGTTGGATTATTAGGTTCCTGCTTCGCTGTTTGTTGGACATGTTTATGAGTACACGTTTTAGCTCACCTGTGTGAGCCAGGTGAGAATTTCCCATTACTTGGCGTCCGTCGTCTGTCGTCATCCGTCGTCGGCCTTTTACGTTTACAAAGATCTACCCCTCTGAAACTACTTGGCCAATTGGAACCCAGACCACAATAATCATTAGGGTATCTAGTTTAAAAGTTGTTTCCGATGTAAACCTACATGGCCGACATGGCTAAAAATAGAACATAGGGGGTAAAATGCAAGTTTTGTCCAATATCTTGAAAACCACTATTAGATAAAGACAATCTGACAAGGGCAAACATATCAGTATAATGAGATCTACCTACAGTCTATTTAAACTTTCAGGCGAATTCTTATAGGAGTTATTGCCCTTAAATGACGAATTTTATAAAACAAAAATCGTGTTTGCCTATTACTAGTATCTTGAAATCTATACAGAAACATAAAATAGTAAAAATGATCAGCAAGATCTACAACTTATATAAAATTAAGAAGTGGTATGAATGCCAATGAGACAACTCTCAAAAGAGACCAAATGACGTAGAAGTTAACAACTATAGGTCACCGTACGGCCTTCAACAACGAATAAAACCCATACCGCTTAGTAAGCTATAAAATGCAACAGAAATGACAAATGTTAAACAATTCAAACGAGTCAACTGCCTGATTTATGTACAAAACAATTAATAAAAAACAAATGTGTTATACAGTAATGTTGTGAAAGTACATATTCCGCAACGTAACGTTATAAATTTTCCCGTACTTTCGCATTCCCATTGTTGACGTCAACTTCCGCCCAAGTGTTGTTTACGTTAGTTTCAAGACGTTGAGCTGTGTTTGGAAGATTTAGATATAAAACTAAGAAGATAACAGAGCAATTTGGAAGCTGGAAGCAAAATTTCATTAAAAGGTAAAAAGCACTGCATCACACTTTTGCATGACTTAAAATATTCCCGCATCAAGTATTTAGAATTACACTTAACGTGACAGAACGAATGTCCCTATTTGAGTATTTCAAATTAAGCGTGATCGACAAATTCATAGTAGCGTTCGTTTGTACAATTATTCTGATTGCACGCGTATTCATGTGTGAATAAAGTGATTGTATATTTATAAATTTTCGTATTTTTATACACGATTGCGTTTAGTTGTGGCAAACCCATGTGAACTCCCATGAAAACCCGCTCGGACCCATTTGTATTCATTAAGGAATGCGTTCACAACAAGCAACAAACGACAACCAAGTGGAATTACACGCTCCTGACTTGGGACAGGCACATACATACAGAATGTGGCGGGGTTAACCATGTTTGCTGGCCACAGGCACTTGTCTCAGAAAAAAAAATCCTATATACCGTGTTATATACACCTTATCGCTATTTAGTCCAATCCGGAAAAAACAGTCATTTAGACAACTTCCTGTTTGGGTCAACAGGCCGCAAACAAAGGTCATCAGTAACGAGCTGAGGGAGGGAAAAATTTAGACAGCGATCAATAGGAAACTTTGATAGATTATGATCCACTTTTTCCAAACTCAAATTATAGTCAAAAAAATATTGTGTTTGAAGTATTTACGATGTTTTGAACAGGTCTCATTAAAAAGTATCATGCATGGTGCATTGTTTAAACAGGGTCCCAGATAGCTTCAACTGGATGAAAAAGTTGTGTAATTTTAGAACTTATCCGGAATGGAATTAATAGCGATTAGGTGTATTAAGGTATATAGGAAATTTTTTCTGAGATAAAGTGCCTGTGTTGCTGGCGCCAAACCTTTTCCTAACTTGGGACAGTGCTGTAACAGTACAACATAAGAACAATAAAACTATAAAAAAACAGTTGAAAAGGGCTTAACTCTTAAGATTGATACAAAGCAAAAAAAGACCTAATAAAAACACAAAAGACATAAAAATACAGATCTGAGAGTACTCACAGTTACTGAAAGCTAGTTCAAAGCCAATAACAACTAATAAAAAAATATAAAATATCATATTACACATCCAACATCCAATGGATTTTGTGAAAAGACGTCATTTACAGTCAGAGAAAAACATGACCTTGTGCAATGCCAAAATATAGGTATAGACAGATTGTAGGATCGTGAATGTACATATTTGTATAACATTAATATTTAGTTTGTTTTTATTTTATTGATCACAGTTGAATTGGTAACCTTTTAGAATAAGTAATTTGAAGGATCGATAAGTATATCCGGCTCCGATCTAAATTAACGGGCTCGGTAAACAACATCATCGTAAAAATTAGGATGTGGTATGCCGTTTGTAATACCTTGGACTATTATACTAATATATTATGTCCCGGGTAATACTAAGTAAGTTTTCTACAGGTACAGCCAAACTTCTCAACCAAATCTTTGTATTTATGAAAAAAGTTAGTAAAGGTTAAGTTATTTGTGGTAACTAGATCCTTGACTTGATAATTTACCAGAAATACATAGATTACGTTCATTGAAATCCAAATCGTCACTACAGATACGGGCATAGCGAACGAGTTGAGATATATAAACACCGTAAGGGGGTGCCAAAGGAAAATCACCGCCCGAAAAAAAATAATTAACAATAAGGAACGAAAAATCGTCCATTTTGTCGTAAATTTATGTGTTTAGTTTGTGTAGAGTTAACTTAACGTCCACTTGACTGAAATCGTCAGTGGACTCTTTATTGGAGTTTATGACGATTTTACAAACTTCTGAAATAATTTGTCCACTCTTTATATGAGTAATCGCCTTGGATTTTGAAATAGCAGATAGCAATCGGTCTAGATCTTTAATGAAATGTGCAAACTTAAAATTCTGTGGTGTAGTTTTCTTTTTATCGCACAAAATTGAGTTTTCCATGCATAATATTGGTGCCTCTTGCAGTCGGGTCACCTTACAATATGTACCAACCCCTCTGCATCAGGCACGAGGATGACATGCCAGGTTTGTGCATCTGCTCATAGTATCATAACCAAATTGTCTATTTACATACATGTATACCATGTGCGTCTATCTCCCACCTTGCCATGCAGCACTGTGACCGTCCTTTGGTGGCTTTTGTAGTTAAGTTACATATCCAATACATTGTCAATTTATTTGAAGCATTTTTTCATGTCGGGGTGTGCATGAGAAAGAGGTATAACATTGTTAAACGTATATATATATAAACAAGTCTAAATTGAAAACAACGTTCAAACCTATGATTGCGTTGGATAAAAACCGCAATGTTTATACGTGTGCATGCAAAACAAATTTCTTGTTAGAGGGGTCTAAAAACAGCACAAACAACATTTTTCAAAAGACTAAAAAAGTGAAAAAGTATATTTTAACAAAACGCATTTGACTAACAGGTCGAACAACAAATGTTCTTAAATCCTGCTGACTGCCATTGGCGATTGCCAAATAAACGGATCACAAGGTGTAATAAATGGATCTTAACTTTAAATTTAATACCAAACAGAAAACAATAAACTTGCGGCGAAGATGGTATACCGCAAACAAAGGTGCAAAGATTTTTTGTACACCATATCCGGATTTCGACAATTAATGTCTCTTCAGTGATGTTAGGAATCGAAACGGTTATTGGAAGGCCACATAATTTACCTCAATTTGGGATAGACTCTTGAATTTTCAGGAGTCAAAATAGGATGAACGGATCATATAAACCCGAAGGCAAATATAATACAAGCCCAAACGAAAAAATATAAACAAGTCTAAATTGAAAACAACGTTCAAACCTATGATTGCGTTGGATAAAAACCGCAATTTTTATACGTGTGCATGCAAAACAAATTTCTTGTTAGAGGGGTCTAAATACAGCACAAACAACATTTTCCAAAATATATATACAAGTCTAAATTGAAAACAACGTTCAAACCTATGATTGCGTTGGATAAAAACCGCAATTTTTATACGTGTGCATGTAAAACAATTTCGTGGTAGAGGGGTCTAAATACAGCACAAACAACAATTTCCAAAAGACCAAAAAGAGTGAAAAAGTATATTTTAACAAAACGCATTTGACTAACAGGTCGAACAACTGATGTTCTTAAACCCTGCTAACTGCCATTGACGATTGCAAAATAAATTGATCACAAGATTTAACAAAATGGATCTTAATATTTAATTTAATACCAAACAGAAAACAATAAACTTGCGGGAAAGATGGTATACCACAAACATGAGGTGCAAAAATTTGTACACCATATCCGGATTTCGACAATTAATGTCTCTTCAGTGATGTTAGGAATCGAAACGGTATTTGGAAGGCCATATAATTTATCTCAATTTAGGATAGACTCTTGAATTTTAAAGAGTCGAAATAGGATGAACGGATCATATAAACCCGAGGGAAAATATAATATATATATATACAACTCGTCTAAACATCAGCCCAACCATGTTAGATCTGTAAATTTGCTTTGCTTTCGCAAATTTACAGATCTAACATAGTTGGGCTGATGTTTAAACGAGTTGTATATACAGAATGTACACAGCCATGTATCACCATCACTGCTGGTGATCCGATGGATAAATCTGTTGTAGAGTTGTCACTGGTTCAGACGTATATATATATATATATAAAATGACTGAATAATAGCCAACGATAAATCTTCGGGGCGATGGATCATATAAATATGATACAGTACACTACAAAATATAATATATAACCAGTCTAAAAGGGTACAACATCACCAAAAAAATGACAATAAACGAACAAATGTAACTATGAATATTTCGGATAACAGATATCCTTCATCAGTATGAGCACGATGAAAAATGAATCAGATCAATCTATTCTGATTATTAAACTATAGCAATCTTGAATTCTATACAATAAAAAAAGTGAAACAGTTTCACCCGAACATCATATGTAGAGACGCTAATAAATTTTTAAAATTTCCAAAAAACGACTCAAAGACATGCCTAAAATGAAAATAGTAATTAGAGATATGAACTGGCACAACTCTAAAACTCCAAAATGACGTCAGTTAAGATGTTACAACAACTGCGTGTAAATACATTCCCAAAAAAACAGCACTGATCGATATAAGCTGGTAAAATATGTCAAACAGAGGCTGCGTATTTATCATCCCAAATAAATAGCAGTTTTATAATGAAAAGAAAAAAATAATAGTAAATTTGGGCTAAGGTTAAATAATTGGACGTGGATGCGTACTTGTACATCCCTACCAAATGAAAAGAACCCTGGTATTTAAACTAGTAAAATTCAAAGAATTCCAAAAGAATCCTTAAAACTGTAAGAGTCAAGTAAGGAAGCCGGAGTAACTGGAAACAAATGATGTCAGGAAAATGAGTGATGGTAGGGAAAATGAGTGACTCATTCTATGTTTTTTTCATTTATGCCCTCTGGGGAAACTGTCCTTAGCTTTCTTATCCAAAACCTTTCCCGAGCAAGTCTTTCGGCCCTTGACCAACCCTCGTTGTGGTCTATGATTGTGATTGTAAGGTTTTTGAGATCAGCTTGGGCGTGCCCAGGTGATCTCAAATGACGACTTACGGGGAGGTCGGGCTTGCAGGTGTAGTCACTTCGATGACCATTCATGCGTTTGTTGAATGGCTGTTCTGTCTCGCCAATATACTGCATGCCACATCGACACTGAAGAAGGTATACAACATTCTGTGTTTTGCAAGTTACATTACAAAATATAGTGTACACAGACCCAGTGGAGTGGCAAGTAAATGTTTGAGTATTCAGTATTTGTTGGCAAGTCAGACATCGTCTGTTACCACACGACTTGCACCATCCTGCAGTTGAACAGCTTTTATTAGAGGAGACGTCAGCTCTCACAAATAAGTCTTTCAGACTTGCTGGTCTCCGAAAAGCTAAGACAGGAGGATTGGGAAAGATCTTGGACAATTTTGGGTGCTTGGCAATAGTTTGCCAATTGGCACGGATCAAACGTGAAAGGTTAGTAAAGGCGGGATTGTATGTTAAAACAAACGGAACTATTTTGCTGCGCCTCTTCTGTTTGTACGGTAATAGGTCATTGCGGCTGTTGTTATTAGCACGCGCAAATCCCTTATCTATGTCCAATTTCTTATAACCTCGTTTATTTGGGATGATAAATACGCAGCCTCTGTTTGACATATTTTACCAGCTTATATCGATCAGTGCTGGTTTTTTTGGGGAATGTATTTACACGCAGTTGTCTTAACTGACGTCATTTTGGAATTTTAGAGTTGTGCCAGTTCATATCTCTAATTACTTTTTTCATTTTAGGCATGTCTTTGAGTCGTTTTTTGGAAATTTAAAAAATTTATTAGCGTCTCTACATATGATGTTCGGGTGAAACTGTTTCACTTTTTTTATTGTATAGAATTCAAGATTGCTATAGTTTAATAATCAGAATAGATTGATCTGATTCATTTTACATCGTGCTCATACTGATGAAGGATATCTGTTATCCGAAATATTTATAGTTACATTTGTTCGTTTATTGTCATTTTTTGGTGATGTTGTACCCTTTTAGACTGGTTATATATTTATATATATATACATATTTATATGTGTGTAGTTCATTTTTGTTCAAACTGCTTTTTGTTTTCTTTGTATGTATACTTGACAAGGGTTAGGGTTACGGTTAGGGTTAAATGACGATTTTTACCAATTTTTATGAGTTTGCCGTATATCTTGAAAACGATAATATAGATAAAAATCTAAAAGGATAAAATGATCTGCAAGACAAGATCTACAAAAAAGCCAGCATGGCCCAAATCATCAGACACTCCTTATATGAGTTTTTGTCCTTAAATGATAATTTTGACCATGTTTTTGCCTATTATCTTGAACACTATAATAGATAGATAGAATATTTAAAAAAAATAATCAGCAAGACAAGATTTACAAATACTTCAACATAACTCAACTTGTGAGTTTACTCTTTATACCAGGTGAATATGCATAACGCTTGCTTTCCTATTCAATCGACGGTAACGCTTGATTTCCGATACGCGTAACGTTTGCTTACAGATTTTTGTTGACGCGACACTAAATGAGGATTGATGATACTTCAATCGGATGGTATGTGGTGTTCTGTCTTATATCTCACGGAACACTAGAGCTATTTTACTTGGAAAAAAAAAATTAAATGAACGACATCATGAAAGTTTGTAATCAGGTAGTAAACAGTACCACAAACGCAACACTGTAAACGATTGAATAAAAAAAGTATTTCTTTCGTATGAAACTGTTCAAATTTTTTTTAATTCAGTCAAGTTTCAAATCCTCTATTGACTTTGCTTTCATTAATACTGTTCCGCACATAAAAATTCCGAAAGTTAGTGTTACTGGAATCGGAAAGAAAGCGTTACCGGAATCTGAAAGAAAGCGTTACGGTAATCGTCGATTAAATCAGAAAGCAAACGGTCTGAATACACACCGTGTTATAGAGTTATTACCCGTTAATTAGGATTTTGACCATAACGTGGTCATTTTTGAAGATGCAGGGAGCTACACAAGCTCTTTATAGCCTCTAGTTGTTGCTTATTATTTGAAGCCTTCCTTAATTTCCACATTCTACTATCGCAGTCATCACGTGACTTTTACGATTAATTTGTTTATGCTGATCGTTTTTCAATGAAAATCAACAGGACACGTAGATTAAACGATCATTACTTTTTTTTGATATATTGAGTATTGAACCTCTAAAATCCGCTTTTTATAGATCTCTCTAATTTGATATAGACTACTTTTCATATTACCGACTTTTAAATCCGAATTTAAAAAAAAATTTCGACAGGTTACCTCTGTGTGTAAAAGGGCATTCTGGTAATCGGTCAAGTAAGAACAACTAAAAGAAGTGATGTTTCGACATAGAAAGAGAGAAATAATAGAGTGAATAATAATGAAATTTCTGCACATGCATTAAAGTACAAATCCGGCATGAAGACACCGGCTAAAATATATACATTATCTAAAAATATTCGATAAACGTGTTGTTTTTTTGCAAAGGATAAAATACATATCAAATGCATTCAATATATACACATGTGGTCTGTTCAAAATCCCAAATATGAAAAGAATATTGATGTACTAAGTCCACGATTATATATTCGAGCATCACGTGACGCCACTTTCTTCCTCGCGCGCGGGTCTTAGATTCAAAAGATTTCCCAAATTATGTACAGGTATAGATCTCAAACAAATCAAAACCAGTTTCACGGTGAATATTCAGAACGCTTGCTTCCGATTCAATCGACGGTAACGCTTGCTTTTCGATACGCGTAACGCTTGCTTTCAGATTTTTGTTGACGACGAAGCAGGAGACACGAAATGTGGATGGTCGAAACTTCAATCTTGTATCTCACGGAACACTAGAGATATTTTTCTTGATAAAAATGAAACGCATGTCAGCATAAAAGTTTGTAATCAAGTCGTAAACGGTCCCACAAACACAACTCTGTAAACGATTGAACACAAGAATGCATTTCTTTCGTATGAAACTGTTTAAAACATATTTCAAATTCACAGGTTTCAAATCCTCTATTGACTTTCCTTTCATTAATACTGTTCAGTTTCTTGAAACTCATTTAATCTAACCATAAATGTCCGTTGAAAAAAATCATAGGAAACGCTGTCTTTCAGATTGTTTACCTTCAGCGTCATTCTGGGAAACGATTGCTTTCCGATTTTCAGGAAACGACTTCTTTCAGATAAAACGATTTTCTAATCATCGTACCACATGCACACTATATAATTTGTTATTGTTTTCGATATTTATTTATTAACACTACGACACAGCGGAGGTGACAAGTCGAATTGGCGCCTGACTTGATCGGCAACGGGATATTTCACTCCAATAAGATATATCGTAAAGATTAAAATGTTCAAATCGGCACCATTACATTTAAGTTATTTATTCTTATCATACTTTATGTATTTCTCTTGGTAGAAAACAAAAACTACAACAAACATAAAACACACAAAATATATGACCCCCCCCCCCTAATAAAAAAAACTCGAATAAAACGAAATCCCCAAAATAATCTCAAACAAAAACAAAATATAAAAACAAATAATGTGTTCCGAAAGGGTAAATAATTTCTGCTACTTCCGTGTTTGAATTACAAGATTTAATTAATACTTTTGTTGCTTTCCGAAAGAAAGAAAGATAAAAACATAAAAGGAAAAGAAAGGACTATGGCTCTATCCACAAAAGAGTACACGAAAAAAGATATTAAATATATTTGCAAAAAATTAATGGATTAATACACTAAATAACTGTTATCTGACCAAAGCTCTGAAAAAATAAACCTGTAATGGTTCAATCACAGTATCAGCCTATGTATGTGTGTACTAATTATATACCAGGGGATATAATCCAGAAATTTTGGGTATCTATACCAAAAACATATAAGAAGGTTAAACCACAACCTCAATCATGTTGAACGTAAAGCTATGTTTTGTCTTTTGGACACATTTTGGTTATCAACGTTCTTCGATGCAATATTTCGTCATGGATATGCATGAACTATTTACCATTGGGCGTTAAGCAACCAACAAGCAATCAATCAATCGATGCAAAATTCGACAAAAAACATGTAAAGCTTCCAAACTTGTTTTGAAAATGCTCGCAACGGCAACATGTAGCGCTGAATAACATGTTGATTTCATGGAGAAAAAAAATTAAGTATATTATATATACTATATGGATAAACAGGTCCTTGCATCTCGGGGAGGGGGACACTTAATTACTATTAACTAGTGGTAGGGATGAGCCGTTGAAATATACCACTATTTCAAGCTCCCTGATATGATCATGACATGTTAAGGTCGAGAAATTCATGAAAAATATGACACCCATACCATAAACGATTGAAGCCCTCCTCTCGCCTGAGATAACACAGATATGTCGGTAGTCTTGAAACATCACTAGCTGCGGAACCGTAGCTCTTAGGTCCTTGTGATATTTTTTTCGACAATTTGCGGACCATAGATGGTCCGCACAAATCAGAAAATATAATAAGGACCATTAGAGTGACGGTTCCCCAGCTAGAAACATTACGTAAGGGAAAAGTTTTCTACAATGAAACATGTTTGGGCATGCTTAATTACTAGTACTTTATTTGACTGAACTTGCACCTCTCAAACCTTAAAGTAAGCGTTGCCAGAATCCCAAAGTAAGCATTACACATCGATTTTCACAAAACGATGAACAAACCCAATAACATCATTTGCGATCTTAAAGTTTGTATAATAATGATATATCAACCCTATTGAAATAAGACTGCGTTGAGAAGGTTTAGTTAATGTGGATTAAAGTTTTAAAATTTGGAAATGTTTGACTGTAAAGTCTGTTTTACAAGACCACACAGTTTTGGTGTTAACAAAATCGCATTCATTTATCATTCGAATAAACAATAAATTATGAAACTGGATACCTGGTTATTTGTTTTGTTCCGTCAACTTCAATTTCATTCAAGAAAATTGGTATTTCATTATTTTTTAATATTGTAGCAACCTACCTTTCTACACTCTCTGTAATTTTCTTTTACAGAATCGGAAAATAAGCGTTTCCAAAATCAGAAAGCAAGCGTTACCGTCAATGGAATCGGAAAGCAAGCGTTCTGAATATACACCGTGAGTTTTCTGGAAATTAATGTGCACGATCTCGAAGATTTAGGAACAGCTATTTGTAAGATCCAGGCAGGGGGTGTTTCATGTATGTTTCAGAATTTCTTTATTCTTTTATATTATGGACAGCTAATATTGAAATAAAGGTTCCAAGCTTAATTTTTTATTTTTTATAAAGTTCCTTCTTTGCTTATAAGTCATGGTGATATCAAGGTAAGTTGTTTACTAGTCTGCACAATAGAATAACATCGGTATGCGCATACAGCAGGTGCGTGTTCGTGTTAATGTTCACCGTCACGGAAATTCTCTTTGCAGGCATTTATCTTTCTTCTGCGCAATCAATTGAAAAAGCAGATTCCTCTGTCTATATGTAGCATGATACTTGTTCGCTAGCTAAATCCGATATCGACAGTGGACAATTTCCTTCTTTGCTTATAAGTCAAGGTGATATCAAGGTAAGTTGTTTTATAGCCTGCACAAACCAAAATAAAACATTCTTCGACAACATTTTAAATAATCGGAAAACAAATGTATGTAGCAAATTTTGATTGAGTATCAACTCCTCTTTCTCTTCGTTTGACCTTTTCCCCATCAGTGACGTGACAACATGCTGAACAATTAATGAGCCAAACTGCTTTGAATGTCAATGGCAGATACAAAAGTACGATTTCATTGAATCCAAACGCATATAAACAGTTCCAAAAATTAACGGGCTCGTCCGGGATTCGAACCCGGGACCTCTCGCACCCAAAGCGAGAATCATACCCCTAGACCAACGAGCCGCTTGATAGTTCCAGCTACATTTTCCGTATTTAACTATAGAATACAATTATTCTTCTTACGTGGCAAAGGGGTTTACCTATCAATATATTCGAAATTCTAAGTTTACGAGAAAGTTGTACCTCACGTTGGTCGAGATCAAACAATAAAAAACCAAATGAAAATTAAACGATAACCATTGTATACTTGTATGCTTTTTTCTCCTGCTGATTATTGTTAATGCATTCTATACTTGACGTTCGAATTTAGCGGTGTATTTTCTTTGATTATCCCACCGACTGGGATTGAAAACAGTTTTGAGATTCGCCACGTGTTGACAATTTGAGACAAAAATAGGGCTCGTCCGGGATTCGAACCCGGGACCTCTCGCACCCTAAGCGAGAATCATACCCCTAGACCAACGAGCCTGTATAGCTTACCAATGTTTAAATAATAGTTATAAAATTTAGAAATGTCATCGCTTGTTGCTATTTTCGTTGGCCTTGTGTTATACATTTGACCTTTCTTGTTTTGTTACCTTTGAAATAAGGACGGAAACCTGTTAAAAGTACGGTGCTACAAAGAACTTTATTTAGGTTCTTAATGTATACGATCTCGAAGATTTAATTATATGTGTATGTTCAATCAAACATGAACTAAATTCGTCGGCTGCAAAAGAGCACTGAATGAGTACTACTTCTCAGCACTACAATATTAAGCCTAGTTCACCATGATCCGGATTACTCAAAAATTATGTTTCCGCTGGGGCTCGAACCCAGGACCTTCCGCGTGTGAAGCGGACGTGATTACCACTACACTACGGAAACAGTTGAAGTAAGTGCGAAGTTTTCCATATTTCAAGCAACCGGCGATTAAAAATGATAGTGCAATCAAGATGAATAACATCGGTATGCGCATACAGCAGGTGCGTGTTCGTGTTAATGTTCACCGTCACGGAAATTCTCTTTGCAGGCATTTATCTTTCTTCTGCGCAATCAATTGAAAAAGCAGATTCCTCTGTCTATATGTAGCATGATACTTGTTCGCTAGCTAAATCCGATATCGACAGTGGACAATTTCCTTCTTTGCTTATAAGTCAAGGTGATATCAAGGTAAGTTGTTTTATAGCCTGCACAAACCAAAATAAAACATTCTTCGACAACATTTTAAATAATCGGAAAACAAATGTATGTAGCAAATTTTGATTGAGTATCAACTCCTCTTTCTCTTCGTTTGACCTTTTCCCCATCAGTGACGTGACAACATGCTGAACAATTAATGAGCCAAACTGCTTTGAATGTCAATGGCAGATACAAAAGTACGATTTCATTGAATCCAAACGCATATAAACAGTTCCAAAAATTAACGGGCTCGTCCGGGATTCGAACCCGGGACCTCTCGCACCCAAAGCGAGAATCATACCCCTAGACCAACGAGCCGCTTGATAGTTCCAGCTACATTTTCCGTATTTAACTATAGAATACAATTATTCTTCTTACGTGGCAAAGGGGTTTACCTATCAATATATTCGAAATTCTAAGTTTACGAGAAAGTTGTACCTCACGTTGGTCGAGATCAAACAATAAAAAACCAAATGAAAATTAAACGATAACCATTGTATACTTGTATGCTTTTTTCTCCTGCTGATTATTGTTAATGCATTCTATACTTGACGTTCGAATTTAGCGGTGTATTTTCTTTGATTATCCCACCGACTGGGATTGAAAACAGTTTTGAGATTCGCCACGTGTTGACAATTTGAGACAAAAATAGGGCTCGTCCGGGATTCGAACCCGGGACCTCTCGCACCCTAAGCGAGAATCATACCCCTAGACCAACGAGCCTGTATAGCTTACCAATGTTTAAATAATAGTTATAAAATTTAGAAATGTCATCGCTTGTTGCTATTTTCGTTGGCCTTGTGTTATACATTTGACCTTTCTTGTTTTGTTACCTTTGAAATAAGGACGGAAACCTGTTAAAAGTACGGTGCTACAAAGAGAACTTTATTTAGGTTCTTAATGTATACGATCTCGAAGATTTAATTATATGTGTATGTTCAATCAAACATGAACTAAATGCGTCGGCTGCAAAAGAGCACTGAATGAGTACTACTTCTCAGCACTACAATATTAAGCCTAGTTCACCATGATCCGGATTACTCAAAAATTATGTTTCCGCTGGGGCTCGAACCCAGGACCTTCCGCGTGTGAAGCGGACGTGATTACCACTACACTACGGAAACAGTTGAAGTAAGTGCGAAGTTTTCCATATTTCAAGCAACCGGCGATTAAAAATGATAGTGCAATCAAGATGAATAACATCGGTATGCGCATACAGCAGGTGCGTGTTCGTGTTAATGTTCACCGTCACGGAAATTCTCTTTGCAGGCATTTATCTTTCTTCTGCGCAATCAATTGAAAAAGCAGATTCCTCTGTCTATATGTAGCATGATACTTGTTCGCTAGCTAAATCCGATATCGACAGTGGACAATTTCCTTCTTTGCTTATAAGTCAAGGTGATATCAAGGTAAGTTGTTTTATAGCCTGCACAAACCAAAATAAAACATTCTTCGACAACATTTTAAATAATCGGAAAACAAATGTATGTAGCAAATTTTGATTGAGTATCAACTCCTCTTTCTCTTCGTTTGACCTTTTCCCCATCAGTGACGTGACAACATGCTGAACAATTAATGAGCCAAACTGCTTTGAATGTCAATGGCAGATACAAAAGTACGATTTCATTGAATCCAAACGCATATAAACAGTTCCAAAAATTAACGGGCTCGTCCGGGATTCGAACCCGGGACCTCTCGCACCCAAAGCGAGAATCATACCCCTAGACCAACGAGCCGCTTGATAGTTCCAGCTACATTTTCCGTATTTAACTATAGAATACAATTATTCTTCTTACGTGGCAAAGGGGTTTACCTATCAATATATTCGAAATTCTAAGTTTACGAGAAAGTTGTACCTCACGTTGGTCGAGATCAAACAATAAAAAACCAAATGAAAATTAAACGATAACCATTGTATACTTGTATGCTTTTTTCTCCTGCTGATTATTGTTAATGCATTCTATACTTGACGTTCGAATTTAGCGGTGTATTTTCTTTGATTATCCCACCGACTGGGATTGAAAACAGTTTTGAGATTCGCCACGTGTTGACAATTTGAGACAAAAATAGGGCTCGTCCGGGATTCGAACCCGGGACCTCTCGCACCCTAAGCGAGAATCATACCCCTAGACCAACGAGCCTGTATAGCTTACCAATGTTTAAATAATAGTTATAAAATTTAGAAATGTCATCGCTTGTTGCTATTTTCGTTGGCCTTGTGTTATACATTTGACCTTTCTTGTTTTGTTACCTTTGAAATAAGGACGGAAACCTGTTAAAAGTACGGTGCTACAAAGAACTTTATTTAGGTTCTTAATGTATACGATCTCGAAGATTTAATTATATGTGTATGTTCAATCAAACATGAACTAAATGCGTCGGCTGCAAAAGAGCACTGAATGAGTACTACTTCTCAGCACTACAATATTAAGCCTAGTTCACCATGATCCGGATTACTCAAAAATTATGTTTCCGCTGGGGCTCGAACCCAGGACCTTCCGCGTGTGAAGCGGACGTGATTACCACTACACTACGGAAACAGTTGAAGTAAGTGCGAAGTTTTCCATATTTCAAGCAACCGGCGATTAAAAATGATAGTGCAATCAAGATGAATAACATCGGTATGCGCATACAGCAGGTGCGTGTTCGTGTTAATGTTCACCGTCACGGAAATTCTCTTTGCAGGCATTTATCTTTCTTCTGCGCAATCAATTGAAAAAGCAGATTCCTCTGTCTATATGTAGCATGATACTTGTTCGCTAGCTAAATCCGATATCGACAGTGGACAATTTCCTTCTTTGCTTATAAGTCAAGGTGATATCAAGGTAAGTTGTTTTATAGCCTGCACAAACCAAAATAAAACATTCTTCGACAACATTTTAAATAATCGGAAAACAAATGTATGTAGCAAATTTTGATTGAGTATCAACTCCTCTTTCTCTTCGTTTGACCTTTTCCCCATCAGTGACGTGACAACATGCTGAACAATTAATGAGCCAAACTGCTTTGAATGTCAATGGCAGATACAAAAGTACGATTTCATTGAATCCAAACGCATATAAACAGTTCCAAAAATTAACGGGCTCGTCCGGGATTCGAACCCGGGACCTCTCGCACCCAAAGCGAGAATCATACCCCTAGACCAACGAGCCGCTTGATAGTTCAAGCTACATTTTCCGTATTTAACTATAGAATACAATTATTCTTCTTACGTGGCAAAGGGGTTTACCTATCAATATATTCGAAATTCTAAGTTTACGAGAAAGTTGTACCTCACGTTGGTCGAGATCAAACAATAAAAAACCAAATGAAAATTAAACGATAACCATTGTATACTTGTATGCTTTTTTCTCCTGCTGATTATTGTTAATGCATTCTATACTTGACGTTCGAATTTAGCGGTGTATTTTCTTTGATTATCCCACCGACTGGGATTGAAAACAGTTTTGAGATTCGCCACGTGTTGACAATTTGAGACAAAAATAGGGCTCGTCCGGGATTCGAACCCGGGACCTCTCGCACCCTAAGCGAGAATCATACCCCTAGACCAACGAGCCTGTATAGCTTACCAATGTTTAAATAATAGTTATAAAATTTAGAAATGTCATCGCTTGTTGCTATTTTCGTTGGCCTTGTGTTATACATTTGACCTTTCTTGTTTTGTTACCTTTGAAATAAGGACGGAAACCTGTTAAAAGTACGGTGCTACAAAGAACTTTATTTAGGTTCTTAATGTATACGATCTCGAAGATTTAATTATATGTGTATGTTCAATCAAACATGAACTAAATGCGTCGGCTGCAAAAGAGCACTGAATGAGTACTACTTCTCAGCACTACAATATTAAGCCTAGTTCACCATGATCCGGATTACTCAAAAATTATGTTTCCGCTGGGGCTCGAACCCAGGACCTTCCGCGTGTGAAGCGGACGTGATTACCACTACACTACGGAAACAGTTGAAGTAAGTGCGAAGTTTTCCATATTTCAAGCAACCGGCGATTAAAAATGATAGTGCAATCAAGATGAATAACATCGGTATGCGCATACAGCAGGTGCGTGTTCGTGTTAATGTTCACCGTCACGGAAATTCTCTTTGCAGGCATTTATCTTTCTTCTGCGCAATCAATTGAAAAAGCAGATTCCTCTGTCTATATGTAGCATGATACTTGTTCGCTAGCTAAATCCGATATCGACAGTGGACAATTTCCTTCTTTGCTTATAAGTCAAGGTGATATCAAGGTAAGTTGTTTTATAGCCTGCACAAACCAAAATAAAACATTCTTCGACAACATTTTAAATAATCGGAAAACAAATGTATGTAGCAAATTTTGATTGAGTATCAACTCCTCTTTCTCTTCGTTTGACCTTTTCCCCATCAGTGACGTGACAACATGCTGAACAATTAATGAGCCAAACTGCTTTGAATGTCAATGGCAGATACAAAAGTACGATTTCATTGAATCCAAACGCATATAAACAGTTCCAAAAATTAACGGGCTCGTCCAGGATTCGAACCCGGGACCTCTCGCACCCAAAGCGAGAATCATTTTTTTTTTTTTATCATTAAAATTATTTATTTACTATTTACATAAAAACACCAAGAGACAAACCTCTTTGGTGCCATCTTTGGTATGTACAGAGTTGTTAGTATTAACCTTTTTGTTAGTATTGATTTCCATCTAGATATATTTTTTAAAAGACAAACATGTGTTTATAAAACAATTAATGATTCACTGTATACCCAAAGAGAGATAACTCTAATATGTTTTTGCAAAAGTCAAACACACCCTTTGGTCATTCATTTGACGGACAACCTTTCTTTTTTTTTTAAATTGTATTGTTCTGTTTAAGATTCAAAATAAAATATTCAGAAACAACTAATTAATATTGTAATCAGTTTGATATGGATTTCAGGTGTTTAAAAAAATAAAATTATTTTGTCGTTTTCAATACGCAGTAAGGAATTATTGCGTAAAAAATATTTATCGAAGATCTGTTGTTGGTGTTTTATTTTGTGATAAGTGTATGCATATTCTATATATTTTCTAATTGTAAATTTGAATAGTCTCACTGTATCTATATCTTTATCATGAAACACTTTAAGATTGCGTGTTTTGAAGATGCATAATCTAGCTACACTCAGAAAAAAGTTCAAAAAATATGTGTTCACAATCTTTGAACGACCAAGGTACCCAAATATCATCAGTTCCTCATAATTTATCAAATTCACAACATCAGGGGGATAATCAATAAAAATGTTGTGTAACATATCTTTCAGAAAGTTATGTATCGGGGTCAACTTCGGACATAAGGCAAACAGGTGTAACAAGTTTTCTGTATATAGGCCGCACGCTTTGCATGTGTCGCTGTCCACTTGACCAAATTTAAACAACTTTTCTAAGGTAAAAATAGCCCTGTGTACAATCCTGTAGTTCAGACAACGACAGTCAGGAGATAGACCATTCTGATTGGTTACTGAATATAATTTAGTAAAA
The DNA here is from genome assembly GCF_021869535.1 of Mytilus californianus. Classification (NCBI taxonomy): domain Eukaryota; kingdom Metazoa; phylum Mollusca; class Bivalvia; order Mytilida; family Mytilidae; genus Mytilus; species Mytilus californianus. Next base: position 12,334,663 of record NW_026262667.1, read on the forward strand.
TTGATCGACGGATATTTCTCCGCCCAATGCTTTTCAGCTGTGGGCGTTTCAAACATTTCTGACAGTAAGAGTTTGTAAAAAAAATTTGTAACTGCCCCTAGAAAAGGAACTTCTCTGTCGTTTTCTAGACAAATACGTAATTTCGGAATACTCTCGGTATTTAACGGGTTTATGGATTTCAGTAAAATTTTCCACGTTTCAGGAATACCTCTTAAAATCTTGTCGTATGCAATTTTTATTTCGTGTGGTTTTTCGTCAGGAAAATTTTGTTGGATTATTTCTACAATCGAACCGGAAGTAAAAAAACCGGGAATAAATTCATAACAGATGTCTTTTATCTGGATCAAACCTGAGTGAATGAATTTTTCGAAAAGAAGCATTTTACCGTTTAGCTTTATATTTGGATTACAAAAAATAGGATTATCGTACACATGTTGAATTTCAATTTCAAATTTTAGCTTGGATTTTATTCTATAATAGGCATTAAACATTTCTTGATAATAAAGTGGTAAGTGTTTTAGATGTTTGGAATTTAAATACGTGAACACAATATTTTGTTTTAAATCCATATTTTCAATTTTATTTATGAAATAATCAAGCGCACTTTTCCAAATTGATTGGCAATTCGGGTCAAGATATTTTCTAAGGAATTTTAATCTAAAAGCTTGCATTTTTAGAAAAATATCTGGAATATTTAAACCTCCTGCTAACTTTTGACCAATTATTGTTTGATACTTTACAAGGTGAGATTTATGTTGCCAAAGAAATTTTAAAACTATTAATCGAATTTCGTTTTTTACGTTTTCTGGTAGCGGACATACTGTTAAAGTATAATAAAATCTAGACATTATAAGTGAAGTAAGAACAACTGCTCTACCAGGTAGTGTTAGATCTCTTTTATTCCAAAAAAATAAAATTGTTTTTATTTTTTTAATTTTATCTTTCCAATTCAATAATTCGCATAACTGTTTATCTTTACCAACATAAATACCTAGGACTTTAGTTACAGTTTCACAACGTTGAATTTGCAATGTATTTAGTTCTTGATCATTTATGCTACCAGAACCTAAGCATAAAATTTCAGATTTTTGTTTATTAATTTTAGCACCTGACGCCTCACTATATAGATTCAAAATTTTAAATGTTTCTTTTATAGAATTTTTGTCCGCAGTAAAAATATTCGTATCATCTGCATGTTGAAAAATTTTTGCCTCTTTATTTGAATTCGGAATAACAACACCTTTAATATTTTTATTCTTTATTATGGCCTGCCCTAATGGTTCTGCAACTAAAACGTAAAGGAGAGCAGAAACGGGACATCCTTGTTTTATTGAATTATTTAGTTTAACATATTTTGTTAAAAAGCCATTACATTTTACGCTACTGTTTACATTTTTATAAAATATTTTTATCCACTGAATGAATTTTGGACCAAAGCCAAATTTTTCTAAAACTAAATATAAATAATCATGATCAACTTTGTCAAAAGCCTTTTCCTGGTCAACTTTTATAAGAAAAGCTTCTAAATCATCGTTTTCAATAATTTCAATTAAATCTCGAATGCTTGCAGTTGTATCTGCAATATCTCGTCCCGGAATACAACACGTTTGATAAATAGAAATCAATTTCGGCAAAACAAATTTTAGTCTGTTGGACATTATTCTAGCCATTATTTTATAATCCACACATAATAATGAAATGGGTCTAAAGTTTTTTAACATATTTTTGTCCCCTTTATTTTTATAGACTAAAGTAATTATGCCGTGTCGCATAGATCTTGTCATAAGTTTTTCATCTTCAATGGCTTTAAAAATTTTTAAAAATATTTCTCCGAACGAATGGAAAAAATGACAAAAGAATTCAACAGTTAGTCCATCGGGACCCGGAGATTTATTTTTAGACATACTAAATAAAGCAGCTTTTATGTCATCCAAACTAAATTCCGCTTCTAAATTTTCCATATCATCTTCAGAAACTTTTTCCGAAATAAAATTTAAAATTTCATTTGCTTTATCTTTGTTTATTGATGTACAAGAGTATAAATCTTTATAAAATTTATGAACTTCATCAAGAATTGCCTCCGTAGATGTGACTATATTATTATCACTATTTTTTAATTCTTTTATAACATTACAGTTTTGTTTATATTTTTCAAGCTGTAAAAAATATTTAGAGTTCTTGTCACCATCTATTGCCCAATGGGCTTTAGAACGCAAAATCGCGCCTTTACAAATGTTTTCTTCATGACATTTTAATTTCAATTTAATTTCCTCAAATTTATTTAAATCAACAATTTCATTATTAGCTACGGCTAATGAAATTTTTTCAAATTCTCTTTGAATTTTAAAATATTCCGATTTTTCGGCACGGGATTTATCTTGCGCAATAACTTTTGCTAGTTGTTTTATTTTATATTTTAAATTATCATACCAAACCAAAGGTTCTTCGTCATAAAGAGGACATTGTTTTTCAGTTTCAATTAATTTATTAATTTTATTCACAAACTCTTCGTCATCTAACAATTTATTATTAAATATCCATAAACCCGGGCCTCTCTCAATTTCACTAAAATCTATATTCAGATTTACAAAAGAATGGTCGCTGAACGCATTATGTTTATAATAAACGTTCTTCACAAATACAGAAAAGGATTTTGGAATAAATATAAAATCCAATCTACTCTGAATTAGATTATTTTGTACAACTCGACGCCAAGAGAATATTCGTGACGTTGGATTTCTTGCTCGCCATATATCATAGATATTAAAATTTTCGCACAACTGATTAATTGACTTGTATGATTTGTCTTCTGTGTGTTGTGTTTTTCCGCACCTGTCAAGTTTTGACATAGATGTGTTCATATCACCCAACAAAATAATGTTTTCTGTGTTTATCAATTTTCCACTCAAGTTTTCGAAAAATGTAGTTCTCTCAAGAACCGAATTAGGTGCATAACAATTAACAATATTTATTAATTTTTCATCTTGTTGTAATTGAATATGTACACATCTACCGTCAAAACTTTGTATATAATTTACTTCATGTTCAACCTTTTTACTTATCAAAAAGGCAACACCTTGTCTATGTGTTTCAGCACACGAGTAAAATATTTTACCATTCCAAAACTTAGAAAAACTAGTAACTACATCATCTGACCAAAAAGTTTCTTGGATAGCTACAACATCATAATAATTTTCCGAACAAAAAGAACAAAACTTTTGGAATTTTGACTGATCCCTCAAACCATTAGCATTTATAGATACAATATTAACCATCTGTACAAAAAGTAAGAAAGAAAATAACTTTATATCTATGAACTTGAACTTGATACTTTATTCCGGGGTTCCCTCCTAAATTTTTTAAGCTCATCTGAAGTAAATTTTGGAGATGTAACTAAACGCTTCCTCCTAATTTTACTCATATTCGCAGCCAATTCCTCGTCGGTCATTTCAATATCAACTACCTTAGATTCATCAACTCCTGTATTTTTACCAACAGAATCAGTCAAATTAGGCCCACGAGGAACTGGCTGTGGCTCTAATTTTGATGGGCTAGACCCCCCTTTTTTATGCATTTTATTATCAACAATTACTGTCTCTTGTTTGTTTGAATGTTCAGCATCAGTCATCAAATCTAGAACATCATTGTCAACACCAGACGTTTGTTGTTCATTGGAATCTGTAACATCATTGTCATTTTTAGCGTTTTCATTGAAATGTTCATCTTTGTCATCATTGTCAACATCACTTTCCTCCATGGTATCATCGCCACCGTCACTTTTCTCCGTGTTATCATCGTCAACATCACTTTGCTCCATGTTATCATCATCACCATTGACTCCATCCGTGTGCTCGTCTTCAGCTTCATTCTCGTTCATATCATTATTTTCTTGATGTTCAGTGTTTGTTTCATGTTCAGGAATGTCAGAATTTGTTTCATTTTCTGGATTGTTAGCATTTATATCATTTTCTGTGTTATCATTATTTGATTCATTTTCATTTGTTTCATTTCTATCCCTGTTCCAAACCGGCTCACACCGACAGTATGATAACACTTTATGACATGTTTCACACGGTGGAGTTTGACAAGCTCTTGCTAGATGTCCGAAGCGTTTACACTTATAGCAAATATTATCCGGACAGTTTGCATAAACATGACTTGTCTCAAAACACTGGGTACAGACTCTCTTTTGTTCGTCATGAACTACTCTTATATATTCAAATGAGCTCACACCAGTTGATAGTTTCAATGTATATGGTAAACTTTGTCGTTCAGGGGAAAATCTAACTACTACATACCGTGTACCATTAGCGACGTCAGTACCAGGATACATTTTCCGCTTAATGGGCGACTTGAGTGTTACACCAAACTCCTGCAATTTCTCTCGTATTTCAGAGTCGGGCACATAGTGTGAAACGTTGAAAAAACTGACAACTTTATCACGCGAAAAAATAGCTCTGGGTTTAAAATTTGAGTTCTTCACCTTAAAACCTGTATCCACAATCAAATCTAAAGCATCTTTATCAGACAACGTAAGTTCATAACTATTACCACTTTTTGGAACACATGCAAGGACTGTTCCCTCACCAACTTCTTTTTCCACATTAGCGATGACATCGACAGCTTTTATAGTCCGATTGTCACCTACATCCACTAACACAGTTTTTTCCTTGATGGAACGACCATCCCCCCTTCCACCAGACATGGTGAAGGGAGGTGTGAAAGTCTTAATAAGTGTCAAAAATGCACAAAATATGGCCACAAATAGTTTTACTAAAACAATATATGAAATAATATTGACTAACCATCAACGGATGGCTAGTCACACAACACAAACTTAACAGATTTTTCTCTGGTTTAGAAGGCACGTCTTCGTTATCCAAATCCAAAACCGGAAGCCTTGGCCTTGTGTTATACATTTGACCTTTCTTGTTTTGTTACCTTTGAAATAAGGACGGAAACCTGTTAAAAGTACGGTGCTACAAAGAACTTTATTTAGGTTCTTAATGTATACGATCTCGAAGATTTAATTATATGTGTATGTTCAATCAAACATGAACTAAATGCGTCGGCTGCAAAAGAGCACTGAATGAGTACTACTTCTCAGCACTACAATATTAAGCCTAGTTCACCATGATCCGGATTACTCAAAAAATTATGTTTCCGCTGGGGCTCGAACCCAGGACCTTCCGCGTGTGAAGCGGACGTGATTACCACTACACTACGGAAACAGTTGAAGTAAGTGCGAAGTTTTCCATATTTCAAGCAACCGGCGATTAAAAATGATAGTGCAATCAAGATGAATAACATCGGTATGCGCATACAGCAGGTGCGTGTTCGTGTTAATGTTCACCGTCACGGAAATTCTCTTTGCAGGCATTTATCTTTCTTCTGCGCAATCAATTGAAAAAGCAGATTCCTCTGTCTATATGTAGCATGATACTTGTTCGCTAGCTAAATCCGATATCGACAGTGGACAATTTCCTTCTTTGCTTATAAGTCAAGGTGATATCAAGGTAAGTTGTTTTATAGCCTGCACAAACCAAAATAAAACATTCTTCGACAACATTTTAAATAATCGGAAAACAAATGTATGTAGCAAATTTTGATTGAGTATCAACTCCTCTTTCTCTTCGTTTGACCTTTTCCCCATCAGTGACGTGACAACATGCTGAACAATTAATGAGCCAAACTGCTTTGAATGTCAATGGCAGATACAAAAGTACGATTTCATTGAATCCAAACGCATATAAACAGTTCCAAAAATTAACGGGCTCGTCCGGGATTCGAACCCGGGACCTCTCGCACCCAAAGCGAGAATCATACCCCTAGACCAACGAGCCGCTTGATAGTTCCAGCTACATTTTCCGTATTTAACTATAGAATACAATTATTCTTCTTACGTGGCAAAGGGGTTTACCTATCAATATATTCGAAATTCTAAGTTTACGAGAAAGTTGTACCTCACGTTGGTCGAGATCAAACAATAAAAAACCAAATGAAAATTAAACGATAACCATTGTATACTTGTATGCTTTTTTCTCCTGCTGATTATTGTTAATGCATTCTATACTTGACGTTCGAATTTAGCGGTGTATTTTCTTTGATTATCCCACCGACTGGGATTGAAAACAGTTTTGAGATTCGCCACGTGTTGACAATTTGAGACAAAAATAGGGCTCGTCCGGGATTCGAACCCGGGACCTCTCGCACCCTAAGCGAGAATCATACCCCTAGACCAACGAGCCTGTATAGCTTACCAATGTTTAAATAATAGTTATAAAATTTAGAAATGTCATCGCTTGTTGCTATTTTCGTTGGCCTTGTGTTATACATTTGACCTTTCTTGTTTTGTTACCTTTGAAATAAGGACGGAAACCTGTTAAAAGTACGGTGCTACAAAGAACTTTATTTAGGTTCTTAATGTATACGATCTCGAAGATTTAATTATATGTGTATGTTCAATCAAACATGAACTAAATGCGTCGGCTGCAAAAGAGCACTGAATGAGTACTACTTCTCAGCACTACAATATTAAGCCTAGTTCACCATGATCCGGATTACTCAAAAATTATGTTTCCGCTGGGGCTCGAACCCAGGACCTTCCGCGTGTGAAGCGGACGTGATTACCACTACACTACGGAAACAGTTGAAGTAAGTGCGAAGTTTTCCATATTTCAAGCAACCGGCGATTAAAAATGATAGTGCAATCAAGATGAATAACATCGGTATGCGCATACAGCAGGTGCGTGTTCGTGTTAATGTTCACCGTCACGGAAATTCTCTTTGCAGGCATTTATCTTTCTTCTGCGCAATCAATTGAAAAAGCAGATTCCTCTGTCTATATGTAGCATGATACTTGTTCGCTAGCTAAATCCGATATCGACAGTGGACAATTTCCTTCTTTGCTTATAAGTCAAGGTGATATCAAGGTAAGTTGTTTTATAGCCTGCACAAACCAAAATAAAACATTCTTCGACAACATTTTAAATAATCGGAAAACAAATGTATGTAGCAAATTTTGATTGAGTATCAACTCCTCTTTCTCTTCGTTTGACCTTTTCCCCATCAGTGACGTGACAACATGCTGAACAATTAATGAGCCAAACTGCTTTGAATGTCAATGGCAGATACAAAAGTACGATTTCATTGAATCCAAACGCATATAAACAGTTCCAAAAATTAACGGGCTCGTCCGGGATTCGAACCCGGGACCTCTCGCACCCAAAGCGAGAATCATACCCCTAGACCAACGAGCCGCTTGATAGTTCCAGCTACATTTTCCGTATTTAACTATAGAATACAATTATTCTTCTTACGTGGCAAAGGGGTTTACCTATCAATATATTCGAAATTCTAAGTTTACGAGAAAGTTGTACCTCACGTTGGTCGAGATCAAACAATAAAAAACCAAATGAAAATTAAACGATAACCATTGTATACTTGTATGCTTTTTTCTCCTGCTGATTATTGTTAATGCATTCTATACTTGACGTTCGAATTTAGCGGTGTATTTTCTTTGATTATCCCACCGACTGGGATTGAAAACAGTTTTGAGATTCGCCACGTGTTGACAATTTGAGACAAAAATAGGGCTCGTCCGGGATTCGAACCCGGGACCTCTCGCACCCTAAGCGAGAATCATACCCCTAGACCAACGAGCCTGTATAGCTTACCAATGTTTAAATAATAGTTATAAAATTTAGAAATGTCATCGCTTGTTGCTATTTTCGTTGGCCTTGTGTTATACATTTGACCTTTCTTGTTTTGTTACCTTTGAAATAAGGACGGAAACCTGTTAAAAGTACGGTGCTACAAAGAACTTTATTTAGGTTCTTAATGTATACGATCTCGAAGATTTAATTATATGTGTATGTTCAATCAAACATGAACTAAATGCGTCGGCTGCAAAAGAGCACTGAATGAGTACTACTTCTCAGCACTACAATATTAAGCCTAGTTCACCATGATCCGGATTACTCAAAAATTATGTTTCCGCTGGGGCTCGAACCCAGGACCTTCCGCGTGTGAAGCGGACGTGATTACCACTACACTACGGAAACAGTTGAAGTAAGTGCGAAGTTTTCCATATTTCAAGCAACCGGCGATTAAAAATGATAGTGCAATCAAGATGAATAACATCGGTATGCGCATACAGCAGGTGCGTGTTCGTGTTAATGTTCACCGTCACGGAAATTCTCTTTGCAGGCATTTATCTTTCTTCTGCGCAATCAATTGAAAAAGCAGATTCCTCTGTCTATATGTAGCATGATACTTGTTCGCTAGCTAAATCCGATATCGACAGTGGACAATTTCCTTCTTTGCTTATAAGTCAAGGTGATATCAAGGTAAGTTGTTTTATAGCCTGCACAAACCAAAATAAAACATTCTTCGACAACATTTTAAATAATCGGAAAACAAATGTATGTAGCAAATTTTGATTGAGTATCAACTCCTCTTTCTCTTCGTTTGACCTTTTCCCCATCAGTGACGTGACAACATGCTGAACAATTAATGAGCCAAACTGCTTTGAATGTCAATGGCAGATACAAAAGTACGATTTCATTGAATCCAAACGCATATAAACAGTTCCAAAAATTAACGGGCTCGTCCGGGATTCGAACCCGGGACCTCTCGCACCCAAAGCGAGAATCATACCCCTAGACCAACGAGCCGCTTGATAGTTCCAGCTACATTTTCCGTATTTAACTATAGAATACAATTATTCTTCTTACGTGGCAAAGGGGTTTACCTATCAATATATTCGAAATTCTAAGTTTACGAGAAAGTTGTACCTCACGTTGGTCGAGATCAAACAATAAAAAACCAAATGAAAATTAAACGATAACCATTGTATACTTGTATGCTTTTTTCTCCTGCTGATTATTGTTAATGCATTCTATACTTGACGTTCGAATTTAGCGGTGTATTTTCTTTGATTATCCCACCGACTGGGATTGAAAACAGTTTTGAGATTCGCCACGTGTTGACAATTTGAGACAAAAATAGGGCTCGTCCGGGATTCGAACCCGGGACCTCTCGCACCCTAAGCGAGAATCATACCCCTAGACCAACGAGCCTGTATAGCTTACCAATGTTTAAATAATAGTTATAAAATTTAGAAATGTCATCGCTTGTTGCTATTTTCGTTGGCCTTGTGTTATACATTTGACCTTTCTTGTTTTGTTACCTTTGAAATAAGGACGGAAACCTGTTAAAAGTACGGTGCTACAAAGAACTTTATTTAGGTTCTTAATGTATACGATCTCGAAGATTTAATTATATGTGTATGTTCAATCAAACATGAACTAAATGCGTCGGCTGCAAAAGAGCACTGAATGAGTACTACTTCTCAGCACTACAATATTAAGCCTAGTTCACCATGATCCGGATTACTCAAAAATTATGTTTCCGCTGGGGCTCGAACCCAGGACCTTCCGCGTGTGAAGCGGACGTGATTACCACTACACTACGGAAACAGTTGAAGTAAGTGCGAAGTTTTCCATATTTCAAGCAACCGGCGATTAAAAATGATAGTGCAATCAAGATGAATAACATCGGTATGCGCATACAGCAGGTGCGTGTTCGTGTTAATGTTCACCGTCACGGAAATTCTCTTTGCAGGCATTTATCTTTCTTCTGCGCAATCAATTGAAAAAGCAGATTCCTCTGTCTATATGTAGCATGATACTTGTTCGCTAGCTAAATCCGATATCGACAGTGGACAATTTCCTTCTTTGCTTATAAGTCAAGGTGATATCAAGGTAAGTTGTTTTATAGCCTGCACAAACCAAAATAAAACATTCTTCGACAACATTTTAAATAATCGGAAAACAAATGTATGTAGCAAATTTTGATTGAGTATCAACTCCTCTTTCTCTTCGTTTGACCTTTTCCCCATCAGTGACGTGACAACATGCTGAACAATTAATGAGCCAAACTGCTTTGAATGTCAATGGCAGATACAAAAGTACGATTTCATTGAATCCAAACGCATATAAACAGTTCCAAAAATTAACGGGCTCGTCCGGGATTCGAACCCGGGACCTCTCGCACCCAAAGCGAGAATCATACCCCTAGACCAACGAGCCGCTTGATAGTTCCAGCTACATTTTCCGTATTTAACTATAGAATACAATTATTCTTCTTACGTGGCAAAGGGGTTTACCTATCAATATATTCGAAATTCTAAGTTTACGAGAAAGTTGTACCTCACGTTGGTCGAGATCAAACAATAAAAAACCAAATGAAAATTAAACGATAACCATTGTATACTTGTGACGTTGCGCACGATGTTGGTACTACTTAGCGTTTCACGACGTTCCTCAAAATAAGGCGATTTCGACGATTTCAAAGAAAGTTTCAGGCGTTCAAGCATATTATTGATGATGTCAATTTACTGTTGTGAATTTGGTAACCGATTTCGGTTTGTCTGAAAAAATGCATAAATTTACAAATAAAACTCAAAGTGGTCGTATAGATATTTTTTAATGAAATTCATTTACAGGAGTTGTCAGTCTTTCCAGGCCATAATTGATAATTTTCCTTTCGGCAGCAGTTCGCATTAATGAATCCGATACAATAATGTCCAAATTTACACAGATTTATTTTTAATATAAATTAGATTTTGAATTCATATTCTCCTATTTTTTGCATATTTATTCCTTTTATTGCATTTCTTCCCGTTTTCGTTTCCTTTCTATATTTTATCATTTCCCGATGCTTTCTTTGTCGCAAAATATTTAGGAAGTTAAACATTCGGGACTCATGTTTTAAATTTTCTCATTCCCGTATTTTTGTGGCATATCCTTTGTTTGTTATAATTGCCAGCAATGGGTTTTCTCTATTTTATTTTATTAACAAAAAAAATATACATGTTACTTTTGACGATTTAAAACTTGCAGATAGACAATGTTCCTTATATAAAACAAATATGCTATAAAAAAAAAAACCCTAAGATCCCGATAATTTTTTTATATCGATCTCATTTGGTCAACATTTGAATTTAAACTTAAACTATTCCTTTCTCATACATTGGTTGTATTGTAATTTATACGTGTATTTTTATTTTCATTCGAATTAAACTGGAAACAAATAATTACGATATAAAATTAAAAACCAGAGCATGACATCAATTACGTTGTGCGAACGTTGGGACAAAACGGCTATACTTTTTGAAACGATCTAAAAACCTTGTTGCCTAACGAAAAAATATTAAACACTATATTGTTTAAGAAGAAAAACAGAAAAACCTTTACCGCCAAGTTTTATTTTTTATGATCTAACTATGCTTATTTGATAGACAGCTGGTTAAAACCTCAATTTTAAAGAAAATACAGCGTTTTTTTCGTTGGGACAAGATGGCTATACTTTTTGAAGTCATTGCAATAGAAACTATACGCATGGTTTCCGGCAAAAAAATATCATGAACCAGGAGAAAAGTAAAAAAACTTTCAAATATAATAAATATTTTTTCTCTCAGCTTTTTCAATTTCACGGTATAAATGCGCAAACCCGAAATATACTTACTTTGCATACGGTTGGACATTTTTCAGACCGTTTACAAAAATAACATTTTCCGGATTACGGTTTCAGTGATAATGATTTTGCTTTAACACGTGAATAACTATAACAATAGCAATATTATTGTGAAGTTTTACGATGGTCAGAGAAAAAATACCGTAGGAGAGAAACGGAACTTTGATCTTTTGCACACAAAATGAAACGTTGGACATTACGTTTTTGCGTAAAAATGGGATAATTAAGTGTTATAATTCCTGGTATTTTGAATTTCGGTTCCTTTTTTACTTTAATTTCAAGTCTAATGGAATGAATTCAATCAGAAATCACTATATTTTTATCGAACTGACCAGTCTACGTATTTATTTTTATGCTAATCTATAGCAAAATGGAATTGGTACCAACATCGTGCGCAACGTCTGTATGCTTTTTTCTCCTGCTGATTATTGTTAATGCATTCTATACTTGACGTTCGAATTTAGCGGTGTATTTTCTTTGATTATCCCACCGACTGGGATTGAAAACAGTTTTGAGATTCGCCACGTGTTGACAATTTGAGACAAAAATAGGGCTCGTCCGGGATTCGAACCCGGGACCTCTCGCACCCTAAGCGAGAATCATACCCCTAGACCAACGAGCCTGTATAGCTTACCAATGTTTAAATAATAGTTATAAAATTTAGAAATGTCATCGCTTGTTGCTATTTTCGTTGGCCTTGTGTTATACATTTGACCTTTCTTGTTTTGTTACCTTTGAAATAAGGACGGAAACCTGTTAAAAGTACGGTGCTACAAAGAACTTTATTTAGGTTCTTAATGTATACGATCTCGAAGATTTAATTATATGTGTATGTTCAATCAAACATGAACTAAATGCGTCGGCTGCAAAAGAGCACTGAATGAGTACTACTTCTCAGCACTACAATATTAAGCCTAGTTCACCATGATCCGGATTACTCAAAAATTATGTTTCCGCTGGGGCTCGAACCCAGGACCTTCCGCGTGTGAAGCGGACGTGATTACCACTACACTACGGAAACAGTTGAAGTAAGTGCGAAGTTTTCCATATTTCAAGCAACCGGCGATTAAAAATGATAGTGCAATCAAGATGAATAACATCGGTATGCGCATACAGCAGGTGCGTGTTCGTGTTAATGTTCACCGTCACGGAAATTCTCTTTGCAGGCATTTATCTTTCTTCTGCGCAATCAATTGAAAAAGCAGATTCCTCTGTCTATATGTAGCATGATACTTGTTCGCTAGCTAAATCCGATATCGACAGTGGACAATTTCCTTCTTTGCTTATAAGTCAAGGTGATATCAAGGTAAGTTGTTTTATAGCCTGCACAAACCAAAATAAAACATTCTTCGACAACATTTTAAATAATCGGAAAACAAATGTATGTAGCAAATTTTGATTGAGTATCAACTCCTCTTTCTCTTCGTTTGACCTTTTCCCCATCAGTGACGTGACAACATGCTGAACAATTAATGAGCCAAACTGCTTTGAATGTCAATGGCAGATACAAAAGTACGATTTCATTGAATCCAAACGCATATAAACAGTTCCAAAAATTAACGGGCTCGTCCGGGATTCGAACCCGGGACCTCTCGCACCCAAAGCGAGAATCATACCCCTAGACCAACGAGCCGCTTGATAGTTCCAGCTACATTTTCCGTATTTAACTATAGAATACAATTATTCTTCTTACGTGGCAAAGGGGTTTACCTATCAATATATTCGAAATTCTAAGTTTACGAGAAAGTTGTACCTCACGTTGGTCGAGATCAAACAATAAAAAACCAAATGAAAATTAAACGATAACCATTGTATACTTGTATGCTTTTTTCTCCTGCTGATTATTGTTAATGCATTCTATACTTGACGTTCGAATTTAGCGGTGTATTTTCTTTGATTATCCCACCGACTGGGATTGAAAACAGTTTTGAGATTCGCCACGTGTTGACAATTTGAGACAAAAATAGGGCTCGTCCGGGATTCGAACCCGGGACCTCTCGCACCCTAAGCGAGAATCATACCCCTAGGCCAACGAGCCTGTATAGCTTACCAATGTTTAAATAATAGTTATAAAATTTAGAAATGTCATCGCTTGTTGCTATTTTCGTTGGCCTTGTGTTATACATTTGACCTTTCTTGTTTTGTTACCTTTGAAATAAGGACGGAAACCTGTTAAAAGTACGGTGCTACAAAGAACTTTATTTAGGTTCTTAATGTATACGATCTCGAAGATTTAATTATATGTGTATGTTCAATCAAACATGAACTAAATGCGTCGGCTGCAAAAGAGCACTGAATGAGTACTACTTCTCAGCACTACAATATTAAGCCTAGTTCACCATGATCCGGATTACTCAAAAATTATGTTTCCGCTGGGGCTCGAACCCAGGACCTTCCGCGTGTGAAGCGGACGTGATTACCACTACACTACGGAAACAGTTGAAGTAAGTGCGAAGTTTTCCATATTTCAAGCAACCGGCGATTAAAAATGATAGTGCAATCAAGATGAATAACATCGGTATGCGCATACAGCAGGTGCGTGTTCGTGTTAATGTTCACCGTCACGGAAATTCTCTTTGCAGGCATTTATCTTTCTTCTGCGCAATCAATTGAAAAAGCAGATTCCTCTGTCTATATGTAGCATGATACTTGTTCGCTAGCTAAATCCGATATCGACAGTGGACAATTTCCTTCTTTGCTTATAAGTCAAGGTGATATCAAGGTAAGTTGTTTTATAGCCTGCACAAACCAAAATAAAACATTCTTCGACAACATTTTAAATAATCGGAAAACAAATGTATGTAGCAAATTTTGATTGAGTATCAACTCCTCTTTCTCTTCGTTTGACCTTTTCCCCATCAGTGACGTGACAACATGCTGAACAATTAATGAGCCAAACTGCTTTGAATGTCAATGGCAGATACAAAAGTACGATTTCATTGAATCCAAACGCATATAAACAGTTCCAAAAATTAACGGGCTCGTCCGGGATTCGAACCCGGGACCTCTCGCACCCAAAGCGAGAATCATACCCCTAGACCAACGAGCCGCTTGATAGTTCCAGCTACATTTTCCGTATTTAACTATAGAATACAATTATTCTTCTTACGTGGCAAAGGGGTTTACCTATCAATATATTCGAAATTCTAAGTTTACGAGAAAGTTGTACCTCACGTTGGTCGAGATCAAACAATAAAAAACCAAATGAAAATTAAACGATAACCATTGTATACTTGTATGCTTTTTTCTCCTGCTGATTATTGTTAATGCATTCTATACTTGACGTTCGAATTTAGCGGTGTATTTTCTTTGATTATCCCACCGACTGGGATTGAAAACAGTTTTGAGATTCGCCACGTGTTGACAATTTGAGACAAAAATAGGGCTCGTCCGGGATTCGAACCCGGGACCTCTCGCACCCTAAGCGAGAATCATACCCCTAGGCCAACGAGCCTGTATAGCTTACCAATGTTTAAATAATAGTTATAAAATTTAGAAATGTCATCGCTTGTTGCTATTTTCGTTGGCCTTGTGTTATACATTTGACCTTTCTTGTTTTGTTACCTTTGAAATAAGGACGGAAACCTGTTAAAAGTACGGTGCTACAAAGAACTTTATTTAGGTTCTTAATGTATACGATCTCGAAGATTTAATTATATGTGTATGTTCAATCAAACATGAACTAAATGCGTCGGCTGCAAAAGAGCACTGAATGAGTACTACTTCTCAGCACTACAATATTAAGCCTAGTTCACCATGATCCGGATTACTCAAAAATTATGTTTCCGCTGGGGCTCGAACCCAGGACCTTCCGCGTGTGAAGCGGACGTGATTACCACTACACTACGGAAACAGTTGAAGTAAGTGCGAAGTTTTCCATATTTCAAGCAACCGGCGATTAAAAATGATAGTGCAATCAAGATGAATAACATCGGTATGCGCATACAGCAGGTGCGTGTTCGTGTTAATGTTCACCGTCACGGAAATTCTCTTTGCAGGCATTTATCTTTCTTCTGCGCAATCAATTGAAAAAGCAGATTCCTCTGTCTATATGTAGCATGATACTTGTTCGCTAGCTAAATCCGATATCGACAGTGGACAATTTCCTTCTTTGCTTATAAGTCAAGGTGATATCAAGGTAAGTTGTTTTATAGCCTGCACAAACCAAAATAAAACATTCTTCGACAACATTTTAAATAATCGGAAAACAAATGTATGTAGCAAATTTTGATTGAGTATCAACTCCTCTTTCTCTTCGTTTGACCTTTTCCCCATCAGTGACGTGACAACATGCTGAACAATTAATGAGCCAAACTGCTTTGAATGTCAATGGCAGATACAAAAGTACGATTTCATTGAATCCAAACGCATATAAACAGTTCCAAAAATTAACGGGCTCGTCCGGGATTCGAACCCGGGACCTCTCGCACCCAAAGCGAGAATCATACCCCTAGACCAACGAGCCGCTTGATAGTTCCAGCTACATTTTCCGTATTTAACTATAGAATACAATTATTCTTCTTACGTGGCAAAGGGGTTTACCTATCAATATATTCGAAATTCTAAGTTTACGAGAAAGTTGTACCTCACGTTGGTCGAGATCAAACAATAAAAAACCAAATGAAAATTAAACGATAACCATTGTATACTTGTATGCTTTTTTCTCCTGCTGATTATTGTTAATGCATTCTATACTTGACGTTCGAATTTAGCGGTGTATTTTCTTTGATTATCCCACCGACTGGGATTGAAAACAGTTTTGAGATTCGCCACGTGTTGACAATTTGAGACAAAAATAGGGCTCGTCCGGGATTCGAACCCGGGACCTCTCGCACCCTAAGCGAGAATCATACCCCTAGGCCAACGAGCCTGTATAGCTTACCAATGTTTAAATAATAGTTATAAAATTTAGAAATGTCATCGCTTGTTGCTATTTTCGTTGGCCTTGTGTTATACATTTGACCTTTCTTGTTTTGTTACCTTTGAAATAAGGACGGAAACCTGTTAAAAGTACGGTGCTACAAAGAACTTTATTTAGGTTCTTAATGTATACGATCTCGAAGATTTAATTATATGTGTATGTTCAATCAAACATGAACTAAATGCGTCGGCTGCAAAAGAGCACTGAATGAGTACTACTTCTCAGCACTACAATATTAAGCCTAGTTCACCATGATCCGGATTACTCAAAAATTATGTTTCCGCTGGGGCTCGAACCCAGGACCTTCCGCGTGTGAAGCGGACGTGATTACCACTACACTACGGAAACAGTTGAAGTAAGTGCGAAGTTTTCCATATTTCAAGCAACCGGCGATTAAAAATGATAGTGCAATCAAGATGAATAACATCGGTATGCGCATACAGCAGGTGCGTGTTCGTGTTAATGTTCACCGTCACGGAAATTCTCTTTGCAGGCATTTATCTTTCTTCTGCGCAATCAATTGAAAAAGCAGATTCCTCTGTCTATATGTAGCATGATACTTGTTCGCTAGCTAAATCCGATATCGACAGTGGACAATTTCCTTCTTTGCTTATAAGTCAAGGTGATATCAAGGTAAGTTGTTTTATAGCCTGCACAAACCAAAATAAAACATTCTTCGACAACATTTTAAATAATCGGAAAACAAATGTATGTAGCAAATTTTGATTGAGTATCAACTCCTCTTTCTCTTCGTTTGACCTTTTCCCCATCAGTGACGTGACAACATGCTGAACAATTAATGAGCCAAACTGCTTTGAATGTCAATGGCAGATACAAAAGTACGATTTCATTGAATCCAAACGCATATAAACAGTTCCAAAAATTAACGGGCTCGTCCGGGATTCGAACCCGGGACCTCTCGCACCCAAAGCGAGAATCATACCCCTAGACCAACGAGCCGCTTGATAGTTCCAGCTACATTTTCCGTATTTAACTATAGAATACAATTATTCTTCTTACGTGGCAAAGGGGTTTACCTATCAATATATTCGAAATTCTAAGTTTACGAGAAAGTTGTACCTCACGTTGGTCGAGATCAAACAATAAAAAACCAAATGAAAATTAAACGATAACCATTGTATACTTGTATGCTTTTTTCTCCTGCTGATTATTGTTAATGCATTCTATACTTGACGTTCGAATTTAGCGGTGTATTTTCTTTGATTATCCCACCGACTGGGATTGAAAACAGTTTTGAGATTCGCCACGTGTTGACAATTTGAGACAAAAATAGGGCTCGTCCGGGATTCGAACCCGGGACCTCTCGCACCCTAAGCGAGAATCATACCCCTAGACCAACGAGCCTGTATAGCTTACCAATGTTTAAATAATAGTTATAAAATTTAGAAATGTCATCGCTTGTTGCTATTTTCGTTGGCCTTGTGTTATACATTTGACCTTTCTTGTTTTGTTACCTTTGAAATAAGGACGGAAACCTGTTAAAAGTACGGTGCTACAAAGAACTTTATTTAGGTTCTTAATGTATACGATCTCGAAGATTTAATTATATGTGTATGTTCAATCAAACATGAACTAAATGCGTCGGCTGCAAAAGAGCACTGAATGAGTACTACTTCTCAGCACTACAATATTAAGCCTAGTTCACCATGATCCGGATTACTCAAAAATTATGTTTCCGCTGGGGCTCGAACCCAGGACCTTCCGCGTGTGAAGCGGACGTGATTACCACTACACTACGGAAACAGTTGAAGTAAGTGCGAAGTTTTCCATATTTCAAGCAACCGGCGATTAAAAATGATAGTGCAATCAAGATGAATAACATCGGTATGCGCATACAGCAGGTGCGTGTTCGTGTTAATGTTCACCGTCACGGAAATTCTCTTTGCAGGCATTTATCTTTCTTCTGCGCAATCAATTGAAAAAGCAGATTCCTCTGTCTATATGTAGCATGATACTTGTTCGCTAGCTAAATCCGATATCGACAGTGGACAATTTCCTTCTTTGCTTATAAGTCAAGGTGATATCAAGGTAAGTTGTTTTATAGCCTGCACAAACCAAAATAAAACATTCTTCGACAACATTTTAAATAATCGGAAAACAAATGTATGTAGCAAATTTTGATTGAGTATCAACTCCTCTTTCTCTTCGTTTGACCTTTTCCCCATCAGTGACGTGACAACATGCTGAACAATTAATGAGCCAAACTGCTTTGAATGTCAATGGCAGATACAAAAGTACGATTTCATTGAATCCAAACGCATATAAACAGTTCCAAAAATTAACGGGCTCGTCCGGGATTCGAACCCGGGACCTCTCGCACCCAAAGCGAGAATCATACCCCTAGACCAACGAGCCGCTTGATAGTTCCAGCTACATTTTCCGTATTTAACTATAGAATACAATTATTCTTCTTACGTGGCAAAGGGGTTTACCTATCAATATATTCGAAATTCTAAGTTTACGAGAAAGTTGTACCTCACGTTGGTCGAGATCAAACAATAAAAAACCAAATGAAAATTAAACGATAACCATTGTATACTTGTATGCTTTTTTCTCCTGCTGATTATTGTTAATGCATTCTATACTTGACGTTCGAATTTAGCGGTGTATTTTCTTTGATTATCCCACCGACTGGGATTGAAAACAGTTTTGAGATTCGCCACGTGTTGACAATTTGAGACAAAAATAGGGCTCGTCCGGGATTCGAACCCGGGACCTCTCGCACCCTAAGCGAGAATCATACCCCTAGACCAACGAGCCTGTATAGCTTACCAATGTTTAAATAATAGTTATAAAATTTAGAAATGTCATCGCTTGTTGCTATTTTCGTTGGCCTTGTGTTATACATTTGACCTTTCTTGTTTTGTTACCTTTGAAATAAGGACGGAAACCTGTTAAAAGTACGGTGCTACAAAGAACTTTATTTAGGTTCTTAATGTATACGATCTCGAAGATTTAATTATATGTGTATGTTCAATCAAACATGAACTAAATGCGTCGGCTGCAAAAGAGCACTGAATGAGTACTACTTCTCGCACTACAATATTAAGCCTAGTTCACCATGATCCGGATTACTCAAAAATTATGTTTCCGCTGGGGCTCGAACCCAGGACCTTCCGCGTGTGAAGCGGACGTGATTACCACTACACTACGGAAACAGTTGAAGTAAGTGCGAAGTTTTCCATATTTCAAGCAACCGGCGATTAAAAATGATAGTGCAATCAAGATGAATAACATCGGTATGCGCATACAGCAGGTGCGTGTTCGTGTTAATGTTCACCGTCACGGAAATTCTCTTTGCAGGCATTTATCTTTCTTCTGCGCAATCAATTGAAAAAGCAGATTCCTCTGTCTATATGTAGCATGATACTTGTTCGCTAGCTAAATCCGATATCGACAGTGGACAATTTCCTTCTTTGCTTATAAGTCAAGGTGATATCAAGGTAAGTTGTTTTATAGCCTGCACAAACCAAAATAAAACATTCTTCGACAACATTTTAAATAATCGGAAAACAAATGTATGTAGCAAATTTTGATTGAGTATCAACTCCTCTTTCTCTTCGTTTGACCTTTTCCCCATCAGTGACGTGACAACATGCTGAACAATTAATGAGCCAAACTGCTTTGAATGTCAATGGCAGATACAAAAGTACGATTTCATTGAATCCAAACGCATATAAACAGTTCCAAAAATTAACGGGCTCGTCCGGGATTCGAACCCGGGACCTCTCGCACCCAAAGCGAGAATCATACCCCTAGACCAACGAGCCGCTTGATAGTTCCAGCTACATTTTCCGTATTTAACTATAGAATACAATTATTCTTCTTACGTGGCAAAGGGGTTTACCTATCAATATATTCGAAATTCTAAGTTTACGAGAAAGTTGTACCTCACGTTGGTCGAGATCAAACAATAAAAAACCAAATGAAAATTAAACGATAACCATTGTATACTTGTATGCTTTTTTCTCCTGCTGATTATTGTTAATGCATTCTATACTTGACGTTCGAATTTAGCGGTGTATTTTCTTTGATTATCCCACCGACTGGGATTGAAAACAGTTTTGAGATTCGCCACGTGTTGACAATTTGAGACAAAAATAGGGCTCGTCCGGGATTCGAACCCGGGACCTCTCGCACCCTAAGCGAGAATCATTTTTTTTTATCTTTTATATTTATTCAACATCATCTCATCATCTCATTTTTACAATATTTACATAAATAATAGAAAACATCAAGTCCTCATACTATTATGCTTCCTCATTCTTACACTATCATTCCGATTTTTGCCTGTTTTTTTCTTCTTTTTTTTTTCCTTTTTCACACAGGGTTAAAATATAATCTTAAAAGAATTGTCAAACAAATCAATAGTTATTTAATCTTATATCTATAGTCAATATGTTCCATAATTGTAAAAGTGTCTTTATTAAAAATCAAAGATTCACATAACGCATATACGGCTGGTATATCCATTCCAGTAACGCAAAATAATGAATTCGATTTAATTTTGTAAATATGACACGATCCTTGGAAATACATTGCATTGTCTATATCTTATTTTTAAATCAATTAAAAACACTATAATAATAAAAAAACACTATCATACAAGGTTCTCTCATCCCTTTCTCACATTAGACTTATCATATCAAATAAAATTTACATTATAAATTATGATGTTTCACATAGTTAATCATTTTTTCAATTCCATAGTTGGCCGTATCGTTCCAAAAAATGGTTTCGGTTACATCCTCAAATTCAGTTAAAACCAACTGTTCATAATGTTCATAGTTGTAATCATCATCATTCACTGTTCTAATATGCATTCTATCCGTTTCATACACAATCAATAATTTCCTGTTTTGAACCTTTCCAATCAATAAATCTCGGCCAGCTCGACTTTTTTTAAAAACTATTTTCCCAAAGCGTTCGTGTAATAGTTGTGGCGAACTAACATTATCTATATCACTCTTTTCCTTATAAATCATCGTTCCGTTATCCTTATTTGTAACTGTTCTATTGTGTTTTATTTTTGGAACTATTGTCTTCTCTTCATGTGTATCTATAATTGGATCTAACTGGTTTATAGGTAAGTCGATAAACCGGTTAGGCAAGTCACTATCTATATTTACAGTCGATCGTTCTATATTGTCACCACACTGTTTTGAATTATATTCAGAGGCACAAACGGGTTCATTTTCACATTCCATGCCGGGTTCATCATTATTAATACTCGTAATTTCATTTTCGTTTTCTACAGTTATATCGTCTAATGTATCTAAATGTGTAACTTGTATTTTACTATTGCTTTCACTATATTCCCGTAAACGCTTATTGTCTCTTCTCAATGCTGCGCCTGATTTGCGCTTAACCTGTTTATTGTCAGATTTTGTAAACATTATAGATATTCTTGCTTTTTCATTGTCACCATGTACACTGTATGTAATTATACCAAATTCTTCACACGCACTTCGTATGGCACTCAATAAAAATCTCGGTAACTTATCCATATTCATCTTAAACTAATTGTCAAAATTTTATTAATGATAAAATAAACTTATGGTGCCTCCAGCCTTGAAAGCTAAACGATGCATTTCATCTATTATAATTCTTCTTTACAAATGCTAATATTCCTAAATAGTTCAAAGTCACTTACTGTCAACAAGGTTCGAAAATATATTCCACTTTCCCTGCTTGGATATCCGAGCAAAACCTTAGAAACAGAAGAATTTTTCGCTACTCAGAAAATACGTGTAACCACTTCAAAACACAAACCGGAAGCCTCAGCGAGAATCATACCCCTAGACCAACGAGCCTGTATAGCTTACCAATGTTTAAATAATAGTTATAAAATTTAGAAATGTCATCGCTTGTTGCTATTTTCGTTGGCCTTGTGTTATACATTTGACCTTTCTTGTTTTGTTACCTTTGAAATAAGGACGGAAACCTGTTAAAAGTACGGTGCTACAAAGAACTTTATTTAGGTTCTTAATGTATACGATCTCGAAGATTTAATTATATGTGTATGTTCAATCAAACATGAACTAAATGCGTCGGCTGCAAAAGAGCACTGAATGAGTACTACTTCTCAGCACTACAATATTAAGCCTAGTTCACCATGATCCGGATTACTCAAAAATTATGTTTCCGCTGGGGCTCGAACCCAGGACCTTCCGCGTGTGAAGCGGACGTGATTACCACTACACTACGGAAACAGTTGAAGTAAGTGCGAAGTTTTCCATATTTCAAGCAACCGGCGATTAAAAATGATAGTGCAATCAAGATGAATAACATCGGTATGCGCATACAGCAGGTGCGTGTTCGTGTTAATGTTCACCGTCACGGAAATTCTCTTTGCAGGCATTTATCTTTCTTCTGCGCAATCAATTGAAAAAGCAGATTCCTCTGTCTATATGTAGCATGATACTTGTTCGCTAGCTAAATCCGATATCGACAGTGGACAATTTCCTTCTTTGCTTATAAGTCAAGGTGATATCAAGGTAAGTTGTTTTATAGCCTGCACAAACCAAAATAAAACATTCTTCGACAACATTCTAAATAATCGGAAAACAAATGTATGTAGCAAATTTTGATTGAGTATCAACTCCTCTTTCTCTTCGTTTGACCTTTTCCCCATCAGTGACGTGACAACATGCTGAACAATTAATGAGCCAAACTGCTTTGAATGTCAATGGCAGATACAAAAGTACGATTTCATTGAATCCAAACGCATATAAACAGTTCCAAAAATTAACGGGCTCGTCCGGGATTCGAACCCGGGACCTCTCGCACCCAAAGCGAGAATCATACCCCTAGACCAACGAGCCGCTTGATAGTTCCAGCTACATTTTCCGTATTTAACTATAGAATACAATTATTCTTCTTACGTGGCAAAGGGGTTTACCTATCAATATATTCGAAATTCTAAGTTTACGAGAAAGTTGTACCTCACGTTGGTCGAGATCAAACAATAAAAAACCAAATGAAAATTAAACGATAACCATTGTATACTTGTATGCTTTTTTCTCCTGCTGATTATTGTTAATGCATTCTATACTTGACGTTCGAATTTAGCGGTGTATTTTCTTTGATTATCCCACCGACTGGGATTGAAAACAGTTTTGAGATTCGCCACGTGTTGACAATTTGAGACAAAAATAGGGCTCGTCCGGGATTCGAACCCGGGACCTCTCGCACCCTAAGCGAGAATCATACCCCTAGACCAACGAGCCTGTATAGCTTACCAATGTTTAAATAATAGTTATAAAATTTAGAAATGTCATCGCTTGTTGCTATTTTCGTTGGCCTTGTGTTATACATTTGACCTTTCTTGTTTTGTTACCTTTGAAATAAGGACGGAAACCTGTTAAAAGTACGGTGCTACAAAGAACTTTATTTAGGTTCTTAATGTATACGATCTCGAAGATTTAATTATATGTGTATGTTCAATCAAACATGAACTAAATGCGTCGGCTGCAAAAGAGCACTGAATGAGTACTACTTCTCAGCACTACAATATTAAGCCTAGTTCACCATGATCCGGATTACTCAAAAATTATGTTTCCGCTGGGGCTCGAACCCAGGACCTTCCGCGTGTGAAGCGGACGTGATTACCACTACACTACGGAAACAGTTGAAGTAAGTGCGAGGTTTTCCATATTTCAAGCAACCGGCGATTAAAAATGATAGTGCAATCAAGATGAATAACATCGGTATGCGCATACAGCAGGTGCGTGTTCGTGTTAATGTTCACCGTCACGGAAATTCTCTTTGCAGGCATTTATCTTTCTTCTGCGCAATCAATTGAAAAAGCAGATTCCTCTGTCTATATGTAGCATGATACTTGTTCGCTAGCTAAATCCGATATCGACAGTGGACAATTTCCTTCTTTGCTTATAAGTCAAGGTGATATCAAGGTAAGTTGTTTTATAGCCTGCACAAACCAAAATAAAACATTCTTCGACAACATTTTAAATAATCGGAAAACAAATGTATGTAGCAAATTTTGATTGAGTATCAACTCCTCTTTCTCTTCGTTTGACCTTTTCCCCATCAGTGACGTGACAACATGCTGAACAATTAATGAGCCAAACTGCTTTGAATGTCAATGGCAGATACAAAAGTACGATTTCATTGAATCCAAACGCATATAAACAGTTCCAAAAATTAACGGGCTCGTCCGGGATTCGAACCCGGGACCTCTCGCACCCAAAGCGAGAATCATACCCCTAGACCAACGAGCCGCTTGATAGTTCCAGCTACATTTTCCGTATTTAACTATAGAATACAATTATTCTTCTTACGTGGCAAAGGGGTTTACCTATCAATATATTCGAAATTCTAAGTTTACGAGAAAGTTGTACCTCACGTTGGTCGAGATCAAACAATAAAAAACCAAATGAAAATTAAACGATAACCATTGTATACTTGTATGCTTTTTTCTCCTGCTGATTATTGTTAATGCATTCTATACTTGACGTTCGAATTTAGCGGTGTATTTTCTTTGATTATCCCACCGACTGGGATTGAAAACAGTTTTGAG
This sequence comes from Mytilus californianus, assembly GCF_021869535.1. NCBI lineage: Eukaryota > Metazoa > Mollusca > Bivalvia > Mytilida > Mytilidae > Mytilus > Mytilus californianus. The sequence goes on from NW_026262667.1 coordinate 12,359,682, forward strand.
ATTCGCCACGTGTTGACAATTTGAGACAAAAATAGGGCTCGTCCGGGATTCGAACCCGGGACCTCTCGCACCCTAAGCGAGAATCATTTTTTTTTATCTTTTATATTTATTCAACATCATCTCATCATCTCATTTTTACAATATTTACATAAATAATAGAAAACATCAAGTCCTCATACTATTATGCTTCCTCATTCTTACACTATCATTCCGATTTTTGCCTGTTTTTTTCTTCTTTTTTTTTTCCTTTTTCACACAGGGTTAAAATATAATCTTAAAAGAATTGTCAAACAAATCAATAGTTATTTAATCTTATATCTATAGTCAATATGTTCCATAATTGTAAAAGTGTCTTTATTAAAAATCAAAGATTCACATAACGCATATACGGCTGGTATATCCATTCCAGTAACGCAAAATAATGAATTCGATTTAATTTTGTAAATATGACACGATCCTTGGAAATACATTGCATTGTCTATATCTTATTTTTAAATCAATTAAAAACACTATAATAATAAAAAAACACTATCATACAAGGTTCTCTCATCCCTTTCTCACATTAGACTTATCATATCAAATAAAATTTACATTATAAATTATGATGTTTCACATAGTTAATCATTTTTTCAATTCCATAGTTGGCCGTATCGTTCCAAAAAATGGTTTCGGTTACATCCTCAAATTCAGTTAAAACCAACTGTTCATAATGTTCATAGTTGTAATCATCATCATTCACTGTTCTAATATGCATTCTATCCGTTTCATACACAATCAATAATTTCCTGTTTTGAACCTTTCCAATCAATAAATCTCGGCCAGCTCGACTTTTTTTAAAAACTATTTTCCCAAAGCGTTCGTGTAATAGTTGTGGCGAACTAACATTATCTATATCACTCTTTTCCTTATAAATCATCGTTCCGTTATCCTTATTTGTAACTGTTCTATTGTGTTTTATTTTTGGAACTATTGTCTTCTCTTCATGTGTATCTATAATTGGATCTAACTGGTTTATAGGTAAGTCGATAAACCGGTTAGGCAAGTCACTATCTATATTTACAGTCGATCGTTCTATATTGTCACCACACTGTTTTGAATTATATTCAGAGGCACAAACGGGTTCATTTTCACATTCCATGCCGGGTTCATCATTATTAATACTCGTAATTTCATTTTCGTTTTCTACAGTTATATCGTCTAATGTATCTAAATGTGTAACTTGTATTTTACTATTGCTTTCACTATATTCCCGTAAACGCTTATTGTCTCTTCTCAATGCTGCGCCTGATTTGCGCTTAACCTGTTTATTGTCAGATTTTGTAAACATTATAGATATTCTTGCTTTTTCATTGTCACCATGTACACTGTATGTAATTATACCAAATTCTTCACACGCACTTCGTATGGCACTCAATAAAAATCTCGGTAACTTATCCATATTCATCTTAAACTAATTGTCAAAATTTTATTAATGATAAAATAAACTTATGGTGCCTCCAGCCTTGAAAGCTAAACGATGCATTTCATCTATTATAATTCTTCTTTACAAATGCTAATATTCCTAAATAGTTCAAAGTCACTTACTGTCAACAAGGTTCGAAAATATATTCCACTTTCCCTGCTTGGATATCCGAGCAAAACCTTAGAAACAGAAGAATTTTTCGCTACTCAGAAAATACGTGTAACCACTTCAAAACACAAACCGGAAGCCTCAGCGAGAATCATACCCCTAGACCAACGAGCCTGTATAGCTTACCAATGTTTAAATAATAGTTATAAAATTTAGAAATGTCATCGCTTGTTGCTATTTTCGTTGGCCTTGTGTTATACATTTGACCTTTCTTGTTTTGTTACCTTTGAAATAAGGACGGAAACCTGTTAAAAGTACGGTGCTACAAAGAACTTTATTTAGGTTCTTAATGTATACGATCTCGAAGATTTAATTATATGTGTATGTTCAATCAAACATGAACTAAATGCGTCGGCTGCAAAAGAGCACTGAATGAGTACTACTTCTCAGCACTACAATATTAAGCCTAGTTCACCATGATCCGGATTACTCAAAAATTATGTTTCCGCTGGGGCTCGAACCCAGGACCTTCCGCGTGTGAAGCGGACGTGATTACCACTACACTACGGAAACAGTTGAAGTAAGTGCGAAGTTTTCCATATTTCAAGCAACCGGCGATTAAAAATGATAGTGCAATCAAGATGAATAACATCGGTATGCGCATACAGCAGGTGCGTGTTCGTGTTAATGTTCACCGTCACGGAAATTCTCTTTGCAGGCATTTATCTTTCTTCTGCGCAATCAATTGAAAAAGCAGATTCCTCTGTCTATATGTAGCATGATACTTGTTCGCTAGCTAAATCCGATATCGACAGTGGACAATTTCCTTCTTTGCTTATAAGTCAAGGTGATATCAAGGTAAGTTGTTTTATAGCCTGCACAAACCAAAATAAAACATTCTTCGACAACATTCTAAATAATCGGAAAACAAATGTATGTAGCAAATTTTGATTGAGTATCAACTCCTCTTTCTCTTCGTTTGACCTTTTCCCCATCAGTGACGTGACAACATGCTGAACAATTAATGAGCCAAACTGCTTTGAATGTCAATGGCAGATACAAAAGTACGATTTCATTGAATCCAAACGCATATAAACAGTTCCAAAAATTAACGGGCTCGTCCGGGATTCGAACCCGGGACCTCTCGCACCCAAAGCGAGAATCATACCCCTAGACCAACGAGCCGCTTGATAGTTCCAGCTACATTTTCCGTATTTAACTATAGAATACAATTATTCTTCTTACGTGGCAAAGGGGTTTACCTATCAATATATTCGAAATTCTAAGTTTACGAGAAAGTTGTACCTCACGTTGGTCGAGATCAAACAATAAAAAACCAAATGAAAATTAAACGATAACCATTGTATACTTGTATGCTTTTTTCTCCTGCTGATTATTGTTAATGCATTCTATACTTGACGTTCGAATTTAGCGGTGTATTTTCTTTGATTATCCCACCGACTGGGATTGAAAACAGTTTTGAGATTCGCCACGTGTTGACAATTTGAGACAAAAATAGGGCTCGTCCGGGATTCGAACCCGGGACCTCTCGCACCCTAAGCGAGAATCATACCCCTAGACCAACGAGCCTGTATAGCTTACCAATGTTTAAATAATAGTTATAAAATTTAGAAATGTCATCGCTTGTTGCTATTTTCGTTGGCCTTGTGTTATACATTTGACCTTTCTTGTTTTGTTACCTTTGAAATAAGGACGGAAACCTGTTAAAAGTACGGTGCTACAAAGAACTTTATTTAGGTTCTTAATGTATACGATCTCGAAGATTTAATTATATGTGTATGTTCAATCAAACATGAACTAAATGCGTCGGCTGCAAAAGAGCACTGAATGAGTACTACTTCTCAGCACTACAATATTAAGCCTAGTTCACCATGATCCGGATTACTCAAAAATTATGTTTCCGCTGGGGCTCGAACCCAGGACCTTCCGCGTGTGAAGCGGACGTGATTACCACTACACTACGGAAACAGTTGAAGTAAGTGCGAAGTTTTCCATATTTCAAGCAACCGGCGATTAAAAATGATAGTGCAATCAAGATGAATAACATCGGTATGCGCATACAGCAGGTGCGTGTTCGTGTTAATGTTCACCGTCACGGAAATTCTCTTTGCAGGCATTTATCTTTCTTCTGCGCAATCAATTGAAAAAGCAGATTCCTCTGTCTATATGTAGCATGATACTTGTTCGCTAGCTAAATCCGATATCGACAGTGGACAATTTCCTTCTTTGCTTATAAGTCAAGGTGATATCAAGGTAAGTTGTTTTATAGCCTGCACAAACCAAAATAAAACATTCTTCGACAACATTTTAAATAATCGGAAAACAAATGTATGTAGCAAATTTTGATTGAGTATCAACTCCTCTTTCTCTTCGTTTGACCTTTTCCCCATCAGTGACGTGACAACATGCTGAACAATTAATGAGCCAAACTGCTTTGAATGTCAATGGCAGATACAAAAGTACGATTTCATTGAATCCAAACGCATATAAACAGTTCCAAAAATTAACGGGCTCGTCCGGGATTCGAACCCGGGACCTCTCGCACCCAAAGCGAGAATCATACCCCTAGACCAACGAGCCGCTTGATAGTTCCAGCTACATTTTCCGTATTTAACTATAGAATACAATTATTCTTCTTACGTGGCAAAGGGGTTTACCTATCAATATATTCGAAATTCTAAGTTTACGAGAAAGTTGTACCTCACGTTGGTCGAGATCAAACAATAAAAAACCAAATGAAAATTAAACGATAACCATTGTATACTTGTATGCTTTTTTCTCCTGCTGATTATTGTTAATGCATTCTATACTTGACGTTCGAATTTAGCGGTGTATTTTCTTTGATTATCCCACCGACTGGGATTGAAAACAGTTTTGAGATTCGCCACGTGTTGACAATTTGAGACAAAAATAGGGCTCGTCCGGGATTCGAACCCGGGACCTCTCGCACCCTAAGCGAGAATCATACCCCTAGACCAACGAGCCTGTATAGCTTACCAATGTTTAAATAATAGTTATAAAATTTAGAAATGTCATCGCTTGTTGCTATTTTCGTTGGCCTTGTGTTATACATTTGACCTTTCTTGTTTTGTTACCTTTGAAATAAGGACGGAAACCTGTTAAAAGTACGGTGCTACAAAGAACTTTATTTAGGTTCTTAATGTATACGATCTCGAAGATTTAATTATATGTGTATGTTCAATCAAACATGAACTAAATGCGTCGGCTGCAAAAGAGCACTGAATGAGTACTACTTCTCAGCACTACAATATTAAGCCTAGTTCACCATGATCCGGATTACTCAAAAATTATGTTTCCGCTGGGGCTCGAACCCAGGACCTTCCGCGTGTGAAGCGGACGTGATTACCACTACACTACGGAAACAGTTGAAGTAAGTGCGAAGTTTTCCATATTTCAAGCAACCGGCGATTAAAAATGATAGTGCAATCAAGATGAATAACATCGGTATGCGCATACAGCAGGTGCGTGTTCGTGTTAATGTTCACCGTCACGGAAATTCTCTTTGCAGGCATTTATCTTTCTTCTGCGCAATCAATTGAAAAAGCAGATTCCTCTGTCTATATGTAGCATGATACTTGTTCGCTAGCTAAATCCGATATCGACAGTGGACAATTTCCTTCTTTGCTTATAAGTCAAGGTGATATCAAGGTAAGTTGTTTTATAGCCTGCACAAACCAAAATAAAACATTCTTCGACAACATTTTAAATAATCGGAAAACAAATGTATGTAGCAAATTTTGATTGAGTATCAACTCCTCTTTCTCTTCGTTTGACCTTTTCCCCATCAGTGACGTGACAACATGCTGAACAATTAATGAGCCAAACTGCTTTGAATGTCAATGGCAGATACAAAAGTACGATTTCATTGAATCCAAACGCATATAAACAGTTCCAAAAATTAACGGGCTCGTCCGGGATTCGAACCCGGGACCTCTCGCACCCAAAGCGAGAATCATACCCCTAGACCAACGAGCCGCTTGATAGTTCCAGCTACATTTTCCGTATTTAACTATAGAATACAATTATTCTTCTTACGTGGCAAAGGGGTTTACCTATCAATATATTCGAAATTCTAAGTTTACGAGAAAGTTGTACCTCACGTTGGTCGAGATCAAACAATAAAAAACCAAATGAAAATTAAACGATAACCATTGTATACTTGTATGCTTTTTTCTCCTGCTGATTATTGTTAATGCATTCTATACTTGACGTTCGAATTTAGCGGTGTATTTTCTTTGATTATCCCACCGACTGGGATTGAAAACAGTTTTGAGATTCGCCACGTGTTGACAATTTGAGACAAAAATAGGGCTCGTCCGGGATTCGAACCCGGGACCTCTCGCACCCTAAGCGAGAATCATACCCCTAGACCAACGAGCCTGTATAGCTTACCAATGTTTAAATAATAGTTATAAAATTTAGAAATGTCATCGCTTGTTGCTATTTTCGTTGGCCTTGTGTTATACATTTGACCTTTCTTGTTTTGTTACCTTTGAAATAAGGACGGAAACCTGTTAAAAGTACGGTGCTACAAAGAACTTTATTTAGGTTCTTAATGTATACGATCTCGAAGATTTAATTATATGTGTATGTTCAATCAAACATGAACTAAATGCGTCGGCTGCAAAAGAGCACTGAATGAGTACTACTTCTCAGCACTACAATATTAAGCCTAGTTCACCATGATCCGGATTACTCAAAAATTATGTTTCCGCTGGGGCTCGAACCCAGGACCTTCCGCGTGTGAAGCGGACGTGATTACCACTACACTACGGAAACAGTTGAAGTAAGTGCGAAGTTTTCCATATTTCAAGCAACCGGCGATTAAAAATGATAGTGCAATCAAGATGAATAACATCGGTATGCGCATACAGCAGGTGCGTGTTCGTGTTAATGTTCACCGTCACGGAAATTCTCTTTGCAGGCATTTATCTTTCTTCTGCGCAATCAATTGAAAAAGCAGATTCCTCTGTCTATATGTAGCATGATACTTGTTCGCTAGCTAAATCCGATATCGACAGTGGACAATTTCCTTCTTTGCTTATAAGTCAAGGTGATATCAAGGTAAGTTGTTTTATAGCCTGCACAAACCAAAATAAAACATTCTTCGACAACATTTTAAATAATCGGAAAACAAATGTATGTAGCAAATTTTGATTGAGTATCAACTCCTCTTTCTCTTCGTTTGACCTTTTCCCCATCAGTGACGTGACAACATGCTGAACAATTAATGAGCCAAACTGCTTTGAATGTCAATGGCAGATACAAAAGTACGATTTCATTGAATCCAAACGCATATAAACAGTTCCAAAAATTAACGGGCTCGTCCGGGATTCGAACCCGGGACCTCTCGCACCCAAAGCGAGAATCATACCCCTAGACCAACGAGCCGCTTGATAGTTCCAGCTACATTTTCCGTATTTAACTATAGAATACAATTATTCTTCTTACGTGGCAAAGGGGTTTACCTATCAATATATTCGAAATTCTAAGTTTACGAGAAAGTTGTACCTCACGTTGGTCGAGATCAAACAATAAAAAACCAAATGAAAATTAAACGATAACCATTGTATACTTGTATGCTTTTTTCTCCTGCTGATTATTGTTAATGCATTCTATACTTGACGTTCGAATTTAGCGGTGTATTTTCTTTGATTATCCCACCGACTGGGATTGAAAACAGTTTTGAGATTCGCCACGTGTTGACAATTTGAGACAAAAATAGGGCTCGTCCGGGATTCGAACCCGGGACCTCTCGCACCCTAAGCGAGAATCATACCCCTAGACCAACGAGCCTGTATAGCTTACCAATGTTTAAATAATAGTTATAAAATTTAGAAATGTCATCGCTTGTTGCTATTTTCGTTGGCCTTGTGTTATACATTTGACCTTTCTTGTTTTGTTACCTTTGAAATAAGGACGGAAACCTGTTAAAAGTACGGTGCTACAAAGAACTTTATTTAGGTTCTTAATGTATACGATCTCGAAGATTTAATTATATGTGTATGTTCAATCAAACATGAACTAAATGCGTCGGCTGCAAAAGAGCACTGAATGAGTACTACTTCTCAGCACTACAATATTAAGCCTAGTTCACCATGATCCGGATTACTCAAAAATTATGTTTCCGCTGGGGCTCGAACCCAGGACCTTCCGCGTGTGAAGCGGACGTGATTACCACTACACTACGGAAACAGTTGAAGTAAGTGCGAAGTTTTCCATATTTCAAGCAACCGGCGATTAAAAATGATAGTGCAATCAAGATGAATAACATCGGTATGCGCATACAGCAGGTGCGTGTTCGTGTTAATGTTCACCGTCACGGAAATTCTCTTTGCAGGCATTTATCTTTCTTCTGCGCAATCAATTGAAAAAGCAGATTCCTCTGTCTATATGTAGCATGATACTTGTTCGCTAGCTAAATCCGATATCGACAGTGGACAATTTCCTTCTTTGCTTATAAGTCAAGGTGATATCAAGGTAAGTTGTTTTATAGCCTGCACAAACCAAAATAAAACATTCTTCGACAACATTCTAAATAATCGGAAAACAAATGTATGTAGCAAATTTTGATTGAGTATCAACTCCTCTTTCTCTTCGTTTGACCTTTTCCCCATCAGTGACGTGACAACATGCTGAACAATTAATGAGCCAAACTGCTTTGAATGTCAATGGCAGATACAAAAGTACGATTTCATTGAATCCAAACGCATATAAACAGTTCCAAAAATTAACGGGCTCGTCCGGGATTCGAACCCGGGACCTCTCGCACCCAAAGCGAGAATCATACCCCTAGACCAACGAGCCGCTTGATAGTTCCAGCTACATTTTCCGTATTTAACTATAGAATACAATTATTCTTCTTACGTGGCAAAGGGGTTTACCTATCAATATATTCGAAATTCTAAGTTTACGAGAAAGTTGTACCTCACGTTGGTCGAGATCAAACAATAAAAAACCAAATGAAAATTAAACGATAACCATTGTATACTTGTATGCTTTTTTCTCCTGCTGATTATTGTTAATGCATTCTATACTTGACGTTCGAATTTAGCGGTGTATTTTCTTTGATTATCCCACCGACTGGGATTGAAAACAGTTTTGAGATTCGCCACGTGTTGACAATTTGAGACAAAAATAGGGCTCGTCCGGGATTCGAACCCGGGACCTCTCGCACCCTAAGCGAGAATCATACCCCTAGACCAACGAGCCTGTATAGCTTACCAATGTTTAAATAATAGTTATAAAATTTAGAAATGTCATCGCTTGTTGCTATTTTCGTTGGCCTTGTGTTATACATTTGACCTTTCTTGTTTTGTTACCTTTGAAATAAGGACGGAAACCTGTTAAAAGTACGGTGCTACAAAGAACTTTATTTAGGTTCTTAATGTATACGATCTCGAAGATTTAATTATATGTGTATGTTCAATCAAACATGAACTAAATGCGTCGGCTGCAAAAGAGCACTGAATGAGTACTACTTCTCAGCACTACAATATTAAGCCTAGTTCACCATGATCCGGATTACTCAAAAATTATGTTTCCGCTGGGGCTCGAACCCAGGACCTTCCGCGTGTGAAGCGGACGTGATTACCACTACACTACGGAAACAGTTGAAGTAAGTGCGAAGTTTTCCATATTTCAAGCAACCGGCGATTAAAAATGATAGTGCAATCAAGATGAATAACATCGGTATGCGCATACAGCAGGTGCGTGTTCGTGTTAATGTTCACCGTCACGGAAATTCTCTTTGCAGGCATTTATCTTTCTTCTGCGCAATCAATTGAAAAAGCAGATTCCTCTGTCTATATGTAGCATGATACTTGTTCGCTAGCTAAATCCGATATCGACAGTGGACAATTTCCTTCTTTGCTTATAAGTCAAGGTGATATCAAGGTAAGTTGTTTTATAGCCTGCACAAACCAAAATAAAACATTCTTCGACAACATTTTAAATAATCGGAAAACAAATGTATGTAGCAAATTTTGATTGAGTATCAACTCCTCTTTCTCTTCGTTTGACCTTTTCCCCATCAGTGACGTGACAACATGCTGAACAATTAATGAGCCAAACTGCTTTGAATGTCAATGGCAGATACAAAAGTACGATTTCATTGAATCCAAACGCATATAAACAGTTCCAAAAATTAACGGGCTCGTCCGGGATTCGAACCCGGGACCTCTCGCACCCAAAGCGAGAATCATACCCCTAGACCAACGAGCCGCTTGATAGTTCCAGCTACATTTTCCGTATTTAACTATAGAATACAATTATTCTTCTTACGTGGCAAAGGGGTTTACCTATCAATATATTCGAAATTCTAAGTTTACGAGAAAGTTGTACCTCACGTTGGTCGAGATCAAACAATAAAAAACCAAATGAAAATTAAACGATAACCATTGTATACTTGTATGCTTTTTTCTCCTGCTGATTATTGTTAATGCATTCTATACTTGACGTTCGAATTTAGCGGTGTATTTTCTTTGATTATCCCACCGACTGGGATTGAAAACAGTTTTGAGATTCGCCACGTGTTGACAATTTGAGACAAAAATAGGGCTCGTCCGGGATTCGAACCCGGGACCTCTCGCACCCTAAGCGAGAATCATACCCCTAGACCAACGAGCCTGTATAGCTTACCAATGTTTAAATAATAGTTATAAAATTTAGAAATGTCATCGCTTGTTGCTATTTTCGTTGGCCTTGTGTTATACATTTGACCTTTCTTGTTTTGTTACCTTTGAAATAAGGACGGAAACCTGTTAAAAGTACGGTGCTACAAAGAACTTTATTTAGGTTCTTAATGTATACGATCTCGAAGATTTAATTATATGTGTATGTTCAATCAAACATGAACTAAATGCGTCGGCTGCAAAAGAGCACTGAATGAGTACTACTTCTCAGCACTACAATATTAAGCCTAGTTCACCATGATCCGGATTACTCAAAAATTATGTTTCCGCTGGGGCTCGAACCCAGGACCTTCCGCGTGTGAAGCGGACGTGATTACCACTACACTACGGAAACAGTTGAAGTAAGTGCGAAGTTTTCCATATTTCAAGCAACCGGCGATTAAAAATGATAGTGCAATCAAGATGAATAACATCGGTATGCGCATACAGCAGGTGCGTGTTCGTGTTAATGTTCACCGTCACGGAAATTCTCTTTGCAGGCATTTATCTTTCTTCTGCGCAATCAATTGAAAAAGCAGATTCCTCTGTCTATATGTAGCATGATACTTGTTCGCTAGCTAAATCCGATATCGACAGTGGACAATTTCCTTCTTTGCTTATAAGTCAAGGTGATATCAAGGTAAGTTGTTTTATAGCCTGCACAAACCAAAATAAAACATTCTTCGACAACATTTTAAATAATCGGAAAACAAATGTATGTAGCAAATTTTGATTGAGTATCAACTCCTCTTTCTCTTCGTTTGACCTTTTCCCCATCAGTGACGTGACAACATGCTGAACAATTAATGAGCCAAACTGCTTTGAATGTCAATGGCAGATACAAAAGTACGATTTCATTGAATCCAAACGCATATAAACAGTTCCAAAAATTAACGGGCTCGTCCGGGATTCGAACCCGGGACCTCTCGCACCCAAAGCGAGAATCATACCCCTAGACCAACGAGCCGCTTGATAGTTCCAGCTACATTTTCCGTATTTAACTATAGAATACAATTATTCTTCTTACGTGGCAAAGGGGTTTACCTATCAATATATTCGAAATTCTAAGTTTACGAGAAAGTTGTACCTCACGTTGGTCGAGATCAAACAATAAAAAACCAAATGAAAATTAAACGATAACCATTGTATACTTGTATGCTTTTTTCTCCTGCTGATTATTGTTAATGCATTCTATACTTGACGTTCGAATTTAGCGGTGTATTTTCTTTGATTATCCCACCGACTGGGATTGAAAACAGTTTTGAGATTCGCCACGTGTTGACAATTTGAGACAAAAATAGGGCTCGTCCGGGATTCGAACCCGGGACCTCTCGCACCCTAAGCGAGAATCATACCCCTAGACCAACGAGCCTGTATAGCTTACCAATGTTTAAATAATAGTTATAAAATTTAGAAATGTCATCGCTTGTTGCTATTTTCGTTGGCCTTGTGTTATACATTTGACCTTTCTTGTTTTGTTACCTTTGAAATAAGGACGGAAACCTGTTAAAAGTACGGTGCTACAAAGAACTTTATTTAGGTTCTTAATGTATACGATCTCGAAGATTTAATTATATGTGTATGTTCAATCAAACATGAACTAAATGCGTCGGCTGCAAAAGAGCACTGAATGAGTACTACTTCTCAGCACTACAATATTAAGCCTAGTTCACCATGATCCGGATTACTCAAAAATTATGTTTCCGCTGGGGCTCGAACCCAGGACCTTCCGCGTGTGAAGCGGACGTGATTACCACTACACTACGGAAACAGTTGAAGTAAGTGCGAAGTTTTCCATATTTCAAGCAACCGGCGATTAAAAATGATAGTGCAATCAAGATGAATAACATCGGTATGCGCATACAGCAGGTGCGTGTTCGTGTTAATGTTCACCGTCACGGAAATTCTCTTTGCAGGCATTTATCTTTCTTCTGCGCAATCAATTGAAAAAGCAGATTCCTCTGTCTATATGTAGCATGATACTTGTTCGCTAGCTAAATCCGATATCGACAGTGGACAATTTCCTTCTTTGCTTATAAGTCAAGGTGATATCAAGGTAAGTTGTTTTATAGCCTGCACAAACCAAAATAAAACATTCTTCGACAACATTTTAAATAATCGGAAAACAAATGTATGTAGCAAATTTTGATTGAGTATCAACTCCTCTTTCTCTTCGTTTGACCTTTTCCCCATCAGTGACGTGACAACATGCTGAACAATTAATGAGCCAAACTGCTTTGAATGTCAATGGCAGATACAAAAGTACGATTTCATTGAATCCAAACGCATATAAACAGTTCCAAAAATTAACGGGCTCGTCCGGGATTCGAACCCGGGACCTCTCGCACCCAAAGCGAGAATCATACCCCTAGACCAACGAGCCGCTTGATAGTTCCAGCTACATTTTCCGTATTTAACTATAGAATACAATTATTCTTCTTACGTGGCAAAGGGGTTTACCTATCAATATATTCGAAATTCTAAGTTTACGAGAAAGTTGTACCTCACGTTGGTCGAGATCAAACAATAAAAAACCAAATGAAAATTAAACGATAACCATTGTATACTTGTATGCTTTTTTCTCCTGCTGATTATTGTTAATGCATTCTATACTTGACGTTCGAATTTAGCGGTGTATTTTCTTTGATTATCCCACCGACTGGGATTGAAAACAGTTTTGAGATTCGCCACGTGTTGACAATTTGAGACAAAAATAGGGCTCGTCCGGGATTCGAACCCGGGACCTCTCGCACCCTAAGCGAGAATCATACCCCTAGACCAACGAGCCTGTATAGCTTACCAATGTTTAAATAATAGTTATAAAATTTAGAAATGTCATCGCTTGTTGCTATTTTCGTTGGCCTTGTGTTATACATTTGACCTTTCTTGTTTTGTTACCTTTGAAATAAGGACGGAAACCTGTTAAAAGTACGGTGCTACAAAGAACTTTATTTAGGTTCTTAATGTATACGATCTCGAAGATTTAATTATATGTGTATGTTCAATCAAACATGAACTAAATGCGTCGGCTGCAAAAGAGCACTGAATGAGTACTACTTCTCAGCACTACAATATTAAGCCTAGTTCACCATGATCCGGATTACTCAAAAATTATGTTTCCGCTGGGGCTCGAACCCAGGACCTTCCGCGTGTGAAGCGGACGTGATTACCACTACACTACGGAAACAGTTGAAGTAAGTGCGAAGTTTTCCATATTTCAAGCAACCGGCGATTAAAAATGATAGTGCAATCAAGATGAATAACATCGGTATGCGCATACAGCAGGTGCGTGTTCGTGTTAATGTTCACCGTCACGGAAATTCTCTTTGCAGGCATTTATCTTTCTTCTGCGCAATCAATTGAAAAAGCAGATTCCTCTGTCTATATGTAGCATGATACTTGTTCGCTAGCTAAATCCGATATCGACAGTGGACAATTTCCTTCTTTGCTTATAAGTCAAGGTGATATCAAGGTAAGTTGTTTTATAGCCTGCACAAACCAAAATAAAACATTCTTCGACAACATTCTAAATAATCGGAAAACAAATGTATGTAGCAAATTTTGATTGAGTATCAACTCCTCTTTCTCTTCGTTTGACCTTTTCCCCATCAGTGACGTGACAACATGCTGAACAATTAATGAGCCAAACTGCTTTGAATGTCAATGGCAGATACAAAAGTACGATTTCATTGAATCCAAACGCATATAAACAGTTCCAAAAATTAACGGGCTCGTCCGGGATTCGAACCCGGGACCTCTCGCACCCAAAGCGAGAATCATACCCCTAGACCAACGAGCCGCTTGATAGTTCCAGCTACATTTTCCGTATTTAACTATAGAATACAATTATTCTTCTTACGTGGCAAAGGGGTTTACCTATCAATATATTCGAAATTCTAAGTTTACGAGAAAGTTGTACCTCACGTTGGTCGAGATCAAACAATAAAAAACCAAATGAAAATTAAACGATAACCATTGTATACTTGTATGCTTTTTTCTCCTGCTGATTATTGTTAATGCATTCTATACTTGACGTTCGAATTTAGCGGTGTATTTTCTTTGATTATCCCACCGACTGGGATTGAAAACAGTTTTGAGATTCGCCACGTGTTGACAATTTGAGACAAAAATAGGGCTCGTCCGGGATTCGAACCCGGGACCTCTCGCACCCTAAGCGAGAATCATACCCCTAGACCAACGAGCCTGTATAGCTTACCAATGTTTAAATAATAGTTATAAAATTTAGAAATGTCATCGCTTGTTGCTATTTTCGTTGGCCTTGTGTTATACATTTGACCTTTCTTGTTTTGTTACCTTTGAAATAAGGACGGAAACCTGTTAAAAGTACGGTGCTACAAAGAACTTTATTTAGGTTCTTAATGTATACGATCTCGAAGATTTAATTATATGTGTATGTTCAATCAAACATGAACTAAATGCGTCGGCTGCAAAAGAGCACTGAATGAGTACTACTTCTCAGCACTACAATATTAAGCCTAGTTCACCATGATCCGGATTACTCAAAAATTATGTTTCCGCTGGGGCTCGAACCCAGGACCTTCCGCGTGTGAAGCGGACGTGATTACCACTACACTACGGAAACAGTTGAAGTAAGTGCGAAGTTTTCCATATTTCAAGCAACCGGCGATTAAAAATGATAGTGCAATCAAGATGAATAACATCGGTATGCGCATACAGCAGGTGCGTGTTCGTGTTAATGTTCACCGTCACGGAAATTCTCTTTGCAGGCATTTATCTTTCTTCTGCGCAATCAATTGAAAAAGCAGATTCCTCTGTCTATATGTAGCATGATACTTGTTCGCTAGCTAAATCCGATATCGACAGTGGACAATTTCCTTCTTTGCTTATAAGTCAAGGTGATATCAAGGTAAGTTGTTTTATAGCCTGCACAAACCAAAATAAAACATTCTTCGACAACATTTTAAATAATCGGAAAACAAATGTATGTAGCAAATTTTGATTGAGTATCAACTCCTCTTTCTCTTCGTTTGACCTTTTCCCCATCAGTGACGTGACAACATGCTGAACAATTAATGAGCCAAACTGCTTTGAATGTCAATGGCAGATACAAAAGTACGATTTCATTGAATCCAAACGCATATAAACAGTTCCAAAAATTAACGGGCTCGTCCGGGATTCGAACCCGGGACCTCTCGCACCCAAAGCGAGAATCATACCCCTAGACCAACGAGCCGCTTGATAGTTCCAGCTACATTTTCCGTATTTAACTATAGAATACAATTATTCTTCTTACGTGGCAAAGGGGTTTACCTATCAATATATTCGAAATTCTAAGTTTACGAGAAAGTTGTACCTCACGTTGGTCGAGATCAAACAATAAAAAACCAAATGAAAATTAAACGATAACCATTGTATACTTGTATGCTTTTTTCTCCTGCTGATTATTGTTAATGCATTCTATACTTGACGTTCGAATTTAGCGGTGTATTTTCTTTGATTATCCCACCGACTGGGATTGAAAACAGTTTTGAGATTCGCCACGTGTTGACAATTTGAGACAAAAATAGGGCTCGTCCGGGATTCGAACCCGGGACCTCTCGCACCCTAAGCGAGAATCATACCCCTAGACCAACGAGCCTGTATAGCTTACCAATGTTTAAATAATAGTTATAAAATTTAGAAATGTCATCGCTTGTTGCTATTTTCGTTGGCCTTGTGTTATACATTTGACCTTTCTTGTTTTGTTACCTTTGAAATAAGGACGGAAACCTGTTAAAAGTACGGTGCTACAAAGAACTTTATTTAGGTTCTTAATGTATACGATCTCGAAGATTTAATTATATGTGTATGTTCAATCAAACATGAACTAAATGCGTCGGCTGCAAAAGAGCACTGAATGAGTACTACTTCTCAGCACTACAATATTAAGCCTAGTTCACCATGATCCGGATTACTCAAAAATTATGTTTCCGCTGGGGCTCGAACCCAGGACCTTCCGCGTGTGAAGCGGACGTGATTACCACTACACTACGGAAACAGTTGAAGTAAGTGCGAAGTTTTCCATATTTCAAGCAACCGGCGATTAAAAATGATAGTGCAATCAAGATGAATAACATCGGTATGCGCATACAGCAGGTGCGTGTTCGTGTTAATGTTCACCGTCACGGAAATTCTCTTTGCAGGCATTTATCTTTCTTCTGCGCAATCAATTGAAAAAGCAGATTCCTCTGTCTATATGTAGCATGATACTTGTTCGCTAGCTAAATCCGATATCGACAGTGGACAATTTCCTTCTTTGCTTATAAGTCAAGGTGATATCAAGGTAAGTTGTTTTATAGCCTGCACAAACCAAAATAAAACATTCTTCGACAACATTTTAAATAATCGGAAAACAAATGTATGTAGCAAATTTTGATTGAGTATCAACTCCTCTTTCTCTTCGTTTGACCTTTTCCCCATCAGTGACGTGACAACATGCTGAACAATTAATGAGCCAAACTGCTTTGAATGTCAATGGCAGATACAAAAGTACGATTTCATTGAATCCAAACGCATATAAACAGTTCCAAAAATTAACGGGCTCGTCCGGGATTCGAACCCGGGACCTCTCGCACCCAAAGCGAGAATCATACCCCTAGACCAACGAGCCGCTTGATAGTTCCAGCTACATTTTCCGTATTTAACTATAGAATACAATTATTCTTCTTACGTGGCAAAGGGGTTTACCTATCAATATATTCGAAATTCTAAGTTTACGAGAAAGTTGTACCTCACGTTGGTCGAGATCAAACAATAAAAAACCAAATGAAAATTAAACGATAACCATTGTATACTTGTATGCTTTTTTCTCCTGCTGATTATTGTTAATGCATTCTATACTTGACGTTCGAATTTAGCGGTGTATTTTCTTTGATTATCCCACCGACTGGGATTGAAAACAGTTTTGAGATTCGCCACGTGTTGACAATTTGAGACAAAAATAGGGCTCGTCCGGGATTCGAACCCGGGACCTCTCGCACCCTAAGCGAGAATCATACCCCTAGACCAACGAGCCTGTATAGCTTACCAATGTTTAAATAATAGTTATAAAATTTAGAAATGTCATCGCTTGTTGCTATTTTCGTTGGCCTTGTGTTATACATTTGACCTTTCTTGTTTTGTTACCTTTGAAATAAGGACGGAAACCTGTTAAAAGTACGGTGCTACAAAGAACTTTATTTAGGTTCTTAATGTATACGATCTCGAAGATTTAATTATATGTGTATGTTCAATCAAACATGAACTAAATGCGTCGGCTGCAAAAGAGCACTGAATGAGTACTACTTCTCAGCACTACAATATTAAGCCTAGTTCACCATGATCCGGATTACTCAAAAATTATGTTTCCGCTGGGGCTCGAACCCAGGACCTTCCGCGTGTGAAGTGGACGTGATTACCACTACACTACGGAAACAGTTGAAGTAAGTGCGAAGTTTTCCATATTTCAAGCAACCGGCGATTAAAAATGATAGTGCAATCAAGATGAATAACATCGGTATGCGCATACAGCAGGTGCGTGTTCGTGTTAATGTTCACCGTCACGGAAATTCTCTTTGCAGGCATTTATCTTTCTTCTGCGCAATCAATTGAAAAAGCAGATTCCTCTGTCTATATGTAGCATGATACTTGTTCGCTAGCTAAATCCGATATCGACAGTGGACAATTTCCTTCTTTGCTTATAAGTCAAGGTGATATCAAGGTAAGTTGTTTTATAGCCTGCACAAACCAAAATAAAACATTCTTCGACAACATTTTAAATAATCGGAAAACAAATGTATGTAGCAAATTTTGATTGAGTATCAACTCCTCTTTCTCTTCGTTTGACCTTTTCCCCATCAGTGACGTGACAACATGCTGAACAATTAATGAGCCAAACTGCTTTGAATGTCAATGGCAGATACAAAAGTACGATTTCATTGAATCCAAACGCATATAAACAGTTCCAAAAATTAACGGGCTCGTCCGGGATTCGAACCCGGGACCTCTCGCACCCAAAGCGAGAATCATACCCCTAGACCAACGAGCCGCTTGATAGTTCCAGCTACATTTTCCGTATTTAACTATAGAATACAATTATTCTTCTTACGTGGCAAAGGGGTTTACCTATCAATATATTCGAAATTCTAAGTTTACGAGAAAGTTGTACCTCACGTTGGTCGAGATCAAACAATAAAAAACCAAATGAAAATTAAACGATAACCATTGTATACTTGTATGCTTTTTTCTCCTGCTGATTATTGTTAATGCATTCTATACTTGACGTTCGAATTTAGCGGTGTATTTTCTTTGATTATCCCACCGACTGGGATTGAAAACAGTTTTGAGATTCGCCACGTGTTGACAATTTGAGACAAAAATAGGGCTCGTCCGGGATTCGAACCCGGGACCTCTCGCACCCTAAGCGAGAATCATACCCCTAGACCAACGAGCCTGTATAGCTTACCAATGTTTAAATAATAGTTATAAAATTTAGAAATGTCATCGCTTGTTGCTATTTTCGTTGGCCTTGTGTTATACATTTGACCTTTCTTGTTTTGTTACCTTTGAAATAAGGACGGAAACCTGTTAAAAGTACGGTGCTACAAAGAACTTTATTTAGGTTCTTAATGTATACGATCTCGAAGATTTAATTATATGTGTATGTTCAATCAAACATGAACTAAATGCGTCGGCTGCAAAAGAGCACTGAATGAGTACTACTTCTCAGCACTACAATATTAAGCCTAGTTCACCATGATCCGGATTACTCAAAAATTATGTTTCCGCTGGGGCTCGAACCCAGGACCTTCCGCGTGTGAAGCGGACGTGATTACCACTACACTACGGAAACAGTTGAAGTAAGTGCGAAGTTTTCCATATTTCAAGCAACCGGCGATTAAAAATGATAGTGCAATCAAGATGAATAACATCGGTATGCGCATACAGCAGGTGCGTGTTCGTGTTAATGTTCACCGTCACGGAAATTCTCTTTGCAGGCATTTATCTTTCTTCTGCGCAATCAATTGAAAAAGCAGATTCCTCTGTCTATATGTAGCATAATACTTGTTCGCTAGCTAAATCCGATATCGACAGTGGACAATTTCCTTCTTTGCTTATAAGTCAAGGTGATATCAAGGTAAGTTGTTTTATAGCCTGCACAAACCAAAATAAAACATTCTTCGACAACATTTTAAATAATCGGAAAACAAATGTATGTAGCAAATTTTGATTGAGTATCAACTCCTCTTTCTCTTCGTTTGACCTTTTCCCCATCAGTGACGTGACAACATGCTGAACAATTAATGAGCCAAACTGCTTTGAATGTCAATGGCAGATACAAAAGTACGATTTCATTGAATCCAAACGCATATAAACAGTTCCAAAAATTAACGGGCTCGTCCGGGATTCGAACCCGGGACCTCTCGCACCCAAAGCGAGAATCTTTTTTTTTTTTATCTTTATATTTATTAAACCTCAATACTATTTACAACAAGTTTTACATATTATCACAGAAAACATGGAGTCCCTATACTACCATTCTGCAGCATTCTTTCGTCTTACAACCAATACCCATCATACACATCCTATATTTACTTCATTATATTTATAGCACCGTATATAGATACCTAGTATTCAACATTTATTTTAACTGTCTATTCAAAAATTCAACAATGTTCATTTGTAGCGTTTACGGACGGATTCCATTCCTGAAAACGCATTCAACGAAGTCAAAGTGTTTCATAAATAAACAACAAAAATAATAGCTTGCAATTAAGTATATACCACAAAACAATATATATGAATTAAATCACTCACAGAATTATACAAAACTTCACGCAAACCTATCACACAAAAGACTTATAAATAACTTTATCATAATGCCGACATTTTATGACTTTTCACATAGTTAATCATCAGTTGAATTGCTTCCTTCGCTTGATCCGTATAAAAATCCGTCTCTGTTATATCATCAAACTCCTTAAAAAGTAATCGTAAATAATGTTCATATCTTGCATCCCGCTTATCAACCGCTTCAATAGATTTTCTAGTTACATTACATGTAACTATAATGTTCATATCAATTATCTTTCCGATCAAAACATCACCACTTGTACGACTTCTTTTACAAACAATCTTTTCGAATTCTTCATGTTTCGATTCTAAAGAATCTTTATCACATACAATAATACTTTGTTGTTTTATTTCACTTTCTTTACTTTGTTTACGTTTCACTATTTGTTTACGTTTTTCGTTACACTCTATTGTCTCTCCTACAGGTAAATTCCTGTCACTATTAATAGCTTGTTTTACGGGTATATCAACTGTAACTTGTTTTTTAAATGTACATCGTTCTATATTCTCATCCACATGTTCAATTGGAATACTATGTGTGAATGAAGAGGCTCCCAAAAGGGAAATGTCTGTATTCATTGTACGTTCCTCGGATTCATCCACGGTACACGCATCAATGTTCATATTATCAATATCAATACTTTCAATATCATCGACGTTCAAAACTTCTGTGTTACTTTTAGTGTCATTAAATTCTTTCAAACGTTTATTGTCTCTCCTTCTTGCCGAACCAGATTTACGTTTTACCTGCTTATTTGTATCAGTATTCGAAAACATAATCGAAATTCTTGTTTTGTCATTATCACCATGGAAACTATACGTTATAATTCCATATTCCTCACATGCACATTCTATTGCCTTTATTAAAAACTTAGGTAATCTATCCATAACGCACAGTCACAATTTTCATGAATGAAAAAAAATAACCCAAGGGTACCTCTGATCAGGTGCGATACACAATATAGCTGTCAAAATAGTTATTTTAAACAGTTTTTCTCTTAAAAATAGTAGAAATGACTTACTGCAAACAAGGTCCGATAATGGTACACATTTCTCTGCTTGGAATTCCGAGCTTAACCTTGAAAACAGAATCAAAATATCCTACTCTCAAAAGACGTGCACACACTTCAAAATACTGACCGGAAGTCACCCAAAGCGAGAATCATACCCCTAGACCAACGAGCCGCTTGATAGTTCCAGCTACATTTTCCGTATTTAACTATAGAATACAATTATTCTTCTTACGTGGCAAAGGGGTTTACCTATCAATATATTCGAAATTCTAAGTTTACGAGAAAGTTGTACCTCACGTTGGTCGAGATCAAACAATAAAAAACCAAATGAAAATTAAACGATAACCATTGTATACTTGTATGCTTTTTTCTCCTGCTGATTATTGTTAATGCATTCTATACTTGACGTTCGAATTTAGCGGTGTATTTTCTTTGATTATCCCACCGACTGGGATTGAAAACAGTTTTGAGATTCGCCACGTGTTGACAATTTGAGACAAAAATAGGGCTCGTCCGGGATTCGAACCCGGGACCTCTCGCACCCTAAGCGAGAATCATACCCCTAGACCAACGAGCCTGTATAGCTTACCAATGTTTAAATAATAGTTATAAAATTTAGAAATGTCATCGCTTGTTGCTATTTTCGTTGGCCTTGTGTTATACATTTGACCTTTCTTGTTTTGTTACCTTTGAAATAAGGACGGAAACCTGTTAAAAGTACGGTGCTACAAAGAACTTTATTTAGGTTCTTAATGTATACGATCTCGAAGATTTAATTATATGTGTATGTTCAATCAAACATGAACTAAATGCGTCGGCTGCAAAAGAGCACTGAATGAGTACTACTTCTCAGCACTACAATATTAAGCCTAGTTCACCATGATCCGGATTACTCAAAAATTATGTTTCCGCTGGGGCTCGAACCCAGGACCTTCCGCGTGTGAAGCGGACGTGATTACCACTACACTACGGAAACAGTTGAAGTAAGTGCGAAGTTTTCCATATTTCAAGCAACCGGCGATTAAAAATGATAGTGCAATCAAGATGAATAACATCGGTATGCGCATACAGCAGGTGCGTGTTCGTGTTAATGTTCACCGTCACGGAAATTCTCTTTGCAGGCATTTATCTTTCTTCTGCGCAATCAATTGAAAAAGCAGATTCCTCTGTCTATATGTAGCATGATACTTGTTCGCTAGCTAAATCCGATATCGACAGTGGACAATTTCCTTCTTTGCTTATAAGTCAAGGTGATATCAAGGTAAGTTGTTTTATAGCCTGCACAAACCAAAATAAAACATTCTTCGACAACATTTTAAATAATCGGAAAACAAATGTATGTAGCAAATTTTGATTGAGTATCAACTCCTCTTTCTCTTCGTTTGACCTTTTCCCCATCAGTGACGTGACAACATGCTGAACAATTAATGAGCCAAACTGCTTTGAATGTCAATGGCAGATACAAAAGTACGATTTCATTGAATCCAAACGCATATAAACAGTTCCAAAAATTAACGGGCTCGTCCGGGATTCGAACCCGGGACCTCTCGCACCCAAAGCGAGAATCATACCCCTAGACCAACGAGCCGCTTGATAGTTCCAGCTACATTTTCCGTATTTAACTATAGAATACAATTATTCTTCTTACGTGGCAAAGGGGTTTACCTATCAATATATTCGAAATTCTAAGTTTACGAGAAAGTTGTACCTCACGTTGGTCGAGATCAAACAATAAAAAACCAAATGAAAATTAAACGATAACCATTGTATACTTGTATGCTTTTTTCTCCTGCTGATTATTGTTAATGCATTCTATACTTGACGTTCGAATTTAGCGGTGTATTTTCTTTGATTATCCCACCGACTGGGATTGAAAACAGTTTTGAGATTCGCCACGTGTTGACAATTTGAGACAAAAATAGGGCTCGTCCGGGATTCGAACCCGGGACCTCTCGCACCCTAAGCGAGAATCATACCCCTAGACCAACGAGCCTGTATAGCTTACCAATGTTTAAATAATAGTTATAAAATTTAGAAATGTCATCGCTTGTTGCTATTTTCGTTGGCCTTGTGTTATACATTTGACCTTTCTTGTTTTGTTACCTTTGAAATAAGGACGGAAACCTGTTAAAAGTACGGTGCTACAAAGAACTTTATTTAGGTTCTTAATGTATACGATCTCGAAGATTTAATTATATGTGTATGTTCAATCAAACATGAACTAAATGCGTCGGCTGCAAAAGAGCACTGAATGAGTACTACTTCTCAGCACTACAATATTAAGCCTAGTTCACCATGATCCGGATTACTCAAAAATTATGTTTCCGCTGGGGCTCGAACCCAGGACCTTCCGCGTGTGAAGCGGACGTGATTACCACTACACTACGGAAACAGTTGAAGTAAGTGCGAAGTTTTCCATATTTCAAGCAACCGGCGATTAAAAATGATAGTGCAATCAAGATGAATAACATCGGTATGCGCATACAGCAGGTGCGTGTTCGTGTTAATGTTCACCGTCACGGAAATTCTCTTTGCAGGCATTTATCTTTCTTCTGCGCAATCAATTGAAAAAGCAGATTCCTCTGTCTATATGTAGCATGATACTTGTTCGCTAGCTAAATCCGATATCGACAGTGGACAATTTCCTTCTTTGCTTATAAGTCAAGGTGATATCAAGGTAAGTTGTTTTATAGCCTGCACAAACCAAAATAAAACATTCTTCGACAACATTTTAAATAATCGGAAAACAAATGTATGTAGCAAATTTTGATTGAGTATCAACTCCTCTTTCTCTTCGTTTGACCTTTTCCCCATCAGTGACGTGACAACATGCTGAACAATTAATGAGCCAAACTGCTTTGAATGTCAATGGCAGATACAAAAGTACGATTTCATTGAATCCAAACGCATATAAACAGTTCCAAAAATTAACGGGCTCGTCCGGGATTCGAACCCGGGACCTCTCGCACCCAAAGCGAGAATCATACCCCTAGACCAACGAGCCGCTTGATAGTTCCAGCTACATTTTCCGTATTTAACTATAGAATACAATTATTCTTCTTACGTGGCAAAGGGGTTTACCTATCAATATATTCGAAATTCTAAGTTTACGAGAAAGTTGTACCTCACGTTGGTCGAGATCAAACAATAAAAAACCAAATGAAAATTAAACGATAACCATTGTATACTTGTATGCTTTTTTCTCCTGCTGATTATTGTTAATGCATTCTATACTTGACGTTCGAATTTAGCGGTGTATTTTCTTTGATTATCCCACCGACTGGGATTGAAAACAGTTTTGAGATTCGCCACGTGTTGACAATTTGAGACAAAAATAGGGCTCGTCCGGGATTCGAACCCGGGACCTCTCGCACCCTAAGCGAGAATCATACCCCTAGACCAACGAGCCTGTATAGCTTACCAATGTTTAAATAATAGTTATAAAATTTAGAAATGTCATCGCTTGTTGCTATTTTCGTTGGCCTTGTGTTATACATTTGACCTTTCTTGTTTTGTTACCTTTGAAATAAGGACGGAAACCTGTTAAAAGTACGGTGCTACAAAGAACTTTATTTAGGTTCTTAATGTATACGATCTCGAAGATTTAATTATATGTGTATGTTCAATCAAACATGAACTAAATGCGTCGGCTGCAAAAGAGCACTGAATGAGTACTACTTCTCAGCACTACAATATTAAGCCTAGTTCACCATGATCCGGATTACTCAAAAATTATGTTTCCGCTGGGGCTCGAACCCAGGACCTTCCGCGTGTGAAGCGGACGTGATTACCACTACACTACGGAAACAGTTGAAGTAAGTGCGAAGTTTTCCATATTTCAAGCAACCGGCGATTAAAAATGATAGTGCAATCAAGATGAATAACATCGGTATGCGCATACAGCAGGTGCGTGTTCGTGTTAATGTTCACCGTCACGGAAATTCTCTTTGCAGGCATTTATCTTTCTTCTGCGCAATCAATTGAAAAAGCAGATTCCTCTGTCTATATGTAGCATGATACTTGTTCGCTAGCTAAATCCGATATCGACAGTGGACAATTTCCTTCTTTGCTTATAAGTCAAGGTGATATCAAGGTAAGTTGTTTTATAGCCTGCACAAACCAAAATAAAACATTCTTCGACAACATTTTAAATAATCGGAAAACAAATGTATGTAGCAAATTTTGATTGAGTATCAACTCCTCTTTCTCTTCGTTTGACCTTTTCCCCATCAGTGACGTGACAACATGCTGAACAATTAATGAGCCAAACTGCTTTGAATGTCAATGGCAGATACAAAAGTACGATTTCATTGAATCCAAACGCATATAAACAGTTCCAAAAATTAACGGGCTCGTCCGGGATTCGAACCCGGGACCTCTCGCACCCAAAGCGAGAATCATACCCCTAGACCAACGAGCCGCTTGATAGTTCCAGCTACATTTTCCGTATTTAACTATAGAATACAATTATTCTTCTTACGTGGCAAAGGGGTTTACCTATCAATATATTCGAAATTCTAAGTTTACGAGAAAGTTGTACCTCACGTTGGTCGAGATCAAACAATAAAAAACCAAATGAAAATTAAACGATAACCATTGTATACTTGTATGCTTTTTTCTCCTGCTGATTATTGTTAATGCATTCTATACTTGACGTTCGAATTTAGCGGTGTATTTTCTTTGATTATCCCACCGACTGGGATTGAAAACAGTTTTGAGATTCGCCACGTGTTGACAATTTGAGACAAAAATAGGGCTCGTCCGGGATTCGAACCCGGGACCTCTCGCACCCTAAGCGAGAATCATACCCCTAGACCAACGAGCCTGTATAGCTTACCAATGTTTAAATAATAGTTATAAAATTTAGAAATGTCATCGCTTGTTGCTATTTTCGTTGGCCTTGTGTTATACATTTGACCTTTCTTGTTTTGTTACCTTTGAAATAAGGACGGAAACCTGTTAAAAGTACGGTGCTACAAAGAACTTTATTTAGGTTCTTAATGTATACGATCTCGAAGATTTAATTATATGTGTATGTTCAATCAAACATGAACTAAATGCGTCGGCTGCAAAAGAGCACTGAATGAGTACTACTTCTCAGCACTACAATATTAAGCCTAGTTCACCATGATCCGGATTACTCAAAAATTATGTTTCCGCTGGGGCTCGAACCCAGGACCTTCCGCGTGTGAAGCGGACGTGATTACCACTACACTACGGAAACAGTTGAAGTAAGTGCGAAGTTTTCCATATTTCAAGCAACCGGCGATTAAAAATGATAGTGCAATCAAGATGAATAACATCGGTATGCGCATACAGCAGGTGCGTGTTCGTGTTAATGTTCACCGTCACGGAAATTCTCTTTGCAGGCATTTATCTTTCTTCTGCGCAATCAATTGAAAAAGCAGATTCCTCTGTCTATATGTAGCATGATACTTGTTCGCTAGCTAAATCCGATATCGACAGTGGACAATTTCCTTCTTTGCTTATAAGTCAAGGTGATATCAAGGTAAGTTGTTTTATAGCCTGCACAAACCAAAATAAAACATTCTTCGACAACATTTTAAATAATCGGAAAACAAATGTATGTAGCAAATTTTGATTGAGTATCAACTCCTCTTTCTCTTCGTTTGACCTTTTCCCCATCAGTGACGTGACAACATGCTGAACAATTAATGAGCCAAACTGCTTTGAATGTCAATGGCAGATACAAAAGTACGATTTCATTGAATCCAAACGCATATAAACAGTTCCAAAAATTAACGGGCTCGTCCGGGATTCGAACCCGGGACCTCTCGCACCCAAAGCGAGAATCATACCCCTAGACCAACGAGCCGCTTGATAGTTCCAGCTACATTTTCCGTATTTAACTATAGAATACAATTATTCTTCTTACGTGGCAAAGGGGTTTACCTATCAATATATTCGAAATTCTAAGTTTACGAGAAAGTTGTACCTCACGTTGGTCGAGATCAAACAATAAAAAACCAAATGAAAATTAAACGATAACCATTGTATACTTGTATGCTTTTTTCTCCTGCTGATTATTGTTAATGCATTCTATACTTGACGTTCGAATTTAGCGGTGTATTTTCTTTGATTATCCCACCGACTGGGATTGAAAACAGTTTTGAGATTCGCCACGTGTTGACAATTTGAGACAAAAATAGGGCTCGTCCGGGATTCGAACCCGGGACCTCTCGCACCCTAAGCGAGAATCATACCCCTAGACCAACGAGCCTGTATAGCTTACCAATGTTTAAATAATAGTTATAAAATTTAGAAATGTCATCGCTTGTTGCTATTTTCGTTGGCCTTGTGTTATACATTTGACCTTTCTTGTTTTGTTACCTTTGAAATAAGGACGGAAACCTGTTAAAAGTACGGTGCTACAAAGAACTTTATTTAGGTTCTTAATGTATACGATCTCGAAGATTTAATTATATGTGTATGTTCAATCAAACATGAACTAAATGCGTCGGCTGCAAAAGAGCACTGAATGAGTACTACTTCTCAGCACTACAATATTAAGCCTAGTTCACCATGATCCGGATTACTCAAAAATTATGTTTCCGCTGGGGCTCGAACCCAGGACCTTCCGCGTGTGAAGCGGACGTGATTACCACTACACTACGGAAACAGTTGAAGTAAGTGCGAAGTTTTCCATATTTCAAGCAACCGGCGATTAAAAATGATAGTGCAATCAAGATGAATAACATCGGTATGCGCATACAGCAGGTGCGTGTTCGTGTTAATGTTCACCGTCACGGAAATTCTCTTTGCAGGCATTTATCTTTCTTCTGCGCAATCAATTGAAAAAGCAGATTCCTCTGTCTATATGTAGCATGATACTTGTTCGCTAGCTAAATCCGATATCGACAGTGGACAATTTCCTTCTTTGCTTATAAGTCAAGGTGATATCAAGGTAAGTTGTTTTATAGCCTGCACAAACCAAAATAAAACATTCTTCGACAACATTTTAAATAATCGGAAAACAAATGTATGTAGCAAATTTTGATTGAGTATCAACTCCTCTTTCTCTTCGTTTGACCTTTTCCCCATCAGTGACGTGACAACATGCTGAACAATTAATGAGCCAAACTGCTTTGAATGTCAATGGCAGATACAAAAGTACGATTTCATTGAATCCAAACGCATATAAACAGTTCCAAAAATTAACGGGCTCGTCCGGGATTCGAACCCGGGACCTCTCGCACCCAAAGCGAGAATCATACCCCTAGACCAACGAGCCGCTTGATAGTTCCAGCTACATTTTCCGTATTTAACTATAGAATACAATTATTCTTCTTACGTGGCAAAGGGGTTTACCTATCAATATATTCGAAATTCTAAGTTTACGAGAAAGTTGTACCTCACGTTGGTCGAGATCAAACAATAAAAAACCAAATGAAAATTAAACGATAACCATTGTATACTTGTATGCTTTTTTCTCCTGCTGATTATTGTTAATGCATTCTATACTTGACGTTCGAATTTAGCGGTGTATTTTCTTTGATTATCCCACCGACTGGGATTGAAAACAGTTTTGAGATTCGCCACGTGTTGACAATTTGAGACAAAAATAGGGCTCGTCCGGGATTCGAACCCGGGACCTCTCGCACCCTAAGCGAGAATCATACCCCTAGACCAACGAGCCTGTATAGCTTACCAATGTTTAAATAATAGTTATAAAATTTAGAAATGTCATCGCTTGTTGCTATTTTCGTTGGCCTTGTGTTATACATTTGACCTTTCTTGTTTTGTTACCTTTGAAATAAGGACGGAAACCTGTTAAAAGTACGGTGCTACAAAGAACTTTATTTAGGTTCTTAATGTATACGATCTCGAAGATTTAATTATATGTGTATGTTCAATCAAACATGAACTAAATGCGTCGGCTGCAAAAGAGCACTGAATGAGTACTACTTCTCTATTAAGCCTAGTTCACCATGATCCGGATTACTCAAAAATTATGTTTCCGCTGGGGCTCGAACCCAGGACCTTCCGCGTGTGAAGCGGACGTGATTACCACTACACTACGGAAACAGTTGAAGTAAGTGCGAAGTTTTCCATATTTCAAGCAACCGGCGATTAAAAATGATAGTGCAATCAAGATGAATAACATCGGTATGCGCATACAGCAGGTGCGTGTTCGTGTTAATGTTCACCGTCACGGAAATTCTCTTTGCAGGCATTTATCTTTCTTCTGCGCAATCAATTGAAAAAGCAGATTCCTCTGTCTATATGTAGCATGATACTTGTTCGCTAGCTAAATCCGATATCGACAGTGGACAATTTCCTTCTTTGCTTATAAGTCAAGGTGATATCAAGGTAAGTTGTTTTATAGCCTGCACAAACCAAAATAAAACATTCTTCGACAACATTTTAAATAATCGGAAAACAAATGTATGTAGCAAATTTTGATTGAGTATCAACTCCTCTTTCTCTTCGTTTGACCTTTTCCCCATCAGTGACGTGACAACATGCTGAACAATTAATGAGCCAAACTGCTTTGAATGTCAATGGCAGATACAAAAGTACGATTTCATTGAATCCAAACGCATATAAACAGTTCCAAAAATTAACGGGCTCGTCCGGGATTCGAACCCGGGACCTCTCGCACCCAAAGCGAGAATCATACCCCTAGACCAACGAGCCGCTTGATAGTTCCAGCTACATTTTCCGTATTTAACTATAGAATACAATTATTCTTCTTACGTGGCAAAGGGGTTTACCTATCAATATATTCGAAATTCTAAGTTTACGAGAAAGTTGTACCTCACGTTGGTCGAGATCAAACAATAAAAAACCAAATGAAAATTAAACGATAACCATTGTATACTTGTATGCTTTTTTCTCCTGCTGATTATTGTTAATGCATTCTATACTTGACGTTCGAATTTAGCGGTGTATTTTCTTTGATTATCCCACCGACTGGGATTGAAAACAGTTTTGAGATTCGCCACGTGTTGACAATTTGAGACAAAAATAGGGCTCGTCCGGGATTCGAACCCGGGACCTCTCGCACCCTAAGCGAGAATCATACCCCTAGACCAACGAGCCTGTATAGCTTACCAATGTTTAAATAATAGTTATAAAATTTAGAAATGTCATCGCTTGTTGCTATTTTCGTTGGCCTTGTGTTATACATTTGACCTTTCTTGTTTTGTTACCTTTGAAATAAGGACGGAAACCTGTTAAAAGTACGGTGCTACAAAGAACTTTATTTAGGTTCTTAATGTATACGATCTCGAAGATTTAATTATATGTGTATGTTCAATCAAACATGAACTAAATGCGTCGGCTGCAAAAGAGCACTGAATGAGTACTACTTCTCTATTAAGCCTAGTTCACCATGATCCGGATTACTCAAAAATTATGTTTCCGCTGGGGCTCGAACCCAGGACCTTCCGCGTGTGAAGCGGACGTGATTACCACTACACTACGGAAACAGTTGAAGTAAGTGCGAAGTTTTCCATATTTCAAGCAACCGGCGATTAAAAATGATAGTGCAATCAAGATGAATAACATCGGTATGCGCATACAGCAGGTGCGTGTTCGTGTTAATGTTCACCGTCACGGAAATTCTCTTTGCAGGCATTTATCTTTCTTCTGCGCAATCAATTGAAAAAGCAGATTCCTCTGTCTATATGTAGCATGATACTTGTTCGCTAGCTAAATCCGATATCGACAGTGGACAATTTCCTTCTTTGCTTATAAGTCAAGGTGATATCAAGGTAAGTTGTTTTATAGCCTGCACAAACCAAAATAAAACATTCTTCGACAACATTTTAAATAATCGGAAAACAAATGTATGTAGCAAATTTTGATTGAGTATCAACTCCTCTTTCTCTTCGTTTGACCTTTTCCCCATCAGTGACGTGACAACATGCTGAACAATTAATGAGCCAAACTGCTTTGAATGTCAATGGCAGATACAAAAGTACGATTTCATTGAATCCAAACGCATATAAACAGTTCCAAAAATTAACGGGCTCGTCCGGGATTCGAACCCGGGACCTCTCGCACCCAAAGCGAGAATCATACCCCTAGACCAACGAGCCGCTTGATAGTTCCAGCTACATTTTCCGTATTTAACTATAGAATACAATTATTCTTCTTACGTGGCAAAGGGGTTTACCTATCAATATATTCGAAATTCTAAGTTTACGAGAAAGTTGTACCTCACGTTGGTCGAGATCAAACAATAAAAAACCAAATGAAAATTAAACGATAACCATTGTATACTTGTATGCTTTTTTCTCCTGCTGATTATTGTTAATGCATTCTATACTTGACGTTCGAATTTAGCGGTGTATTTTCTTTGATTATCCCACCGACTGGGATTGAAAACAGTTTTGAGATTCGCCACGTGTTGACAATTTGAGACAAAAATAGGGCTCGTCCGGGATTCGAACCCGGGACCTCTCGCACCCTAAGCGAGAATCATACCCCTAGACCAACGAGCCTGTATAGCTTACCAATGTTTAAATAATAGTTATAAAATTTAGAAATGTCATCGCTTGTTGCTATTTTCGTTGGCCTTGTGTTATACATTTGACCTTTCTTGTTTTGTTACCTTTGAAATAAGGACGGAAACCTGTTAAAAGTACGGTGCTACAAAGAACTTTATTTAGGTTCTTAATGTATACGATCTCGAAGATTTAATTATATGTGTATGTTCAATCAAACATGAACTAAATGCGTCGGCTGCAAAAGAGCACTGAATGAGTACTACTTCTCAGCACTACAATATTAAGCCTAGTTCACCATGATCCGGATTACTCAAAAATTATGTTTCCGCTGGGGCTCGAACCCAGGACCTTCCGCGTGTGAAGCGGACGTGATTACCACTACACTACGGAAACAGTTGAAGTAAGTGCGAAGTTTTCCATATTTCAAGCAACCGGCGATTAAAAATGATAGTGCAATCAAGATGAATAACATCGGTATGCGCATACAGCAGGTGCGTGTTCGTGTTAATGTTCACCGTCACGGAAATTCTCTTTGCAGGCATTTATCTTTCTTCTGCGCAATCAATTGAAAAAGCAGATTCCTCTGTCTATATGTAGCATGATACTTGTTCGCTAGCTAAATCCGATATCGACAGTGGACAATTTCCTTCTTTGCTTATAAGTCAAGGTGATATCAAGGTAAGTTGTTTTATAGCCTGCACAAACCAAAATAAAACATTCTTCGACAACATTTTAAATAATCGGAAAACAAATGTATGTAGCAAATTTTGATTGAGTATCAACTCCTCTTTCTCTTCGTTTGACCTTTTCCCCATCAGTGACGTGACAACATGCTGAACAATTAATGAGCCAAACTGCTTTGAATGTCAATGGCAGATACAAAAGTACGATTTCATTGAATCCAAACGCATATAAACAGTTCCAAAAATTAACGGGCTCGTCCGGGATTCGAACCCGGGACCTCTCGCACCCAAAGCGAGAATCATACCCCTAGACCAACGAGCCGCTTGATAGTTCCAGCTACATTTTCCGTATTTAACTATAGAATACAATTATTCTTCTTACGTGGCAAAGGGGTTTACCTATCAATATATTCGAAATTCTAAGTTTACGAGAAAGTTGTACCTCACGTTGGTCGAGATCAAACAATAAAAAACCAAATGAAAATTAAACGATAACCATTGTATACTTGTATGCTTTTTTCTCCTGCTGATTATTGTTAATGCATTCTATACTTGACGTTCGAATTTAGCGGTGTATTTTCTTTGATTATCCCACCGACTGGGATTGAAAACAGTTTTGAGATTCGCCACGTGTTGACAATTTGAGACAAAAATAGGGCTCGTCCGGGATTCGAACCCGGGACCTCTCGCACCCTAAGCGAGAATCATACCCCTAGACCAACGAGCCTGTATAGCTTACCAATGTTTAAATAATAGTTATAAAATTTAGAAATGTCATCGCTTGTTGCTATTTTCGTTGGCCTTGTGTTATACATTTGACCTTTCTTGTTTTGTTACCTTTGAAATAAGGACGGAAACCTGTTAAAAGTACGGTGCTACAAAGAACTTTATTTAGGTTCTTAATGTATACGATCTCGAAGATTTAATTATATGTGTATGTTCAATCAAACATGAACTAAATCCGTCGGCTGCAAAAGAGCACTGAATGAGTACTACTTCTCAGCACTACAATATTAAGCCTAGTTCACCATGATCCGGATTACTCAAAAATTATGTTTCCGCTGGGGCTCGAACCCAGGACCTTCCGCGTGTGAAGCGGACGTGATTACCACTACACTACGGAAACAGTTGAAGTAAGTGCGAAGTTTTCCATATTTCAAGCAACCGGCGATTAAAAATGATAGTGCAATCAAGATGAATAACATCGGTATGCGCATACAGCAGGTGCGTGTTCGTGTTAATGTTCACCGTCACGGAAATTCTCTTTGCAGGCATTTATCTTTCTTCTGCGCAATCAATTGAAAAAGCAGATTCCTCTGTCTATATGTAGCATGATACTTGTTCGCTAGCTAAATCCGATATCGACAGTGGACAATTTCCTTCTTTGCTTATAAGTCAAGGTGATATCAAGGTAAGTTGTTTTATAGCCTGCACAAACCAAAATAAAACATTCTTCGACAACATTTTAAATAATCGGAAAACAAATGTATGTAGCAAATTTTGATTGAGTATCAACTCCTCTTTCTCTTCGTTTGACCTTTTCCCCATCAGTGACGTGACAACATGCTGAACAATTAATGAGCCAAACTGCTTTGAATGTCAATGGCAGATACAAAAGTACGATTTCATTGAATCCAAACGCATATAAACAGTTCCAAAAATTAACGGGCTCGTCCGGGATTCGAACCCGGGACCTCTCGCACCCAAAGCGAGAATCATACCCCTAGACCAACGAGCCGCTTGATAGTTCCAGCTACATTTTCCGTATTTAACTATAGAATACAATTATTCTTCTTACGTGGCAAAGGGGTTTACCTATCAATATATTCGAAATTCTAAGTTTACGAGAAAGTTGTACCTCACGTTGGTCGAGATCAAACAATAAAAAACCAAATGAAAATTAAACGATAACCATTGTATACTTGTATGCTTTTTTCTCCTGCTGATTATTGTTAATGCATTCTATACTTGACGTTCGAATTTAGCGGTGTATTTTCTTTGATTATCCCACCGACTGGGATTGAAAACAGTTTTGAGATTCGCCACGTGTTGACAATTTGAGACAAAAATAGGGCTCGTCCGGGATTCGAACCCGGGACCTCTCGCACCCTAAGCGAGAATCATACCCCTAGACCAACGAGCCTGTATAGCTTACCAATGTTTAAATAATAGTTATAAAATTTAGAAATGTCATCGCTTGTTGCTATTTTCGTTGGCCTTGTGTTATACATTTGACCTTTCTTGTTTTGTTACCTTTGAAATAAGGACGGAAACCTGTTAAAAGTACGGTGCTACAAAGAACTT
Source organism: Mytilus californianus (assembly GCF_021869535.1). Classification (NCBI taxonomy): domain Eukaryota; kingdom Metazoa; phylum Mollusca; class Bivalvia; order Mytilida; family Mytilidae; genus Mytilus; species Mytilus californianus. Next base: position 12,394,293 of record NW_026262667.1, read on the forward strand.
TATTTAGGTTCTTAATGTATACGATCTCGAAGATTTAATTATATGTGTATGTTCAATCAAACATGAACTAAATGCGTCGGCTGCAAAAGAGCACTGAATGAGTACTACTTCTCAGCACTACAATATTAAGCCTAGTTCACCATGATCCGGATTACTCAAAAATTATGTTTCCGCTGGGGCTCGAACCCAGGACCTTCCGCGTGTGAAGCGGACGTGATTACCACTACACTACGGAAACAGTTGAAGTAAGTGCGAAGTTTTCCATATTTCAAGCAACCGGCGATTAAAAATGATAGTGCAATCAAGATGAATAACATCGGTATGCGCATACAGCAGGTGCGTGTTCGTGTTAATGTTCACCGTCACGGAAATTCTCTTTGCAGGCATTTATCTTTCTTCTGCGCAATCAATTGAAAAAGCAGATTCCTCTGTCTATATGTAGCATGATACTTGTTCGCTAGCTAAATCCGATATCGACAGTGGACAATTTCCTTCTTTGCTTATAAGTCAAGGTGATATCAAGGTAAGTTGTTTTATAGCCTGCACAAACCAAAATAAAACATTCTTCGACAACATTTTAAATAATCGGAAAACAAATGTATGTAGCAAATTTTGATTGAGTATCAACTCCTCTTTCTCTTCGTTTGACCTTTTCCCCATCAGTGACGTGACAACATGCTGAACAATTAATGAGCCAAACTGCTTTGAATGTCAATGGCAGATACAAAAGTACGATTTCATTGAATCCAAACTGCTTTGAATGTCAATGGCAGATACAAAAGTACGATTTCATTGAATCCAAACGCATATAAACAGTTCCAAAAATTAACGGGCTCGTCCGGGATTCGAACCCGGGACCTCTCGCACCCAAAGCGAGAATCATACCCCTAGACCAACGAGCCGCTTGATAGTTCCAGCTACATTTTCCGTATTTAACTATAGAATACAATTATTCTTCTTACGTGGCAAAGGGGTTTACCTATCAATATATTCGAAATTCTAAGTTTACGAGAAAGTTGTACCTCACGTTGGTCGAGATCAAACAATAAAAAACCAAATGAAAATTAAACGATAACCATTGTATACTTGTATGCTTTTTTCTCCTGCTGATTATTGTTAATGCATTCTATACTTGACGTTCGAATTTAGCGGTGTATTTTCTTTGATTATCCCACCGACTGGGATTGAAAACAGTTTTGAGATTCGCCACGTGTTGACAATTTGAGACAAAAATAGGGCTCGTCCGGGATTCGAACCCGGGACCTCTCGCACCCTAAGCGAGAATCATACCCCTAGACCAACGAGCCTGTATAGCTTACCAATGTTTAAATAATAGTTATAAAATTTAGAAATGTCATCGCTTGTTGCTATTTTCGTTGGCCTTGTGTTATACATTTGACCTTTCTTGTTTTGTTACCTTTGAAATAAGGACGGAAACCTGTTAAAAGTACGGTGCTACAAAGAACTTTATTTAGGTTCTTAATGTATACGATCTCGAAGATTTAATTATATGTGTATGTTCAATCAAACATGAACTAAATGCGTCGGCTGCAAAAGAGCACTGAATGAGTACTACTTCTCAGCACTACAATATTAAGCCTAGTTCACCATGATCCGGATTACTCAAAAATTATGTTTCCGCTGGGGCTCGAACCCAGGACCTTCCGCGTGTGAAGCGGACGTGATTACCACTACACTACGGAAACAGTTGAAGTAAGTGCGAAGTTTTCCATATTTCAAGCAACCGGCGATTAAAAATGATAGTGCAATCAAGATGAATAACATCGGTATGCGCATACAGCAGGTGCGTGTTCGTGTTAATGTTCACCGTCACGGAAATTCTCTTTGCAGGCATTTATCTTTCTTCTGCGCAATCAATTGAAAAAGCAGATTCCTCTGTCTATATGTAGCATGATACTTGTTCGCTAGCTAAATCCGATATCGACAGTGGACAATTTCCTTCTTTGCTTATAAGTCAAGGTGATATCAAGGTAAGTTGTTTTATAGCCTGCACAAACCAAAATAAAACATTCTTCGACAACATTTTAAATAATCGGAAAACAAATGTATGTAGCAAATTTTGATTGAGTATCAACTCCTCTTTCTCTTCGTTTGACCTTTTCCCCATCAGTGACGTGACAACATGCTGAACAATTAATGAGCCAAACTGCTTTGAATGTCAATGGCAGATACAAAAGTACGATTTCATTGAATCCAAACGCATATAAACAGTTCCAAAAATTAACGGGCTCGTCCGGGATTCGAACCCGGGACCTCTCGCACCCAAAGCGAGAATCATACCCCTAGACCAACGAGCCGCTTGATAGTTCCAGCTACATTTTCCGTATTTAACTATAGAATACAATTATTCTTCTTACGTGGCAAAGGGGTTTACCTATCAATATATTCGAAATTCTAAGTTTACGAGAAAGTTGTACCTCACGTTGGTCGAGATCAAACAATAAAAAACCAAATGAAAATTAAACGATAACCATTGTATACTTGTATGCTTTTTTCTCCTGCTGATTATTGTTAATGCATTCTATACTTGACGTTCGAATTTAGCGGTGTATTTTCTTTGATTATCCCACCGACTGGGATTGAAAACAGTTTTGAGATTCGCCACGTGTTGACAATTTGAGACAAAAATAGGGCTCGTCCGGGATTCGAACCCGGGACCTCTCGCACCCTAAGCGAGAATCATACCCCTAGACCAACGAGCCTGTATAGCTTACCAATGTTTAAATAATAGTTATAAAATTTAGAAATGTCATCGCTTGTTGCTATTTTCGTTGGCCTTGTGTTATACATTTGACCTTTCTTGTTTTGTTACCTTTGAAATAAGGACGGAAACCTGTTAAAAGTACGGTGCTACAAAGAACTTTATTTAGGTTCTTAATGTATACGATCTCGAAGATTTAATTATATGTGTATGTTCAATCAAACATGAACTAAATGCGTCGGCTGCAAAAGAGCACTGAATGAGTACTACTTCTCAGCACTACAATATTAAGCCTAGTTCACCATGATCCGGATTACTCAAAAATTATGTTTCCGCTGGGGCTCGAACCCAGGACCTTCCGCGTGTGAAGCGGACGTGATTACCACTACACTACGGAAACAGTTGAAGTAAGTGCGAAGTTTTCCATATTTCAAGCAACCGGCGATTAAAAATGATAGTGCAATCAAGATGAATAACATCGGTATGCGCATACAGCAGGTGCGTGTTCGTGTTAATGTTCACCGTCACGGAAATTCTCTTTGCAGGCATTTATCTTTCTTCTGCGCAATCAATTGAAAAAGCAGATTCCTCTGTCTATATGTAGCATGATACTTGTTCGCTAGCTAAATCCGATATCGACAGTGGACAATTTCCTTCTTTGCTTATAAGTCAAGGTGATATCAAGGTAAGTTGTTTTATAGCCTGCACAAACCAAAATAAAACATTCTTCGACAACATTTTAAATAATCGGAAAACAAATGTATGTAGCAAATTTTGATTGAGTATCAACTCCTCTTTCTCTTCGTTTGACCTTTTCCCCATCAGTGACGTGACAACATGCTGAACAATTAATGAGCCAAACTGCTTTGAATGTCAATGGCAGATACAAAAGTACGATTTCATTGAATCCAAACGCATATAAACAGTTCCAAAAATTAACGGGCTCGTCCGGGATTCGAACCCGGGACCTCTCGCACCCAAAGCGAGAATCATACCCCTAGACCAACGAGCCGCTTGATAGTTCCAGCTACATTTTCCGTATTTAACTATAGAATACAATTATTCTTCTTACGTGGCAAAGGGGTTTACCTATCAATATATTCGAAATTCTAAGTTTACGAGAAAGTTGTACCTCACGTTGGTCGAGATCAAACAATAAAAAACCAAATGAAAATTAAACGATAACCATTGTATACTTGTATGCTTTTTTCTCCTGCTGATTATTGTTAATGCATTCTATACTTGACGTTCGAATTTAGCGGTGTATTTTCTTTGATTATCCCACCGACTGGGATTGAAAACAGTTTTGAGATTCGCCACGTGTTGACAATTTGAGACAAAAATAGGGCTCGTCCGGGATTCGAACCCGGGACCTCTCGCACCCTAAGCGAGAATCATACCACTAGACCAACGAGCCTGTATAGCTTACCAATGTTTAAATAATAGTTATAAAATTTAGAAATGTCATCGCTTGTTGCTATTTTCGTTGGCCTTGTGTTATACATTTGACCTTTCTTGTTTTGTTACCTTTGAAATAAGGACGGAAACCTGTTAAAAGTACGGTGCTACAAAGAACTTTATTTAGGTTCTTAATGTATACGATCTCGAAGATTTAATTATATGTGTATGTTCAATCAAACATGAACTAAATGCGTCGGCTGCAAAAGAGCACTGAATGAGTACTACTTCTCAGCACTACAATATTAAGCCTAGTTCACCATGATCCGGATTACTCAAAAATTATGTTTCCGCTGGGGCTCGAACCCAGGACCTTCCGCGTGTGAAGCGGACGTGATTACCACTACACTACGGAAACAGTTGAAGTAAGTGCGAAGTTTTCCATATTTCAAGCAACCGGCGATTAAAAATGATAGTGCAATCAAGATGAATAACATCGGTATGCGCATACAGCAGGTGCGTGTTCGTGTTAATGTTCACCGTCACGGAAATTCTCTTTGCAGGCATTTATCTTTCTTCTGCGCAATCAATTGAAAAAGCAGATTCCTCTGTCTATATGTAGCATGATACTTGTTCGCTAGCTAAATCCGATATCGACAGTGGACAATTTCCTTCTTTGCTTATAAGTCAAGGTGATATCAAGGTAAGTTGTTTTATAGCCTGCACAAACCAAAATAAAACATTCTTCGACAACATTTTAAATAATCGGAAAACAAATGTATGTAGCAAATTTTGATTGAGTATCAACTCCTCTTTCTCTTCGTTTGACCTTTTCCCCATCAGTGACGTGACAACATGCTGAACAATTAATGAGCCAAACTGCTTTGAATGTCAATGGCAGATACAAAAGTACGATTTCATTGAATCCAAACGCATATAAACAGTTCCAAAAATTAACGGGCTCGTCCGGGATTCGAACCCGGGACCTCTCGCACCCAAAGCGAGAATCATACCCCTAGACCAACGAGCCGCTTGATAGTTCCAACTACATTTTCCGTATTTAACTATAGAATACAATTATTCTTCTTACGTGGCAAAGGGGTTTACCTATCAATATATTCGAAATTCTAAGTTTACGAGAAAGTTGTACCTCACGTTGGTCGAGATCAAACAATAAAAAACCAAATGAAAATTAAACGATAACCATTGTATACTTGTATGCTTTTTTCTCCTGCTGATTATTGTTAATGCATTCTATACTTGACGTTCGAATTTAGCGGTGTATTTTCTTTGATTATCCCACCGACTGGGATTGAAAACAGTTTTGAGATTCGCCACGTGTTGACAATTTGAGACAAAAACAGGGCTCGTCCGGGATTCGAACCCGGGACCTCTCGCACCCTAAGCGAGAATCATACCCCTAGACCAACGAGCCTGTATAGCTTACCAATGTTTAAATAATAGTTATAAAATTTAGAAATGTCATCGCTTGTTGCTATTTTCGTTGGCCTTGTGTTATACATTTGACCTTTCTTGTTTTGTTACCTTTGAAATAAGGACGGAAACCTGTTAAAAGTACGGTGCTACAAAGAACTTTATTTAGGTTCTTAATGTATACGATCTCGAAGATTTAATTATATGTGTATGTTCAATCAAACATGAACTAAATGCGTCGGCTGCAAAAGAGCACTGAATGAGTACTACTTCTCAGCACTACAATATTAAGCCTAGTTCACCATGATCCGGATTACTCAAAAATTATGTTTCCGCTGGGGCTCGAACCCAGGACCTTCCGCGTGTGAAGCGGACGTGATTACCACTACACTACGGAAACAGTTGAAGTAAGTGCGAAGTTTTCCATATTTCAAGCAACCGGCGATTAAAAATGATAGTGCAATCAAGATGAATAACATCGGTATGCGCATACAGCAGGTGCGTGTTCGTGTTAATGTTCACCGTCACGGAAATTCTCTTTGCAGGCATTTATCTTTCTTCTGCGCAATCAATTGAAAAAGCAGATTCCTCTGTCTATATGTAGCATGATACTTGTTCGCTAGCTAAATCCGATATCGACAGTGGACAATTTCCTTCTTTGCTTATAAGTCAAGGTGATATCAAGGTAAGTTGTTTTATAGCCTGCACAAACCAAAATAAAACATTCTTCGACAACATTTTAAATAATCGGAAAACAAATGTATGTAGCAAATTTTGATTGAGTATCAACTCCTCTTTCTCTTCGTTTGACCTTTTCCCCATCAGTGACGTGACAACATGCTGAACAATTAATGAGCCAAACTGCTTTGAATGTCAATGGCAGATACAAAAGTACGATTTCATTGAATCCAAACGCATATAAACAGTTCCAAAAATTAACGGGCTCGTCCGGGATTCGAACCCGGGACCTCTCGCACCCAAAGCGAGAATCATACCCCTAGACCAACGAGCCGCTTGATAGTTCCAGCTACATTTTCCGTATTTAACTATAGAATACAATTATTCTTCTTACGTGGCAAAGGGGTTTACCTATCAATATATTCGAAATTCTAAGTTTACGAGAAAGTTGTACCTCACGTTGGTCGAGATCAAACAATAAAAAACCAAATGAAAATTAAACGATAACCATTGTATACTTGTATGCTTTTTTCTCCTGCTGATTATTGTTAATGCATTCTATACTTGACGTTCGAATTTAGCGGTGTATTTTCTTTGATTATCCCACCGACTGGGATTGAAAACAGTTTTGAGATTCGCCACGTGTTGACAATTTGAGACAAAAATAGGGCTCGTCCGGGATTCGAACCCGGGACCTCTCGCACCCTAAGCGAGAATCATACCCCTAGACCAACGAGCCTGTATAGCTTACCAATGTTTAAATAATAGTTATAAAATTTAGAAATGTCATCGCTTGTTGCTATTTTCGTTGGCCTTGTGTTATACATTTGACCTTTCTTGTTTTGTTACCTTTGAAATAAGGACGGAAACCTGTTAAAAGTACGGTGCTACAAAGAACTTTATTTAGGTTCTTAATGTATACGATCTCGAAGATTTAATTATATGTGTATGTTCAATCAAACATGAACTAAATGCGTCGGCTGCAAAAGAGCACTGAATGAGTACTACTTCTCAGCACTACAATATTAAGCCTAGTTCACCATGATCCGGATTACTCAAAAATTATGTTTCCGCTGGGGCTCGAACCCAGGACCTTCCGCGTGTGAAGCGGACGTGATTACCACTACACTACGGAAACAGTTGAAGTAAGTGCGAAGTTTTCCATATTTCAAGCAACCGGCGATTAAAAATGATAGTGCAATCAAGATGAATAACATCGGTATGCGCATACAGCAGGTGCGTGTTCGTGTTAATGTTCACCGTCACGGAAATTCTCTTTGCAGGCATTTATCTTTCTTCTGCGCAATCAATTGAAAAAGCAGATTCCTCTGTCTATATGTAGCATGATACTTGTTCGCTAGCTAAATCCGATATCGACAGTGGACAATTTCCTTCTTTGCTTATAAGTCAAGGTGATATCAAGGTAAGTTGTTTTATAGCCTGCACAAACCAAAATAAAACATTCTTCGACAACATTTTAAATAATCGGAAAACAAATGTATGTAGCAAATTTTGATTGAGTATCAACTCCTCTTTCTCTTCGTTTGACCTTTTCCCCATCAGTGACGTGACAACATGCTGAACAATTAATGAGCCAAACTGCTTTGAATGTCAATGGCAGATACAAAAGTACGATTTCATTGAATCCAAACGCATATAAACAGTTCCAAAAATTAACGGGCTCGTCCGGGATTCGAACCCGGGACCTCTCGCACCCAAAGCGAGAATCATACCCCTAGACCAACGAGCCGCTTGATAGTTCCAGCTACATTTTCCGTATTTAACTATAGAATACAATTATTCTTCTTACGTGGCAAAGGGGTTTACCTATCAATATATTCGAAATTCTAAGTTTACGAGAAAGTTGTACCTCACGTTGGTCGAGATCAAACAATAAAAAACCAAATGAAAATTAAACGATAACCATTGTATACTTGTATGCTTTTTTCTCCTGCTGATTATTGTTAATGCATTCTATACTTGACATTCGAATTTAGCGGTGTATTTTCTTTGATTATCCCACCGACTGGGATTGAAAACAGTTTTGAGATTCGCCACGTGTTGACAATTTGAGACAAAAATAGGGCTCGTCCGGGATTCGAACCCGGGACCTCTCGCACCCTAAGCGAGAATCATACCCCTAGACCAACGAGCCTGTATAGAATACCAATGTTTAAATAATAGTTATAAAATTTAGAAATGTCATCGCTTGTTGCTATTTTCGTTGGCCTTGTGTTATACATTTGACCTTTCTTGTTTTGTTACCTTTGAAATAAGGACGGAAACCTGTTAAAAGTACGGTGCTACAAAGAACTTTATTTAGGTTCTTAATGTATACGATCTCGAAGATTTAATTATATGTGTATGTTCAATCAAACATGAACTAAATGCGTCGGCTGCAAAAGAGCACTGAATGAGTACTACTTCTCAGCACTACAATATTAAGCCTAGTTCACCATGATCCGGATTACTCAAAAATTATGTTTCCGCTGGGGCTCGAACCCAGGACCTTCCGCGTGTGAAGCGGACGTGATTACCACTACACTACGGAAACAGTTGAAGTAAGTGCGAAGTTTTCCATATTTCAAGCAACCGGCGATTAAAAATGATAGTGCAATCAAGATGAATAACATCGGTATGCGCATACAGCAGGTGCGTGTTCGTGTTAATGTTCACCGTCACGGAAATTCTCTTTGCAGGCATTTATCTTTCTTCTGCGCAATCAATTGAAAAAGCAGATTCCTCTGTCTATATGTAGCATGATACTTGTTCGCTAGCTAAATCCGATATCGACAGTGGACAATTTCCTTCTTTGCTTATAAGTCAAGGTGATATCAAGGTAAGTTGTTTTATAGCCTGCACAAACCAAAATAAAACATTCTTCGACAACATTTTAAATAATCGGAAAACAAATGTATGTAGCAAATTTTGATTGAGTATCAACTCCTCTTTCTCTTCGTTTGACCTTTTCCCCATCAGTGACGTGACAACATGCTGAACAATTAATGAGCCAAACTGCTTTGAATGTCAATGGCAGATACAAAAGTACGATTTCATTGAATCCAAACGCATATAAACAGTTCCAAAAATTAACGGGCTCGTCCGGGATTCGAACCCGGGACCTCTCGCACCCAAAGCGAGAATCATACCCCTAGACCAACGAGCCGCTTGATAGTTCCAGCTACATTTTCCGTATTTAACTATAGAATACAATTATTCTTCTTACGTGGCAAAGGGGTTTACCTATCAATATATTCGAAATTCTAAGTTTACGAGAAAGTTGTACCTCACGTTGGTCGAGATCAAACAATAAAAAACCAAATGAAAATTAAACGATAACCATTGTATACTTGTATGCTTTTTTCTCCTGCTGATTATTGTTAATGCATTCTATACTTGACGTTCGAATTTAGCGGTGTATTTTCTTTGATTATCCCACCGACTGGGATTGAAAACAGTTTTGAGATTCGCCACGTGTTGACAATTTGAGACAAAAATAGGGCTCGTCCGGGATTCGAACCCGGGACCTCTCGCACCCTAAGCGAGAATCATACCCCTAGACCAACGAGCCTGTATAGCTTACCAATGTTTAAATAATAGTTATAAAATTTAGAAATGTCATCGCTTGTTGCTATTTTCGTTGGCCTTGTGTTATACATTTGACCTTTCTTGTTTTGTTACCTTTGAAATAAGGACGGAAACCTGTTAAAAGTACGGTGCTACAAAGAACTTTATTTAGGTTCTTAATGTATACGATCTCGAAGATTTAATTATATGTGTATGTTCAATCAAACATGAACTAAATGCGTCGGCTGCAAAAGAGCACTGAATGAGTACTACTTCTCAGCACTACAATATTAAGCCTAGTTCACCATGATCCGGATTACTCAAAAATTATGTTTCCGCTGGGGCTCGAACCCAGGACCTTCCGCGTGTGAAGCGGACGTGATTACCACTACACTACGGAAACAGTTGAAGTAAGTGCGAAGTTTTCCATATTTCAAGCAACCGGCGATTAAAAATGATAGTGCAATCAAGATGAATAACATCGGTATGCGCATACAGCAGGTGCGTGTTCGTGTTAATGTTCACCGTCACGGAAATTCTCTTTGCAGGCATTTATCTTTCTTCTGCGCAATCAATTGAAAAAGCAGATTCCTCTGTCTATATGTAGCATGATACTTGTTCGCTAGCTAAATCCGATATCGACAGTGGACAATTTCCTTCTTTGCTTATAAGTCAAGGTGATATCAAGGTAAGTTGTTTTATAGCCTGCACAAACCAAAATAAAACATTCTTCGACAACATTTTAAATAATCGGAAAACAAATGTATGTAGCAAATTTTGATTGAGTATCAACTCCTCTTTCTCTTCGTTTGACCTTTTCCCCATCAGTGACGTGACAACATGCTGAACAATTAATGAGCCAAACTGCTTTGAATGTCAATGGCAGATACAAAAGTACGATTTCATTGAATCCAAACGCATATAAACAGTTCCAAAAATTAACGGGCTCGTCCGGGATTCGAACCCGGGACCTCTCGCACCCAAAGCGAGAATCATACCCCTAGACCAACGAGCCGCTTGATAGTTCCAGCTACATTTTCCGTATTTAACTATAGAATACAATTATTCTTCTTACGTGGCAAAGGGGTTTACCTATCAATATATTCGAAATTCTAAGTTTACGAGAAAGTTGTACCTCACGTTGGTCGAGATCAAACAATAAAAAACCAAATGAAAATTAAACGATAACCATTGTATACTTGTATGCTTTTTTCTCCTGCTGATTATTGTTAATGCATTCTATACTTGACGTTCGAATTTAGCGGTGTATTTTCTTTGATTATCCCACCGACTGGGATTGAAAACAGTTTTGAGATTCGCCACGTGTTGACAATTTGAGACAAAAATAGGGCTCGTCCGGGATTCGAACCCGGGACCTCTCGCACCCTAAGCGAGAATCATACCCCTAGACCAACGAGCCTGTATAGCTTACCAATGTTTAAATAATAGTTATAAAATTTAGAAATGTCATCGCTTGTTGCTATTTTCGTTGGCCTTGTGTTATACATTTGACCTTTCTTGTTTTGTTACCTTTGAAATAAGGACGGAAACCTGTTAAAAGTACGGTGCTACAAAGAACTTTATTTAGGTTCTTAATGTATACGATCTCGAAGATTTAATTATATGTGTATGTTCAATCAAACATGAACTAAATGCGTCGGCTGCAAAAGAGCACTGAATGAGTACTACTTCTCAGCACTACAATATTAAGCCTAGTTCACCATGATCCGGATTACTCAAAAATTATGTTTCCGCTGGGGCTCGAACCCAGGACCTTCCGCGTGTGAAGCGGACGTGATTACCACTACACTACGGAAACAGTTGAAGTAAGTGCGAAGTTTTCCATATTTCAAGCAACCGGCGATTAAAAATGATAGTGCAATCAAGATGAATAACATCGGTATGCGCATACAGCAGGTGCGTGTTCGTGTTAATGTTCACCGTCACGGAAATTCTCTTTGCAGGCATTTATCTTTCTTCTGCGCAATCAATTGAAAAAGCAGATTCCTCTGTCTATATGTAGCATGATACTTGTTCGCTAGCTAAATCCGATATCGACAGTGGACAATTTCCTTCTTTGCTTATAAGTCAAGGTGATATCAAGGTAAGTTGTTTTATAGCCTGCACAAACCAAAATAAAACATTCTTCGACAACATTTTAAATAATCGGAAAACAAATGTATGTAGCAAATTTTGATTGAGTATCAACTCCTCTTTCTCTTCGTTTGACCTTTTCCCCATCAGTGACGTGACAACATGCTGAACAATTAATGAGCCAAACTGCTTTGAATGTCAATGGCAGATACAAAAGTACGATTTCATTGAATCCAAACGCATATAAACAGTTCCAAAAATTAACGGGCTCGTCCGGGATTCGAACCCGGGACCTCTCGCACCCAAAGCGAGAATCATACCCCTAGACCAACGAGCCGCTTGATAGTTCCAGCTACATTTTCCGTATTTAACTATAGAATACAATTATTCTTCTTACGTGGCAAAGGGGTTTACCTATCAATATATTCGAAATTCTAAGTTTACGAGAAAGTTGTACCTCACGTTGGTCGAGATCAAACAATAAAAAACCAAATGAAAATTAAACGATAACCATTGTATACTTGTATGCTTTTTTCTCCTGCTGATTATTGTTAATGCATTCTATACTTGACGTTCGAATTTAGCGGTGTATTTTCTTTGATTATCCCACCGACTGGGATTGAAAACAGTTTTGAGATTCGCCACGTGTTGACAATTTGAGACAAAAATAGGGCTCGTCCGGGATTCGAACCCGGGACCTCTCGCACCCTAAGCGAGAATCATACCCCTAGACCAACGAGCCTGTATAGCTTACCAATGTTTAAATAATAGTTATAAAATTTAGAAATGTCATCGCTTGTTGCTATTTTCGTTGGCCTTGTGTTATACATTTGACCTTTCTTGTTTTGTTACCTTTGAAATAAGGACGGAAACCTGTTAAAAGTACGGTGCTACAAAGAACTTTATTTAGGTTCTTAATGTATACGATCTCGAAGATTTAATTATATGTGTATGTTCAATCAAACATGAACTAAATGCGTCGGCTGCAAAAGAGCACTGAATGAGTACTACTTCTCAGCACTACAATATTAAGCCTAGTTCACCATGATCCGGATTACTCAAAAATTATGTTTCCGCTGGGGCTCGAACCCAGGACCTTCCGCGTGTGAAGCGGACGTGATTACCACTACACTACGGAAACAGTTGAAGTAAGTGCGAAGTTTTCCATATTTCAAGCAACCGGCGATTAAAAATGATAGTGCAATCAAGATGAATAACATCGGTATGCGCATACAGCAGGTGCGTGTTCGTGTTAATGTTCACCGTCACGGAAATTCTCTTTGCAGGCATTTATCTTTCTTCTGCGCAATCAATTGAAAAAGCAGATTCCTCTGTCTATATGTAGCATGATACTTGTTCGCTAGCTAAATCCGATATCGACAGTGGACAATTTCCTTCTTTGCTTATAAGTCAAGGTGATATCAAGGTAAGTTGTTTTATAGCCTGCACAAACCAAAATAAAACATTCTTCGACAACATTTTAAATAATCGGAAAACAAATGTATGTAGCAAATTTTGATTGAGTATCAACTCCTCTTTCTCTTCGTTTGACCTTTTCCCCATCAGTGACGTGACAACATGCTGAACAATTAATGAGCCAAACTGCTTTGAATGTCAATGGCAGATACAAAAGTACGATTTCATTGAATCCAAACGCATATAAACAGTTCCAAAAATTAACGGGCTCGTCCGGGATTCGAACCCGGGACCTCTCGCACCCAAAGCGAGAATCATACCCCTAGACCAACGAGCCGCTTGATAGTTCCAGCTACATTTTCCGTATTTAACTATAGAATACAATTATTCTTCTTACGTGGCAAAGGGGTTTACCTATCAATATATTCGAAATTCTAAGTTTACGAGAAAGTTGTACCTCACGTTGGTCGAGATCAAACAATAAAAAACCAAATGAAAATTAAACGATAACCATTGTATACTTGTATGCTTTTTTCTCCTGCTGATTATTGTTAATGCATTCTATACTTGACGTTCGAATTTAGCGGTGTATTTTCTTTGATTATCCCACCGACTGGGATTGAAAACAGTTTTGAGATTCGCCACGTGTTGACAATTTGAGACAAAAATAGGGCTCGTCCGGGATTCGAACCCGGGACCTCTCGCACCCTAAGCGAGAATCATACCCCTAGACCAACGAGCCTGTATAGCTTACCAATGTTTAAATAATAGTTATAAAATTTAGAAATGTCATCGCTTGTTGCTATTTTCGTTGGCCTTGTGTTATACATTTGACCTTTCTTGTTTTGTTACCTTTGAAATAAGGACGGAAACCTGTTAAAAGTACGGTGCTACAAAGAACTTTATTTAGGTTCTTAATGTATACGATCTCGAAGATTTAATTATATGTGTATGTTCAATCAAACATGAACTAAATGCGTCGGCTGCAAAAGAGCACTGAATGAGTACTACTTCTCAGCACTACAATATTAAGCCTAGTTCACCATGATCCGGATTACTCAAAAATTATGTTTCCGCTGGGGCTCGAACCCAGGACCTTCCGCGTGTGAAGCGGACGTGATTACCACTACACTACGGAAACAGTTGAAGTAAGTGCGAAGTTTTCCATATTTCAAGCAACCGGCGATTAAAAATGATAGTGCAATCAAGATGAATAACATCGGTATGCGCATACAGCAGGTGCGTGTTCGTGTTAATGTTCACCGTCACGGAAATTCTCTTTGCAGGCATTTATCTTTCTTCTGCGCAATCAATTGAAAAAGCAGATTCCTCTGTCTATATGTAGCATGATACTTGTTCGCTAGCTAAATCCGATATCGACAGTGGACAATTTCCTTCTTTGCTTATAAGTCAAGGTGATATCAAGGTAAGTTGTTTTATAGCCTGCACAAACCAAAATAAAACATTCTTCGACAACATTTTAAATAATCGGAAAACAAATGTATGTAGCAAATTTTGATTGAGTATCAACTCCTCTTTCTCTTCGTTTGACCTTTTCCCCATCAGTGACGTGACAACATGCTGAACAATTAATGAGCCAAACTGCTTTGAATGTCAATGGCAGATACAAAAGTACGATTTCATTGAATCCAAACGCATATAAACAGTTCCAAAAATTAACGGGCTCGTCCGGGATTCGAACCCGGGACCTCTCGCACCCAAAGCGAGAATCATACCCCTAGACCAACGAGCCGCTTGATAGTTCCAGCTACATTTTCCGTATTTAACTATAGAATACAATTATTCTTCTTACGTGGCAAAGGGGTTTACCTATCAATATATTCGAAATTCTAAGTTTACGAGAAAGTTGTACCTCACGTTGGTCGAGATCAAACAATAAAAAACCAAATGAAAATTAAACGATAACCATTGTATACTTGTATGCTTTTTTCTCCTGCTGATTATTGTTAATGCATTCTATACTTGACGTTCGAATTTAGCGGTGTATTTTCTTTGATTATCCCACCGACTGGGATTGAAAACAGTTTTGAGATTCGCCACGTGTTGACAATTTGAGACAAAAATAGGGCTCGTCCGGGATTCGAACCCGGGACCTCTCGCACCCTAAGCGAGAATCATACCCCTAGACCAACGAGCCTGTATAGCTTACCAATGTTTAAATAATAGTTATAAAATTTAGAAATGTCATCGCTTGTTGCTATTTTCGTTGGCCTTGTGTTATACATTTGACCTTTCTTGTTTTGTTACCTTTGAAATAAGGACGGAAACCTGTTAAAAGTACGGTGCTACAAAGAACTTTATTTAGGTTCTTAATGTATACGATCTCGAAGATTTAATTATATGTGTATGTTCAATCAAACATGAACTAAATGCGTCGGCTGCAAAAGAGCACTGAATGAGTACTACTTCTCAGCACTACAATATTAAGCCTAGTTCACCATGATCCGGATTACTCAAAAATTATGTTTCCGCTGGGGCTCGAACCCAGGACCTTCCGCGTGTGAAGCGGACGTGATTACCACTACACTACGGAAACAGTTGAAGTAAGTGCGAAGTTTTCCATATTTCAAGCAACCGGCGATTAAAAATGATAGTGCAATCAAGATGAATAACATCGGTATGCGCATACAGCAGGTGCGTGTTCGTGTTAATGTTCACCGTCACGGAAATTCTCTTTGCAGGCATTTATCTTTCTTCTGCGCAATCAATTGAAAAAGCAGATTCCTCTGTCTATATGTAGCATGATACTTGTTCGCTAGCTAAATCCGATATCGACAGTGGACAATTTCCTTCTTTGCTTATAAGTCAAGGTGATATCAAGGTAAGTTGTTTTATAGCCTGCACAAACCAAAATAAAACATTCTTCGACAACATTTTAAATAATCGGAAAACAAATGTATGTAGCAAATTTTGATTGAGTATCAACTCCTCTTTCTCTTCGTTTGACCTTTTCCCCATCAGTGACGTGACAACATGCTGAACAATTAATGAGCCAAACTGCTTTGAATGTCAATGGCAGATACAAAAGTACGATTTCATTGAATCCAAACGCATATAAACAGTTCCAAAAATTAACGGGCTCGTCCGGGATTCGAACCCGGGACCTCTCGCACCCAAAGCGAGAATCATACCCCTAGACCAACGAGCCGCTTGATAGTTCCAGCTACATTTTCCGTATTTAACTATAGAATACAATTATTCTTCTTACGTGGCAAAGGGGTTTACCTATCAATATATTCGAAATTCTAAGTTTACGAGAAAGTTGTACCTCACGTTGGTCGAGATCAAACAATAAAAAACCAAATGAAAATTAAACGATAACCATTGTATACTTGTATGCTTTTTTCTCCTGCTGATTATTGTTAATGCATTCTATACTTGACGTTCGAATTTAGCGGTGTATTTTCTTTGATTATCCCACCGACTGGGATTGAAAACAGTTTTGAGATTCGCCACGTGTTGACAATTTGAGACAAAAATAGGGCTCGTCCGGGATTCGAACCCGGGACCTCTCGCACCCTAAGCGAGAATCATACCCCTAGACCAACGAGCCTGTATAGCTTACCAATGTTTAAATAATAGTTATAAAATTTAGAAATGTCATCGCTTGTTGCTATTTTCGTTGGCCTTGTGTTATACATTTGACCTTTCTTGTTTTGTTACCTTTGAAATAAGGACGGAAACCTGTTAAAAGTACGGTGCTACAAAGAACTTTATTTAGGTTCTTAATGTATACGATCTCGAAGATTTAATTATATGTGTATGTTCAATCAAACATGAACTAAATGCGTCGGCTGCAAAAGAGCACTGAATGAGTACTACTTCTCAGCACTACAATATTAAGCCTAGTTCACCATGATCCGGATTACTCAAAAATTATGTTTCCGCTGGGGCTCGAACCCAGGACCTTCCGCGTGTGAAGCGGACGTGATTACCACTACACTACGGAAACAGTTGAAGTAAGTGCGAAGTTTTCCATATTTCAAGCAACCGGCGATTAAAAATGATAGTGCAATCAAGATGAATAACATCGGTATGCGCATACAGCAGGTGCGTGTTCGTGTTAATGTTCACCGTCACGGAAATTCTCTTTGCAGGCATTTATCTTTCTTCTGCGCAATCAATTGAAAAAGCAGATTCCTCTGTCTATATGTAGCATGATACTTGTTCGCTAGCTAAATCCGATATCGACAGTGGACAATTTCCTTCTTTGCTTATAAGTCAAGGTGATATCAAGGTAAGTTGTTTTATAGCCTGCACAAACCAAAATAAAACATTCTTCGACAACATTTTAAATAATCGGAAAACAAATGTATGTAGCAAATTTTGATTGAGTATCAACTCCTCTTTCTCTTCGTTTGACCTTTTCCCCATCAGTGACGTGACAACATGCTGAACAATTAATGAGCCAAACTGCTTTGAATGTCAATGGCAGATACAAAAGTACGATTTCATTGAATCCAAACGCATATAAACAGTTCCAAAAATTAACGGGCTCGTCCGGGATTCGAACCCGGGACCTCTCGCACCCAAAGCGAGAATCATACCCCTAGACCAACGAGCCGCTTGATAGTTCCAGCTACATTTTCCGTATTTAACTATAGAATACAATTATTCTTCTTACGTGGCAAAGGGGTTTACCTATCAATATATTCGAAATTCTAAGTTTACGAGAAAGTTGTACCTCACGTTGGTCGAGATCAAACAATAAAAAACCAAATGAAAATTAAACGATAACCATTGTATACTTGTATGCTTTTTTCTCCTGCTGATTATTGTTAATGCATTCTATACTTGACGTTCGAATTTAGCGGTGTATTTTCTTTGATTATCCCACCGACTGGGATTGAAAACAGTTTTGAGATTCGCCACGTGTTGACAATTTGAGACAAAAATAGGGCTCGTCCGGGATTCGAACCCGGGACCTCTCGCACCCTAAGCGAGAATCATACCCCTAGACCAACGAGCCTGTATAGCTTACCAATGTTTAAATAATAGTTATAAAATTTAGAAATGTCATCGCTTGTTGCTATTTTCGTTGGCCTTGTGTTATACATTTGACCTTTCTTGTTTTGTTACCTTTGAAATAAGGACGGAAACCTGTTAAAAGTACGGTGCTACAAAGAACTTTATTTAGGTTCTTAATGTATACGATCTCGAAGATTTAATTATATGTGTATGTTCAATCAAACATGAACTAAATGCGTCGGCTGCAAAAGAGCACTGAATGAGTACTACTTCTCAGCACTACAATATTAAGCCTAGTTCACCATGATCCGGATTACTCAAAAATTATGTTTCCGCTGGGGCTCGAACCCAGGACCTTCCGCGTGTGAAGCGGACGTGATTACCACTACACTACGGAAACAGTTGAAGTAAGTGCGAAGTTTTCCATATTTCAAGCAACCGGCGATTAAAAATGATAGTGCAATCAAGATGAATAACATCGGTATGCGCATACAGCAGGTGCGTGTTCGTGTTAATGTTCACCGTCACGGAAATTCTCTTTGCAGGCATTTATCTTTCTTCTGCGCAATCAATTGAAAAAGCAGATTCCTCTGTCTATATGTAGCATGATACTTGTTCGCTAGCTAAATCCGATATCGACAGTGGACAATTTCCTTCTTTGCTTATAAGTCAAGGTGATATCAAGGTAAGTTGTTTTATAGCCTGCACAAACCAAAATAAAACATTCTTCGACAACATTTTAAATAATCGGAAAACAAATGTATGTAGCAAATTTTGATTGAGTATCAACTCCTCTTTCTCTTCGTTTGACCTTTTCCCCATCAGTGACGTGACAACATGCTGAACAATTAATGAGCCAAACTGCTTTGAATGTCAATGGCAGATACAAAAGTACGATTTCATTGAATCCAAACGCATATAAACAGTTCCAAAAATTAACGGGCTCGTCCGGGATTCGAACCCGGGACCTCTCGCACCCAAAGCGAGAATCATACCCCTAGACCAACGAGCCGCTTGATAGTTCCAGCTACATTTTCCGTATTTAACTATAGAATACAATTATTCTTCTTACGTGGCAAAGGGGTTTACCTATCAATATATTCGAAATTCTAAGTTTACGAGAAAGTTGTACCTCACGTTGGTCGAGATCAAACAATAAAAAACCAAATGAAAATTAAACGATAACCATTGTATACTTGTATGCTTTTTTCTCCTGCTGATTATTGTTAATGCATTCTATACTTGACGTTCGAATTTAGCGGTGTATTTTCTTTGATTATCCCACCGACTGGGATTGAAAACAGTTTTGAGATTCGCCACGTGTTGACAATTTGAGACAAAAATAGGGCTCGTCCGGGATTCGAACCCGGGACCTCTCGCACCCTAAGCGAGAATCATACCCCTAGACCAACGAGCCTGTATAGCTTACCAATGTTTAAATAATAGTTATAAAATTTAGAAATGTCATCGCTTGTTGCTATTTTCGTTGGCCTTGTGTTATACATTTGACCTTTCTTGTTTTGTTACCTTTGAAATAAGGACGGAAACCTGTTAAAAGTACGGTGCTACAAAGAACTTTATTTAGGTTCTTAATGTATACGATCTCGAAGATTTAATTATATGTGTATGTTCAATCAAACATGAACTAAATGCGTCGGCTGCAAAAGAGCACTGAATGAGTACTACTTCTCAGCACTACAATATTAAGCCTAGTTCACCATGATCCGGATTACTCAAAAATTATGTTTCCGCTGGGGCTCGAACCCAGGACCTTCCGCGTGTGAAGCGGACGTGATTACCACTACACTACGGAAACAGTTGAAGTAAGTGCGAAGTTTTCCATATTTCAAGCAACCGGCGATTAAAAATGATAGTGCAATCAAGATGAATAACATCGGTATGCGCATACAGCAGGTGCGTGTTCGTGTTAATGTTCACCGTCACGGAAATTCTCTTTGCAGGCATTTATCTTTCTTCTGCGCAATCAATTGAAAAAGCAGATTCCTCTGTCTATATGTAGCATGATACTTGTTCGCTAGCTAAATCCGATATCGACAGTGGACAATTTCCTTCTTTGCTTATAAGTCAAGGTGATATCAAGGTAAGTTGTTTTATAGCCTGCACAAACCAAAATAAAACATTCTTCGACAACATTTTAAATAATCGGAAAACAAATGTATGTAGCAAATTTTGATTGAGTATCAACTCCTCTTTCTCTTCGTTTGACCTTTTCCCCATCAGTGACGTGACAACATGCTGAACAATTAATGAGCCAAACTGCTTTGAATGTCAATGGCAGATACAAAAGTACGATTTCATTGAATCCAAACGCATATAAACAGTTCCAAAAATTAACGGGCTCGTCCGGGATTCGAACCCGGGACCTCTCGCACCCAAAGCGAGAATCATACCCCTAGACCAACGAGCCGCTTGATAGTTCCAGCTACATTTTCCGTATTTAACTATAGAATACAATTATTCTTCTTACGTGGCAAAGGGGTTTACCTATCAATATATTCGAAATTCTAAGTTTACGAGAAAGTTGTACCTCACGTTGGTCGAGATCAAACAATAAAAAACCAAATGAAAATTAAACGATAACCATTGTATACTTGTATGCTTTTTTCTCCTGCTGATTATTGTTAATGCATTCTATACTTGACGTTCGAATTTAGCGGTGTATTTTCTTTGATTATCCCACCGACTGGGATTGAAAACAGTTTTGAGATTCGCCACGTGTTGACAATTTGAGACAAAAATAGGGCTCGTCCGGGATTCGAACCCGGGACCTCTCGCACCCTAAGCGAGAATCATACCCCTAGACCAACGAGCCTGTATAGCTTACCAATGTTTAAATAATAGTTATAAAATTTAGAAATGTCATCGCTTGTTGCTATTTTCGTTGGCCTTGTGTTATACATTTGACCTTTCTTGTTTTGTTACCTTTGAAATAAGGACGGAAACCTGTTAAAAGTACGGTGCTACAAAGAACTTTATTTAGGTTCTTAATGTATACGATCTCGAAGATTTAATTATATGTGTATGTTCAATCAAACATGAACTAAATGCGTCGGCTGCAAAAGAGCACTGAATGAGTACTACTTCTCAGCACTACAATATTAAGCCTAGTTCACCATGATCCGGATTACTCAAAAATTATGTTTCCGCTGGGGCTCGAACCCAGGACCTTCCGCGTGTGAAGCGGACGTGATTACCACTACACTACGGAAACAGTTGAAGTAAGTGCGAAGTTTTCCATATTTCAAGCAACCGGCGATTAAAAATGATAGTGCAATCAAGATGAATAACATCGGTATGCGCATACAGCAGGTGCGTGTTCGTGTTAATGTTCACCGTCACGGAAATTCTCTTTGCAGGCATTTATCTTTCTTCTGCGCAATCAATTGAAAAAGCAGATTCCTCTGTCTATATGTAGCATGATACTTGTTCGCTAGCTAAATCCGATATCGACAGTGGACAATTTCCTTCTTTGCTTATAAGTCAAGGTGATATCAAGGTAAGTTGTTTTATAGCCTGCACAAACCAAAATAAAACATTCTTCGACAACATTTTAAATAATCGGAAAACAAATGTATGTAGCAAATTTTGATTGAGTATCAACTCCTCTTTCTCTTCGTTTGACCTTTTCCCCATCAGTGACGTGACAACATGCTGAACAATTAATGAGCCAAACTGCTTTGAATGTCAATGGCAGATACAAAAGTACGATTTCATTGAATCCAAACGCATATAAACAGTTCCAAAAATTAACGGGCTCGTCCGGGATTCGAACCCGGGACCTCTCGCACCCAAAGCGAGAATCATACCCCTAGACCAACGAGCCGCTTGATAGTTCCAGCTACATTTTCCGTATTTAACTATAGAATACAATTATTCTTCTTACGTGGCAAAGGGGTTTACCTATCAATATATTCGAAATTCTAAGTTTACGAGAAAGTTGTACCTCACGTTGGTCGAGATCAAACAATAAAAAACCAAATGAAAATTAAACGATAACCATTGTATACTTGTATGCTTTTTTCTCCTGCTGATTATTGTTAATGCATTCTATACTTGACGTTCGAATTTAGCGGTGTATTTTCTTTGATTATCCCACCGACTGGGATTGAAAACAGTTTTGAGATTCGCCACGTGTTGACAATTTGAGACAAAAATAGGGCTCGTCCGGGATTCGAACCCGGGACCTCTCGCACCCTAAGCGAGAATCATACCCCTAGACCAACGAGCCTGTATAGCTTACCAATGTTTAAATAATAGTTATAAAATTTAGAAATGTCATCGCTTGTTGCTATTTTCGTTGGCCTTGTGTTATACATTTGACCTTTCTTGTTTTGTTACCTTTGAAATAAGGACGGAAACCTGTTAAAAGTACGGTGCTACAAAGAACTTTATTTAGGTTCTTAATGTATACGATCTCGAAGATTTAATTATATGTGTATGTTCAATCAAACATGAACTAAATGCGTCGGCTGCAAAAGAGCACTGAATGAGTACTACTTCTCAGCACTACAATATTAAGCCTAGTTCACCATGATCCGGATTACTCAAAAATTATGTTTCCGCTGGGGCTCGAACCCAGGACCTTCCGCGTGTGAAGCGGACGTGATTACCACTACACTACGGAAACAGTTGAAGTAAGTGCGAAGTTTTCCATATTTCAAGCAACCGGCGATTAAAAATGATAGTGCAATCAAGATGAATAACATCGGTATGCGCATACAGCAGGTGCGTGTTCGTGTTAATGTTCACCGTCACGGAAATTCTCTTTGCAGGCATTTATCTTTCTTCTGCGCAATCAATTGAAAAAGCAGATTCCTCTGTCTATATGTAGCATGATACTTGTTCGCTAGCTAAATCCGATATCGACAGTGGACAATTTCCTTCTTTGCTTATAAGTCAAGGTGATATCAAGGTAAGTTGTTTTATAGCCTGCACAAACCAAAATAAAACATTCTTCGACAACATTTTAAATAATCGGAAAACAAATGTATGTAGCAAATTTTGATTGAGTATCAACTCCTCTTTCTCTTCGTTTGACCTTTTCCCCATCAGTGACGTGACAACATGCTGAACAATTAATGAGCCAAACTGCTTTGAATGTCAATGGCAGATACAAAAGTACGATTTCATTGAATCCAAACGCATATAAACAGTTCCAAAAATTAACGGGCTCGTCCGGGATTCGAACCCGGGACCTCTCGCACCCAAAGCGAGAATCATACCCCTAGACCAACGAGCCGCTTGATAGTTCCAGCTACATTTTCCGTATTTAACTATAGAATACAATTATTCTTCTTACGTGGCAAAGGGGTTTACCTATCAATATATTCGAAATTCTAAGTTTACGAGAAAGTTGTACCTCACGTTGGTCGAGATCAAACAATAAAAAACCAAATGAAAATTAAACGATAACCATTGTATACTTGTATGCTTTTTTCTCCTGCTGATTATTGTTAATGCATTCTATACTTGACGTTCGAATTTAGCGGTGTATTTTCTTTGATTATCCCACCGACTGGGATTGAAAACAGTTTTGAGATTCGCCACGTGTTGACAATTTGAGACAAAAATAGGGCTCGTCCGGGATTCGAACCCGGGACCTCTCGCACCCTAAGCGAGAATCATACCCCTAGACCAACGAGCCTGTATAGCTTACCAATGTTTAAATAATAGTTATAAAATTTAGAAATGTCATCGCTTGTTGCTATTTTCGTTGGCCTTGTGTTATACATTTGACCTTTCTTGTTTTGTTACCTTTGAAATAAGGACGGAAACCTGTTAAAAGTACGGTGCTACAAAGAACTTTATTTAGGTTCTTAATGTATACGATCTCGAAGATTTAATTATATGTGTATGTTCAATCAAACATGAACTAAATGCGTCGGCTGCAAAAGAGCACTGAATGAGTACTACTTCTCAGCACTACAATATTAAGCCTAGTTCACCATGATCCGGATTACTCAAAAATTATGTTTCCGCTGGGGCTCGAACCCAGGACCTTCCGCGTGTGAAGCGGACGTGATTACCACTACACTACGGAAACAGTTGAAGTAAGTGCGAAGTTTTCCATATTTCAAGCAACCGGCGATTAAAAATGATAGTGCAATCAAGATGAATAACATCGGTATGCGCATACAGCAGGTGCGTGTTCGTGTTAATGTTCACCGTCACGGAAATTCTCTTTGCAGGCATTTATCTTTCTTCTGCGCAATCAATTGAAAAAGCAGATTCCTCTGTCTATATGTAGCATGATACTTGTTCGCTAGCTAAATCCGATATCGACAGTGGACAATTTCCTTCTTTGCTTATAAGTCAAGGTGATATCAAGGTAAGTTGTTTTATAGCCTGCACAAACCAAAATAAAACATTCTTCGACAACATTTTAAATAATCGGAAAACAAATGTATGTAGCAAATTTTGATTGAGTATCAACTCCTCTTTCTCTTCGTTTGACCTTTTCCCCATCAGTGACGTGACAACATGCTGAACAATTAATGAGCCAAACTCTTTGAATGTCAATGGCAGATACAAAAGTACGATTTCATTGAATCCAAACGCATATAAACAGTTCCAAAAATTAACGGGCTCGTCCGGGATTCGAACCCGGGACCTCTCGCACCCAAAGCGAGAATCATACCCCTAGACCAACGAGCCGCTTGATAGTTCCAGCTACATTTTCCGTATTTAACTATAGAATACAATTATTCTTCTTACGTGGCAAAGGGGTTTACCTATCAATATATTCGAAATTCTAAGTTTACGAGAAAGTTGTACCTCACGTTGGTCGAGATCAAACAATAAAAAACCAAATGAAAATTAAACGATAACCATTGTATACTTGTATGCTTTTTTCTCCTGCTGATTATTGTTAATGCATTCTATACTTGACGTTCGAATTTAGCGGTGTATTTTCTTTGATTATCCCACCGACTGGGATTGAAAACAGTTTTGAGATTCGCCACGTGTTGACAATTTGAGACAAAAATAGGGCTCGTCCGGGATTCGAACCCGGGACCTCTCGCACCCTAAGCGAGAATCATACCCCTAGACCAACGAGCCTGTATAGCTTACCAATGTTTAAATAATAGTTATAAAATTTAGAAATGTCATCGCTTGTTGCTATTTTCGTTGGCCTTGTGTTATACATTTGACCTTTCTTGTTTTGTTACCTTTGAAATAAGGACGGAAACCTGTTAAAAGTACGGTGCTACAAAGAACTTTATTTAGGTTCTTAATGTATACGATCTCGAAGATTTAATTATATGTGTATGTTCAATCAAACATGAACTAAATGCGTCGGCTGCAAAAGAGCACTGAATGAGTACTACTTCTCAGCACTACAATATTAAGCCTAGTTCACCATGATCCGGATTACTCAAAAATTATGTTTCCGCTGGGGCTCGAACCCAGGACCTTCCGCGTGTGAAGCGGACGTGATTACCACTACACTACGGAAACAGTTGAAGTAAGTGCGAAGTTTTCCATATTTCAAGCAACCGGCGATTAAAAATGATAGTGCAATCAAGATGAATAACATCGGTATGCGCATACAGCAGGTGCGTGTTCGTGTTAATGTTCACCGTCACGGAAATTCTCTTTGCAGGCATTTATCTTTCTTCTGCGCAATCAATTGAAAAAGCAGATTCCTCTGTCTATATGTAGCATGATACTTGTTCGCTAGCTAAATCCGATATCGACAGTGGACAATTTCCTTCTTTGCTTATAAGTCAAGGTGATATCAAGGTAAGTTGTTTTATAGCCTGCACAAACCAAAATAAAACATTCTTCGACAACATTTTAAATAATCGGAAAACAAATGTATGTAGCAAATTTTGATTGAGTATCAACTCCTCTTTCTCTTCGTTTGACCTTTTCCCCATCAGTGACGTGACAACATGCTGAACAATTAATGAGCCAAACTGCTTTGAATGTCAATGGCAGATACAAAAGTACGATTTCATTGAATCCAAACGCATATAAACAGTTCCAAAAATTAACGGGCTCGTCCGGGATTCGAACCCGGGACCTCTCGCACCCAAAGCGAGAATCATACCCCTAGACCAACGAGCCGCTTGATAGTTCCAGCTACATTTTCCGTATTTAACTATAGAATACAATTATTCTTCTTACGTGGCAAAGGGGTTTACCTATCAATATATTCGAAATTCTAAGTTTACGAGAAAGTTGTACCTCACGTTGGTCGAGATCAAACAATAAAAAACCAAATGAAAATTAAACGATAACCATTGTATACTTGTATGCTTTTTTCTCCTGCTGATTATTGTTAATGCATTCTATACTTGACGTTCGAATTTAGCGGTGTATTTTCTTTGATTATCCCACCGACTGGGATTGAAAACAGTTTTGAGATTCGCCACGTGTTGACAATTTGAGACAAAAATAGGGCTCGTCCGGGATTCGAACCCGGGACCTCTCGCACCCTAAGCGAGAATCATACCCCTAGACCAACGAGCCTGTATAGCTTACCAATGTTTAAATAATAGTTATAAAATTTAGAAATGTCATCGCTTGTTGCTATTTTCGTTGGCCTTGTGTTATACATTTGACCTTTCTTGTTTTGTTACCTTTGAAATAAGGACGGAAACCTGTTAAAAGTACGGTGCTACAAAGAACTTTATTTAGGTTCTTAATGTATACGATCTCGAAGATTTAATTATATGTGTATGTTCAATCAAACATGAACTAAATGCGTCGGCTGCAAAAGAGCACTGAATGAGTACTACTTCTCAGCACTACAATATTAAGCCTAGTTCACCATGATCCGGATTACTCAAAAATTATGTTTCCGCTGGGGCTCGAACCCAGGACCTTCCGCGTGTGAAGCGGACGTGATTACCACTACACTACGGAAACAGTTGAAGTAAGTGCGAAGTTTTCCATATTTCAAGCAACCGGCGATTAAAAATGATAGTGCAATCAAGATGAATAACATCGGTATGCGCATACAGCAGGTGCGTGTTCGTGTTAATGTTCACCGTCACGGAAATTCTCTTTGCAGGCATTTATCTTTCTTCTGCGCAATCAATTGAAAAAGCAGATTCCTCTGTCTATATGTAGCATGATACTTGTTCGCTAGCTAAATCCGATATCGACAGTGGACAATTTCCTTCTTTGCTTATAAGTCAAGGTGATATCAAGGTAAGTTGTTTTATAGCCTGCACAAACCAAAATAAAACATTCTTCGACAACATTTTAAATAATCGGAAAACAAATGTATGTAGCAAATTTTGATTGAGTATCAACTCCTCTTTCTCTTCGTTTGACCTTTTCCCCATCAGTGACGTGACAACATGCTGAACAATTAATGAGCCAAACTGCTTTGAATGTCAATGGCAGATACAAAAGTACGATTTCATTGAATCCAAACGCATATAAACAGTTCCAAAAATTAACGGGCTCGTCCGGGATTCGAACCCGGGACCTCTCGCACCCAAAGCGAGAATCATACCCCTAGACCAACGAGCCGCTTGATAGTTCCAGCTACATTTTCCGTATTTAACTATAGAATACAATTATTCTTCTTACGTGGCAAAGGGGTTTACCTATCAATATATTCGAAATTCTAAGTTTACGAGAAAGTTGTACCTCACGTTGGTCGAGATCAAACAATAAAAAACCAAATGAAAATTAAACGATAACCATTGTATACTTGTATGCTTTTTTCTCCTGCTGATTATTGTTAATGCATTCTATACTTGACGTTCGAATTTAGCGGTGTATTTTCTTTGATTATCCCACCGACTGGGATTGAAAACAGTTTTGAGATTCGCCACGTGTTGACAATTTGAGACAAAAATAGGGCTCGTCCGGGATTCGAACCCGGGACCTCTCGCACCCTAAGCGAGAATCATACCCCTAGACCAACGAGCCTGTATAGCTTACCAATGTTTAAATAATAGTTATAAAATTTAGAAATGTCATCGCTTGTTGCTATTTTCGTTGGCCTTGTGTTATACATTTGACCTTTCTTGTTTTGTTACCTTTGAAATAAGGACGGAAACCTGTTAAAAGTACGGTGCTACAAAGAACTTTATTTAGGTTCTTAATGTATACGATCTCGAAGATTTAATTATATGTGTATGTTCAATCAAACATGAACTAAATGCGTCGGCTGCAAAAGAGCACTGAATGAGTACTACTTCTCAGCACTACAATATTAAGCCTAGTTCACCATGATCCGGATTACTCAAAAATTATGTTTCCGCTGGGGCTCGAACCCAGGACCTTCCGCGTGTGAAGCGGACGTGATTACCACTACACTACGGAAACAGTTGAAGTAAGTGCGAAGTTTTCCATATTTCAAGCAACCGGCGATTAAAAATGATAGTGCAATCAAGATGAATAACATCGGTATGCGCATACAGCAGGTGCGTGTTCGTGTTAATGTTCACCGTCACGGAAATTCTCTTTGCAGGCATTTATCTTTCTTCTGCGCAATCAATTGAAAAAGCAGATTCCTCTGTCTATATGTAGCATGATACTTGTTCGCTAGCTAAATCCGATATCGACAGTGGACAATTTCCTTCTTTGCTTATAAGTCAAGGTGATATCAAGGTAAGTTGTTTTATAGCCTGCACAAACCAAAATAAAACATTCTTCGACAACATTTTAAATAATCGGAAAACAAATGTATGTAGCAAATTTTGATTGAGTATCAACTCCTCTTTCTCTTCGTTTGACCTTTTCCCCATCAGTGACGTGACAACATGCTGAACAATTAATGAGCCAAACTGCTTTGAATGTCAATGGCAGATACAAAAGTACGATTTCATTGAATCCAAACGCATATAAACAGTTCCAAAAATTAACGGGCTCGTCCGGGATTCGAACCCGGGACCTCTCGCACCCAAAGCGAGAATCATACCCCTAGACCAACGAGCCGCTTGATAGTTCCAGCTACATTTTCCGTATTTAACTATAGAATACAATTATTCTTCTTACGTGGCAAAGGGGTTTACCTATCAATATATTCGAAATTCTAAGTTTACGAGAAAGTTGTACCTCACGTTGGTCGAGATCAAACAATAAAAAACCAAATGAAAATTAAACGATAACCATTGTATACTTGTATGCTTTTTTCTCCTGCTGATTATTGTTAATGCATTCTATACTTGACGTTCGAATTTAGCGGTGTATTTTCTTTGATTATCCCACCGACTGGGATTGAAAACAGTTTTGAGATTCGCCACGTGTTGACAATTTGAGACAAAAATAGGGCTCGTCCGGGATTCGAACCCGGGACCTCTCGCACCCTAAGCGAGAATCATACCCCTAGACCAACGAGCCTGTATAGCTTACCAATGTTTAAATAATAGTTATAAAATTTAGAAATGTCATCGCTTGTTGCTATTTTCGTTGGCCTTGTGTTATACATTTGACCTTTCTTGTTTTGTTACCTTTGAAATAAGGACGGAAACCTGTTAAAAGTACGGTGCTACAAAGAACTTTATTTAGGTTCTTAATGTATACGATCTCGAAGATTTAATTATATGTGTATGTTCAATCAAACATGAACTAAATGCGTCGGCTGCAAAAGAGCACTGAATGAGTACTACTTCTCAGCACTACAATATTAAGCCTAGTTCACCATGATCCGGATTACTCAAAAATTATGTTTCCGCTGGGGCTCGAACCCAGGACCTTCCGCGTGTGAAGCGGACGTGATTACCACTACACTACGGAAACAGTTGAAGTAAGTGCGAAGTTTTCCATATTTCAAGCAACCGGCGATTAAAAATGATAGTGCAATCAAGATGAATAACATCGGTATGCGCATACAGCAGGTGCGTGTTCGTGTTAATGTTCACCGTCACGGAAATTCTCTTTGCAGGCATTTATCTTTCTTCTGCGCAATCAATTGAAAAAGCAGATTCCTCTGTCTATATGTAGCATGATACTTGTTCGCTAGCTAAATCCGATATCGACAGTGGACAATTTCCTTCTTTGCTTATAAGTCAAGGTGATATCAAGGTAAGTTGTTTTATAGCCTGCACAAACCAAAATAAAACATTCTTCGACAACATTTTAAATAATCGGAAAACAAATGTATGTAGCAAATTTTGATTGAGTATCAACTCCTCTTTCTCTTCGTTTGACCTTTTCCCCATCAGTGACGTGACAACATGCTGAACAATTAATGAGCCAAACTGCTTTGAATGTCAATGGCAGATACAAAAGTACGATTTCATTGAATCCAAACGCATATAAACAGTTCCAAAAATTAACGGGCTCGTCCGGGATTCGAACCCGGGACCTCTCGCACCCAAAGCGAGAATCATACCCCTAGACCAACGAGCCGCTTGATAGTTCCAGCTACATTTTCCGTATTTAACTATAGAATACAATTATTCTTCTTACGTGGCAAAGGGGTTTACCTATCAATATATTCGAAATTCTAAGTTTACGAGAAAGTTGTACCTCACGTTGGTCGAGATCAAACAATAAAAAACCAAATGAAAATTAAACGATAACCATTGTATACTTGTATGCTTTTTTCTCCTGCTGATTATTGTTAATGCATTCTATACTTGACGTTCGAATTTAGCGGTGTATTTTCTTTGATTATCCCACCGACTGGGATTGAAAACAGTTTTGAGATTCGCCACGTGTTGACAATTTGAGACAAAAATAGGGCTCGTCCGGGATTCGAACCCGGGACCTCTCGCACCCTAAGCGAGAATCATACCCCTAGACCAACGAGCCTGTATAGCTTACCAATGTTTAAATAATAGTTATAAAATTTAGAAATGTCATCGCTTGTTGCTATTTTCGTTGGCCTTGTGTTATACATTTGACCTTTCTTGTTTTGTTACCTTTGAAATAAGGACGGAAACCTGTTAAAAGTACGGTGCTACAAAGAACTTTATTTAGGTTCTTAATGTATACGATCTCGAAGATTTAATTATATGTGTATGTTCAATCAAACATGAACTAAATGCGTCGGCTGCAAAAGAGCACTGAATGAGTACTACTTCTCAGCACTACAATATTAAGCCTAGTTCACCATGATCCGGATTACTCAAAAATTATGTTTCCGCTGGGGCTCGAACCCAGGACCTTCCGCGTGTGAAGCGGACGTGATTACCACTACACTACGGAAACAGTTGAAGTAAGTGCGAAGTTTTCCATATTTCAAGCAACCGGCGATTAAAAATGATAGTGCAATCAAGATGAATAACATCGGTATGCGCATACAGCAGGTGCGTGTTCGTGTTAATGTTCACCGTCACGGAAATTCTCTTTGCAGGCATTTATCTTTCTTCTGCGCAATCAATTGAAAAAGCAGATTCCTCTGTCTATATGTAGCATGATACTTGTTCGCTAGCTAAATCCGATATCGACAGTGGACAATTTCCTTCTTTGCTTATAAGTCAAGGTGATATCAAGGTAAGTTGTTTTATAGCCTGCACAAACCAAAATAAAACATTCTTCGACAACATTTTAAATAATCGGAAAACAAATGTATGTAGCAAATTTTGATTGAGTATCAACTCCTCTTTCTCTTCGTTTGACCTTTTCCCCATCAGTGACGTGACAACATGCTGAACAATTAATGAGCCAAACTGCTTTGAATGTCAATGGCAGATACAAAAGTACGATTTCATTGAATCCAAACGCATATAAACAGTTCCAAAAATTAACGGGCTCGTCCGGGATTCGAACCCGGGACCTCTCGCACCCAAAGCGAGAATCATACCCCTAGACCAACGAGCCGCTTGATAGTTCCAGCTACATTTTCCGTATTTAACTATAGAATACAATTATTCTTCTTACGTGGCAAAGGGGTTTACCTATCAATATATTCGAAATTCTAAGTTTACGAGAAAGTTGTACCTCACGTTGGTCGAGATCAAACAATAAAAAACCAAATGAAAATTAAACGATAACCATTGTATACTTGTATGCTTTTTTCTCCTGCTGATTATTGTTAATGCATTCTATACTTGACGTTCGAATTTAGCGGTGTATTTTCTTTGATTATCCCACCGACTGGGATTGAAAACAGTTTTGAGATTCGCCACGTGTTGACAATTTGAGACAAAAATAGGGCTCGTCCGGGATTCGAACCCGGGACCTCTCGCACCCTAAGCGAGAATCATACCCCTAGACCAACGAGCCTGTATAGCTTACCAATGTTTAAATAATAGTTATAAAATTTAGAAATGTCATCGCTTGTTGCTATTTTCGTTGGCCTTGTGTTATACATTTGACCTTTCTTGTTTTGTTACCTTTGAAATAAGGACGGAAACCTGTTAAAAGTACGGTGCTACAAAGAACTTTATTTAGGTTCTTAATGTATACGATCTCGAAGATTTAATTATATGTGTATGTTCAATCAAACATGAACTAAATGCGTCGGCTGCAAAAGAGCACTGAATGAGTACTACTTCTCAGCACTACAATATTAAGCCTAGTTCACCATGATCCGGATTACTCAAAAATTATGTTTCCGCTGGGGCTCGAACCCAGGACCTTCCGCGTGTGAAGCGGACGTGATTACCACTACACTACGGAAACAGTTGAAGTAAGTGCGAAGTTTTCCATATTTCAAGCAACCGGCGATTAAAAATGATAGTGCAATCAAGATGAATAACATCGGTATGCGCATACAGCAGGTGCGTGTTCGTGTTAATGTTCACCGTCACGGAAATTCTCTTTGCAGGCATTTATCTTTCTTCTGCGCAATCAATTGAAAAAGCAGATTCCTCTGTCTATATGTAGCATGATACTTGTTCGCTAGCTAAATCCGATATCGACAGTGGACAATTTCCTTCTTTGCTTATAAGTCAAGGTGATATCAAGGTAAGTTGTTTTATAGCCTGCACAAACCAAAATAAAACATTCTTCGACAACATTTTAAATAATCGGAAAACAAATGTATGTAGCAAATTTTGATTGAGTATCAACTCCTCTTTCTCTTCGTTTGACCTTTTCCCCATCAGTGACGTGACAACATGCTGAACAATTAATGAGCCAAACTGCTTTGAATGTCAATGGCAGATACAAAAGTACGATTTCATTGAATCCAAACGCATATAAACAGTTCCAAAAATTAACGGGCTCGTCCGGGATTCGAACCCGGGACCTCTCGCACCCAAAGCGAGAATCATACCCCTAGACCAACGAGCCGCTTGATAGTTCCAGCTACATTTTCCGTATTTAACTATAGAATACAATTATTCTTCTTACGTGGCAAAGGGGTTTACCTATCAATATATTCGAAATTCTAAGTTTACGAGAAAGTTGTACCTCACGTTGGTCGAGATCAAACAATAAAAAACCAAATGAAAATTAAACGATAACCATTGTATACTTGTATGCTTTTTTCTCCTGCTGATTATTGTTAATGCATTCTATACTTGACGTTCGAATTTAGCGGTGTATTTTCTTTGATTATCCCACCGACTGGGATTGAAAACAGTTTTGAGATTCGCCACGTGTTGACAATTTGAGACAAAAATAGGGCTCGTCCGGGATTCGAACCCGGGACCTCTCGCACCCTAAGCGAGAATCATACCCCTAGACCAACGAGCCTGTATAGCTTACCAATGTTTAAATAATAGTTATAAAATTTAGAAATGTCATCGCTTGTTGCTATTTTCGTTGGCCTTGTGTTATACATTTGACCTTTCTTGTTTTGTTACCTTTGAAATAAGGACGGAAACCTGTTAAAAGTACGGTGCTACAAAGAACTTTATTTAGGTTCTTAATGTATACGATCTCGAAGATTTAATTATATGTGTATGTTCAATCAAACATGAACTAAATGCGTCGGCTGCAAAAGAGCACTGAATGAGTACTACTTCTCAGCACTACAATATTAAGCCTAGTTCACCATGATCCGGATTACTCAAAAATTATGTTTCCGCTGGGGCTCGAACCCAGGACCTTCCGCGTGTGAAGCGGACGTGATTACCACTACACTACGGAAACAGTTGAAGTAAGTGCGAAGTTTTCCATATTTCAAGCAACCGGCGATTAAAAATGATAGTGCAATCAAGATGAATAACATCGGTATGCGCATACAGCAGGTGCGTGTTCGTGTTAATGTTCACCGTCACGGAAATTCTCTTTGCAGGCATTTATCTTTCTTCTGCGCAATCAATTGAAAAAGCAGATTCCTCTGTCTATATGTAGCATGATACTTGTTCGCTAGCTAAATCCGATATCGACAGTGGACAATTTCCTTCTTTGCTTATAAGTCAAGGTGATATCAAGGTAAGTTGTTTTATAGCCTGCACAAACCAAAATAAAACATTCTTCGACAACATTTTAAATAATCGGAAAACAAATGTATGTAGCAAATTTTGATTGAGTATCAACTCCTCTTTCTCTTCGTTTGACCTTTTCCCCATCAGTGACGTGACAACATGCTGAACAATTAATGAGCCAAACTGCTTTGAATGTCAATGGCAGATACAAAAGTACGATTTCATTGAATCCAAACGCATATAAACAGTTCCAAAAATTAACGGGCTCGTCCGGGATTCGAACCCGGGACCTCTCGCACCCAAAGCGAGAATCATACCCCTAGACCAACGAGCCGCTTGATAGTTCCAGCTACATTTTCCGTATTTAACTATAGAATACAATTATTCTTCTTACGTGGCAAAGGGGTTTACCTATCAATATATTCGAAATTCTAAGTTTACGAGAAAGTTGTACCTCACGTTGGTCGAGATCAAACAATAAAAAACCAAATGAAAATTAAACGATAACCATTGTATACTTGTATGCTTTTTTCTCCTGCTGATTATTGTTAATGCATTCTATACTTGACGTTCGAATTTAGCGGTGTATTTTCTTTGATTATCCCACCGACTGGGATTGAAAACAGTTTTGAGATTCGCCACGTGTTGACAATTTGAGACAAAAATAGGGCTCGTCCGGGATTCGAACCCGGGACCTCTCGCACCCTAAGCGAGAATCATACCCCTAGACCAACGAGCCTGTATAGCTTACCAATGTTTAAATAATAGTTATAAAATTTAGAAATGTCATCGCTTGTTGCTATTTTCGTTGGCCTTGTGTTATACATTTGACCTTTCTTGTTTTGTTACCTTTGAAATAAGGACGGAAACCTGTTAAAAGTACGGTGCTACAAAGAACTTTATTTAGGTTCTTAATGTATACGATCTCGAAGATTTAATTATATGTGTATGTTCAATCAAACATGAACTAAATGCGTCGGCTGCAAAAGAGCACTGAATGAGTACTACTTCTCAGCACTACAATATTAAGCCTAGTTCACCATGATCCGGATTACTCAAAAATTATGTTTCCGCTGGGGCTCGAACCCAGGACCTTCCGCGTGTGAAGCGGACGTGATTACCACTACAC
Source organism: Mytilus californianus (assembly GCF_021869535.1). Lineage (NCBI taxonomy): Eukaryota > Metazoa > Mollusca > Bivalvia > Mytilida > Mytilidae > Mytilus > Mytilus californianus. The sequence goes on from NW_026262667.1 coordinate 12,429,973, forward strand.
TACGGAAACAGTTGAAGTAAGTGCGAAGTTTTCCATATTTCAAGCAACCGGCGATTAAAAATGATAGTGCAATCAAGATGAATAACATCGGTATGCGCATACAGCAGGTGCGTGTTCGTGTTAATGTTCACCGTCACGGAAATTCTCTTTGCAGGCATTTATCTTTCTTCTGCGCAATCAATTGAAAAAGCAGATTCCTCTGTCTATATGTAGCATGATACTTGTTCGCTAGCTAAATCCGATATCGACAGTGGACAATTTCCTTCTTTGCTTATAAGTCAAGGTGATATCAAGGTAAGTTGTTTTATAGCCTGCACAAACCAAAATAAAACATTCTTCGACAACATTTTAAATAATCGGAAAACAAATGTATGTAGCAAATTTTGATTGAGTATCAACTCCTCTTTCTCTTCGTTTGACCTTTTCCCCATCAGTGACGTGACAACATGCTGAACAATTAATGAGCCAAACTGCTTTGAATGTCAATGGCAGATACAAAAGTACGATTTCATTGAATCCAAACGCATATAAACAGTTCCAAAAATTAACGGGCTCGTCCGGGATTCGAACCCGGGACCTCTCGCACCCAAAGCGAGAATCATACCCCTAGACCAACGAGCCGCTTGATAGTTCCAGCTACATTTTCCGTATTTAACTATAGAATACAATTATTCTTCTTACGTGGCAAAGGGGTTTACCTATCAATATATTCGAAATTCTAAGTTTACGAGAAAGTTGTACCTCACGTTGGTCGAGATCAAACAATAAAAAACCAAATGAAAATTAAACGATAACCATTGTATACTTGTATGCTTTTTTCTCCTGCTGATTATTGTTAATGCATTCTATACTTGACGTTCGAATTTAGCGGTGTATTTTCTTTGATTATCCCACCGACTGGGATTGAAAACAGTTTTGAGATTCGCCACGTGTTGACAATTTGAGACAAAAATAGGGCTCGTCCGGGATTCGAACCCGGGACCTCTCGCACCCTAAGCGAGAATCATACCCCTAGACCAACGAGCCTGTATAGCTTACCAATGTTTAAATAATAGTTATAAAATTTAGAAATGTCATCGCTTGTTGCTATTTTCGTTGGCCTTGTGTTATACATTTGACCTTTCTTGTTTTGTTACCTTTGAAATAAGGACGGAAACCTGTTAAAAGTACGGTGCTACAAAGAACTTTATTTAGGTTCTTAATGTATACGATCTCGAAGATTTAATTATATGTGTATGTTCAATCAAACATGAACTAAATGCGTCGGCTGCAAAAGAGCACTGAATGAGTACTACTTCTCAGCACTACAATATTAAGCCTAGTTCACCATGATCCGGATTACTCAAAAATTATGTTTCCGCTGGGGCTCGAACCCAGGACCTTCCGCGTGTGAAGCGGACGTGATTACCACTACACTACGGAAACAGTTGAAGTAAGTGCGAAGTTTTCCATATTTCAAGCAACCGGCGATTAAAAATGATAGTGCAATCAAGATGAATAACATCGGTATGCGCATACAGCAGGTGCGTGTTCGTGTTAATGTTCACCGTCACGGAAATTCTCTTTGCAGGCATTTATCTTTCTTCTGCGCAATCAATTGAAAAAGCAGATTCCTCTGTCTATATGTAGCATGATACTTGTTCGCTAGCTAAATCCGATATCGACAGTGGACAATTTCCTTCTTTGCTTATAAGTCAAGGTGATATCAAGGTAAGTTGTTTTATAGCCTGCACAAACCAAAATAAAACATTCTTCGACAACATTTTAAATAATCGGAAAACAAATGTATGTAGCAAATTTTGATTGAGTATCAACTCCTCTTTCTCTTCGTTTGACCTTTTCCCCATCAGTGACGTGACAACATGCTGAACAATTAATGAGCCAAACTGCTTTGAATGTCAATGGCAGATACAAAAGTACGATTTCATTGAATCCAAACGCATATAAACAGTTCCAAAAATTAACGGGCTCGTCCGGGATTCGAACCCGGGACCTCTCGCACCCAAAGCGAGAATCATACCCCTAGACCAACGAGCCGCTTGATAGTTCCAGCTACATTTTCCGTATTTAACTATAGAATACAATTATTCTTCTTACGTGGCAAAGGGGTTTACCTATCAATATATTCGAAATTCTAAGTTTACGAGAAAGTTGTACCTCACGTTGGTCGAGATCAAACAATAAAAAACCAAATGAAAATTAAACGATAACCATTGTATACTTGTATGCTTTTTTCTCCTGCTGATTATTGTTAATGCATTCTATACTTGACGTTCGAATTTAGCGGTGTATTTTCTTTGATTATCCCACCGACTGGGATTGAAAACAGTTTTGAGATTCGCCACGTGTTGACAATTTGAGACAAAAATAGGGCTCGTCCGGGATTCGAACCCGGGACCTCTCGCACCCTAAGCGAGAATCATACCCCTAGACCAACGAGCCTGTATAGCTTACCAATGTTTAAATAATAGTTATAAAATTTAGAAATGTCATCGCTTGTTGCTATTTTCGTTGGCCTTGTGTTATACATTTGACCTTTCTTGTTTTGTTACCTTTGAAATAAGGACGGAAACCTGTTAAAAGTACGGTGCTACAAAGAACTTTATTTAGGTTCTTAATGTATACGATCTCGAAGATTTAATTATATGTGTATGTTCAATCAAACATGAACTAAATGCGTCGGCTGCAAAAGAGCACTGAATGAGTACTACTTCTCAGCACTACAATATTAAGCCTAGTTCACCATGATCCGGATTACTCAAAAATTATGTTTCCGCTGGGGCTCGAACCCAGGACCTTCCGCGTGTGAAGCGGACGTGATTACCACTACACTACGGAAACAGTTGAAGTAAGTGCGAAGTTTTCCATATTTCAAGCAACCGGCGATTAAAAATGATAGTGCAATCAAGATGAATAACATCGGTATGCGCATACAGCAGGTGCGTGTTCGTGTTAATGTTCACCGTCACGGAAATTCTCTTTGCAGGCATTTATCTTTCTTCTGCGCAATCAATTGAAAAAGCAGATTCCTCTGTCTATATGTAGCATGATACTTGTTCGCTAGCTAAATCCGATATCGACAGTGGACAATTTCCTTCTTTGCTTATAAGTCAAGGTGATATCAAGGTAAGTTGTTTTATAGCCTGCACAAACCAAAATAAAACATTCTTCGACAACATTTTAAATAATCGGAAAACAAATGTATGTAGCAAATTTTGATTGAGTATCAACTCCTCTTTCTCTTCGTTTGACCTTTTCCCCATCAGTGACGTGACAACATGCTGAACAATTAATGAGCCAAACTGCTTTGAATGTCAATGGCAGATACAAAAGTACGATTTCATTGAATCCAAACGCATATAAACAGTTCCAAAAATTAACGGGCTCGTCCGGGATTCGAACCCGGGACCTCTCGCACCCAAAGCGAGAATCATACCCCTAGACCAACGAGCCGCTTGATAGTTCCAGCTACATTTTCCGTATTTAACTATAGAATACAATTATTCTTCTTACGTGGCAAAGGGGTTTACCTATCAATATATTCGAAATTCTAAGTTTACGAGAAAGTTGTACCTCACGTTGGTCGAGATCAAACAATAAAAAACCAAATGAAAATTAAACGATAACCATTGTATACTTGTATGCTTTTTTCTCCTGCTGATTATTGTTAATGCATTCTATACTTGACGTTCGAATTTAGCGGTGTATTTTCTTTGATTATCCCACCGACTGGGATTGAAAACAGTTTTGAGATTCGCCACGTGTTGACAATTTGAGACAAAAATAGGGCTCGTCCGGGATTCGAACCCGGGACCTCTCGCACCCTAAGCGAGAATCATACCCCTAGACCAACGAGCCTGTATAGCTTACCAATGTTTAAATAATAGTTATAAAATTTAGAAATGTCATCGCTTGTTGCTATTTTCGTTGGCCTTGTGTTATACATTTGACCTTTCTTGTTTTGTTACCTTTGAAATAAGGACGGAAACCTGTTAAAAGTACGGTGCTACAAAGAACTTTATTTAGGTTCTTAATGTATACGATCTCGAAGATTTAATTATATGTGTATGTTCAATCAAACATGAACTAAATGCGTCGGCTGCAAAAGAGCACTGAATGAGTACTACTTCTCAGCACTACAATATTAAGCCTAGTTCACCATGATCCGGATTACTCAAAAATTATGTTTCCGCTGGGGCTCGAACCCAGGACCTTCCGCGTGTGAAGCGGACGTGATTACCACTACACTACGGAAACAGTTGAAGTAAGTGCGAAGTTTTCCATATTTCAAGCAACCGGCGATTAAAAATGATAGTGCAATCAAGATGAATAACATCGGTATGCGCATACAGCAGGTGCGTGTTCGTGTTAATGTTCACCGTCACGGAAATTCTCTTTGCAGGCATTTATCTTTCTTCTGCGCAATCAATTGAAAAAGCAGATTCCTCTGTCTATATGTAGCATGATACTTGTTCGCTAGCTAAATCCGATATCGACAGTGGACAATTTCCTTCTTTGCTTATAAGTCAAGGTGATATCAAGGTAAGTTGTTTTATAGCCTGCACAAACCAAAATAAAACATTCTTCGACAACATTTTAAATAATCGGAAAACAAATGTATGTAGCAAATTTTGATTGAGTATCAACTCCTCTTTCTCTTCGTTTGACCTTTTCCCCATCAGTGACGTGACAACATGCTGAACAATTAATGAGCCAAACTGCTTTGAATGTCAATGGCAGATACAAAAGTACGATTTCATTGAATCCAAACGCATATAAACAGTTCCAAAAATTAACGGGCTCGTCCGGGATTCGAACCCGGGACCTCTCGCACCCAAAGCGAGAATCATACCCCTAGACCAACGAGCCGCTTGATAGTTCCAGCTACATTTTCCGTATTTAACTATAGAATACAATTATTCTTCTTACGTGGCAAAGGGGTTTACCTATCAATATATTCGAAATTCTAAGTTTACGAGAAAGTTGTACCTCACGTTGGTCGAGATCAAACAATAAAAAACCAAATGAAAATTAAACGATAACCATTGTATACTTGTATGCTTTTTTCTCCTGCTGATTATTGTTAATGCATTCTATACTTGACGTTCGAATTTAGCGGTGTATTTTCTTTGATTATCCCACCGACTGGGATTGAAAACAGTTTTGAGATTCGCCACGTGTTGACAATTTGAGACAAAAATAGGGCTCGTCCGGGATTCGAACCCGGGACCTCTCGCACCCTAAGCGAGAATCATACCCCTAGACCAACGAGCCTGTATAGCTTACCAATGTTTAAATAATAGTTATAAAATTTAGAAATGTCATCGCTTGTTGCTATTTTCGTTGGCCTTGTGTTATACATTTGACCTTTCTTGTTTTGTTACCTTTGAAATAAGGACGGAAACCTGTTAAAAGTACGGTGCTACAAAGAACTTTATTTAGGTTCTTAATGTATACGATCTCGAAGATTTAATTATATGTGTATGTTCAATCAAACATGAACTAAATGCGTCGGCTGCAAAAGAGCACTGAATGAGTACTACTTCTCAGCACTACAATATTAAGCCTAGTTCACCATGATCCGGATTACTCAAAAATTATGTTTCCGCTGGGGCTCGAACCCAGGACCTTCCGCGTGTGAAGCGGACGTGATTACCACTACACTACGGAAACAGTTGAAGTAAGTGCGAAGTTTTCCATATTTCAAGCAACCGGCGATTAAAAATGATAGTGCAATCAAGATGAATAACATCGGTATGCGCATACAGCAGGTGCGTGTTCGTGTTAATGTTCACCGTCACGGAAATTCTCTTTGCAGGCATTTATCTTTCTTCTGCGCAATCAATTGAAAAAGCAGATTCCTCTGTCTATATGTAGCATGATACTTGTTCGCTAGCTAAATCCGATATCGACAGTGGACAATTTCCTTCTTTGCTTATAAGTCAAGGTGATATCAAGGTAAGTTGTTTTATAGCCTGCACAAACCAAAATAAAACATTCTTCGACAACATTTTAAATAATCGGAAAACAAATGTATGTAGCAAATTTTGATTGAGTATCAACTCCTCTTTCTCTTCGTTTGACCTTTTCCCCATCAGTGACGTGACAACATGCTGAACAATTAATGAGCCAAACTGCTTTGAATGTCAATGGCAGATACAAAAGTACGATTTCATTGAATCCAAACGCATATAAACAGTTCCAAAAATTAACGGGCTCGTCCGGGATTCGAACCCGGGACCTCTCGCACCCAAAGCGAGAATCATACCCCTAGACCAACGAGCCGCTTGATAGTTCCAGCTACATTTTCCGTATTTAACTATAGAATACAATTATTCTTCTTACGTGGCAAAGGGGTTTACCTATCAATATATTCGAAATTCTAAGTTTACGAGAAAGTTGTACCTCACGTTGGTCGAGATCAAACAATAAAAAACCAAATGAAAATTAAACGATAACCATTGTATACTTGTATGCTTTTTTCTCCTGCTGATTATTGTTAATGCATTCTATACTTGACGTTCGAATTTAGCGGTGTATTTTCTTTGATTATCCCACCGACTGGGATTGAAAACAGTTTTGAGATTCGCCACGTGTTGACAATTTGAGACAAAAATAGGGCTCGTCCGGGATTCGAACCCGGGACCTCTCGCACCCTAAGCGAGAATCATACCCCTAGACCAACGAGCCTGTATAGCTTACCAATGTTTAAATAATAGTTATAAAATTTAGAAATGTCATCGCTTGTTGCTATTTTCGTTGGCCTTGTGTTATACATTTGACCTTTCTTGTTTTGTTACCTTTGAAATAAGGACGGAAACCTGTTAAAAGTACGGTGCTACAAAGAACTTTATTTAGGTTCTTAATGTATACGATCTCGAAGATTTAATTATATGTGTATGTTCAATCAAACATGAACTAAATGCGTCGGCTGCAAAAGAGCACTGAATGAGTACTACTTCTCAGCACTACAATATTAAGCCTAGTTCACCATGATCCGGATTACTCAAAAATTATGTTTCCGCTGGGGCTCGAACCCAGGACCTTCCGCGTGTGAAGCGGACGTGATTACCACTACACTACGGAAACAGTTGAAGTAAGTGCGAAGTTTTCCATATTTCAAGCAACCGGCGATTAAAAATGATAGTGCAATCAAGATGAATAACATCGGTATGCGCATACAGCAGGTGCGTGTTCGTGTTAATGTTCACCGTCACGGAAATTCTCTTTGCAGGCATTTATCTTTCTTCTGCGCAATCAATTGAAAAAGCAGATTCCTCTGTCTATATGTAGCATGATACTTGTTCGCTAGCTAAATCCGATATCGACAGTGGACAATTTCCTTCTTTGCTTATAAGTCAAGGTGATATCAAGGTAAGTTGTTTTATAGCCTGCACAAACCAAAATAAAACATTCTTCGACAACATTTTAAATAATCGGAAAACAAATGTATGTAGCAAATTTTGATTGAGTATCAACTCCTCTTTCTCTTCGTTTGACCTTTTCCCCATCAGTGACGTGACAACATGCTGAACAATTAATGAGCCAAACTGCTTTGAATGTCAATGGCAGATACAAAAGTACGATTTCATTGAATCCAAACGCATATAAACAGTTCCAAAAATTAACGGGCTCGTCCGGGATTCGAACCCGGGACCTCTCGCACCCAAAGCGAGAATCATACCCCTAGACCAACGAGCCGCTTGATAGTTCCAGCTACATTTTCCGTATTTAACTATAGAATACAATTATTCTTCTTACGTGGCAAAGGGGTTTACCTATCAATATATTCGAAATTCTAAGTTTACGAGAAAGTTGTACCTCACGTTGGTCGAGATCAAACAATAAAAAACCAAATGAAAATTAAACGATAACCATTGTATACTTGTATGCTTTTTTCTCCTGCTGATTATTGTTAATGCATTCTATACTTGACGTTCGAATTTAGCGGTGTATTTTCTTTGATTATCCCACCGACTGGGATTGAAAACAGTTTTGAGATTCGCCACGTGTTGACAATTTGAGACAAAAATAGGGCTCGTCCGGGATTCGAACCCGGGACCTCTCGCACCCTAAGCGAGAATCATACCCCTAGACCAACGAGCCTGTATAGCTTACCAATGTTTAAATAATAGTTATAAAATTTAGAAATGTCATCGCTTGTTGCTATTTTCGTTGGCCTTGTGTTATACATTTGACCTTTCTTGTTTTGTTACCTTTGAAATAAGGACGGAAACCTGTTAAAAGTACGGTGCTACAAAGAACTTTATTTAGGTTCTTAATGTATACGATCTCGAAGATTTAATTATATGTGTATGTTCAATCAAACATGAACTAAATGCGTCGGCTGCAAAAGAGCACTGAATGAGTACTACTTCTCAGCACTACAATATTAAGCCTAGTTCACCATGATCCGGATTACTCAAAAATTATGTTTCCGCTGGGGCTCGAACCCAGGACCTTCCGCGTGTGAAGCGGACGTGATTACCACTACACTACGGAAACAGTTGAAGTAAGTGCGAAGTTTTCCATATTTCAAGCAACCGGCGATTAAAAATGATAGTGCAATCAAGATGAATAACATCGGTATGCGCATACAGCAGGTGCGTGTTCGTGTTAATGTTCACCGTCACGGAAATTCTCTTTGCAGGCATTTATCTTTCTTCTGCGCAATCAATTGAAAAAGCAGATTCCTCTGTCTATATGTAGCATGATACTTGTTCGCTAGCTAAATCCGATATCGACAGTGGACAATTTCCTTCTTTGCTTATAAGTCAAGGTGATATCAAGGTAAGTTGTTTTATAGCCTGCACAAACCAAAATAAAACATTCTTCGACAACATTTTAAATAATCGGAAAACAAATGTATGTAGCAAATTTTGATTGAGTATCAACTCCTCTTTCTCTTCGTTTGACCTTTTCCCCATCAGTGACGTGACAACATGCTGAACAATTAATGAGCCAAACTGCTTTGAATGTCAATGGCAGATACAAAAGTACGATTTCATTGAATCCAAACGCATATAAACAGTTCCAAAAATTAACGGGCTCGTCCGGGATTCGAACCCGGGACCTCTCGCACCCAAAGCGAGAATCATACCCCTAGACCAACGAGCCGCTTGATAGTTCCAGCTACATTTTCCGTATTTAACTATAGAATACAATTATTCTTCTTACGTGGCAAAGGGGTTTACCTATCAATATATTCGAAATTCTAAGTTTACGAGAAAGTTGTACCTCACGTTGGTCGAGATCAAACAATAAAAAACCAAATGAAAATTAAACGATAACCATTGTATACTTGTATGCTTTTTTCTCCTGCTGATTATTGTTAATGCATTCTATACTTGACGTTCGAATTTAGCGGTGTATTTTCTTTGATTATCCCACCGACTGGGATTGAAAACAGTTTTGAGATTCGCCACGTGTTGACAATTTGAGACAAAAATAGGGCTCGTCCGGGATTCGAACCCGGGACCTCTCGCACCCTAAGCGAGAATCATACCCCTAGACCAACGAGCCTGTATAGCTTACCAATGTTTAAATAATAGTTATAAAATTTAGAAATGTCATCGCTTGTTGCTATTTTCGTTGGCCTTGTGTTATACATTTGACCTTTCTTGTTTTGTTACCTTTGAAATAAGGACGGAAACCTGTTAAAAGTACGGTGCTACAAAGAACTTTATTTAGGTTCTTAATGTATACGATCTCGAAGATTTAATTATATGTGTATGTTCAATCAAACATGAACTAAATGCGTCGGCTGCAAAAGAGCACTGAATGAGTACTACTTCTCAGCACTACAATATTAAGCCTAGTTCACCATGATCCGGATTACTCAAAAATTATGTTTCCGCTGGGGCTCGAACCCAGGACCTTCCGCGTGTGAAGCGGACGTGATTACCACTACACTACGGAAACAGTTGAAGTAAGTGCGAAGTTTTCCATATTTCAAGCAACCGGCGATTAAAAATGATAGTGCAATCAAGATGAATAACATCGGTATGCGCATACAGCAGGTGCGTGTTCGTGTTAATGTTCACCGTCACGGAAATTCTCTTTGCAGGCATTTATCTTTCTTCTGCGCAATCAATTGAAAAAGCAGATTCCTCTGTCTATATGTAGCATGATACTTGTTCGCTAGCTAAATCCGATATCGACAGTGGACAATTTCCTTCTTTGCTTATAAGTCAAGGTGATATCAAGGTAAGTTGTTTTATAGCCTGCACAAACCAAAATAAAACATTCTTCGACAACATTTTAAATAATCGGAAAACAAATGTATGTAGCAAATTTTGATTGAGTATCAACTCCTCTTTCTCTTCGTTTGACCTTTTCCCCATCAGTGACGTGACAACATGCTGAACAATTAATGAGCCAAACTGCTTTGAATGTCAATGGCAGATACAAAAGTACGATTTCATTGAATCCAAACGCATATAAACAGTTCCAAAAATTAACGGGCTCGTCCGGGATTCGAACCCGGGACCTCTCGCACCCAAAGCGAGAATCATACCCCTAGACCAACGAGCCGCTTGATAGTTCCAGCTACATTTTCCGTATTTAACTATAGAATACAATTATTCTTCTTACGTGGCAAAGGGGTTTACCTATCAATATATTCGAAATTCTAAGTTTACGAGAAAGTTGTACCTCACGTTGGTCGAGATCAAACAATAAAAAACCAAATGAAAATTAAACGATAACCATTGTATACTTGTATGCTTTTTTCTCCTGCTGATTATTGTTAATGCATTCTATACTTGACGTTCGAATTTAGCGGTGTATTTTCTTTGATTATCCCACCGACTGGGATTGAAAACAGTTTTGAGATTCGCCACGTGTTGACAATTTGAGACAAAAATAGGGCTCGTCCGGGATTCGAACCCGGGACCTCTCGCACCCTAAGCGAGAATCATACCCCTAGACCAACGAGCCTGTATAGCTTACCAATGTTTAAATAATAGTTATAAAATTTAGAAATGTCATCGCTTGTTGCTATTTTCGTTGGCCTTGTGTTATACATTTGACCTTTCTTGTTTTGTTACCTTTGAAATAAGGACGGAAACCTGTTAAAAGTACGGTGCTACAAAGAACTTTATTTAGGTTCTTAATGTATACGATCTCGAAGATTTAATTATATGTGTATGTTCAATCAAACATGAACTAAATGCGTCGGCTGCAAAAGAGCACTGAATGAGTACTACTTCTCAGCACTACAATATTAAGCCTAGTTCACCATGATCCGGATTACTCAAAAATTATGTTTCCGCTGGGGCTCGAACCCAGGACCTTCCGCGTGTGAAGCGGACGTGATTACCACTACACTACGGAAACAGTTGAAGTAAGTGCGAAGTTTTCCATATTTCAAGCAACCGGCGATTAAAAATGATAGTGCAATCAAGATGAATAACATCGGTATGCGCATACAGCAGGTGCGTGTTCGTGTTAATGTTCACCGTCACGGAAATTCTCTTTGCAGGCATTTATCTTTCTTCTGCGCAATCAATTGAAAAAGCAGATTCCTCAGTCTATATGTAGCATGATACTTGTTCGCTAGCTAAATCCGATATCGACAGTGGACAATTTCCTTCTTTGCTTATAAGTCAAGGTGATATCAAGGTAAGTTGTTTTATAGCCTGCACAAACCAAAATAAAACATTCTTCGACAACATTTTAAATAATCGGAAAACAAATGTATGTAGCAAATTTTGATTGAGTATCAACTCCTCTTTCTCTTCGTTTGACCTTTTCCCCATCAGTGACGTGACAACATGCTGAACAATTAATGAGCCAAACTGCTTTGAATGTCAATGGCAGATACAAAAGTACGATTTCATTGAATCCAAACGCATATAAACAGTTCCAAAAATTAACGGGCTCGTCCGGGATTCGAACCCGGGACCTCTCGCACCCAAAGCGAGAATCATACCCCTAGACCAACGAGCCGCTTGATAGTTCCAGCTACATTTTCCGTATTTAACTATAGAATACAATTATTCTTCTTACGTGGCAAAGGGGTTTACCTATCAATATATTCGAAATTCTAAGTTTACGAGAAAGTTGTACCTCACGTTGGTCGAGATCAAACAATAAAAAACCAAATGAAAATTAAACGATAACCATTGTATACTTGTATGCTTTTTTCTCCTGCTGATTATTGTTAATGCATTCTATACTTGACGTTCGAATTTAGCGGTGTATTTTCTTTGATTATCCCACCGACTGGGATTGAAAACAGTTTTGAGATTCGCCACGTGTTGACAATTTGAGACAAAAATAGGGCTCGTCCGGGATTCGAACCCGGGACCTCTCGCACCCTAAGCGAGAATCATACCCCTAGACCAACGAGCCTGTATAGCTTACCAATGTTTAAATAATAGTTATAAAATTTAGAAATGTCATCGCTTGTTGCTATTTTCGTTGGCCTTGTGTTATACATTTGACCTTTCTTGTTTTGTTACCTTTGAAATAAGGACGGAAACCTGTTAAAAGTACGGTGCTACAAAGAACTTTATTTAGGTTCTTAATGTATACGATCTCGAAGATTTAATTATATGTGTATGTTCAATCAAACATGAACTAAATGCGTCGGCTGCAAAAGAGCACTGAATGAGTACTACTTCTCAGCACTACAATATTAAGCCTAGTTCACCATGATCCGGATTACTCAAAAATTATGTTTCCGCTGGGGCTCGAACCCAGGACCTTCCGCGTGTGAAGCGGACGTGATTACCACTACACTACGGAAACAGTTGAAGTAAGTGCGAAGTTTTCCATATTTCAAGCAACCGGCGATTAAAAATGATAGTGCAATCAAGATGAATAACATCGGTATGCGCATACAGCAGGTGCGTGTTCGTGTTAATGTTCACCGTCACGGAAATTCTCTTTGCAGGCATTTATCTTTCTTCTGCGCAATCAATTGAAAAAGCAGATTCCTCAGTCTATATGTAGCATGATACTTGTTCGCTAGCTAAATCCGATATCGACAGTGGACAATTTCCTTCTTTGCTTATAAGTCAAGGTGATATCAAGGTAAGTTGTTTTATAGCCTGCACAAACCAAAATAAAACATTCTTCGACAACATTTTAAATAATCGGAAAACAAATGTATGTAGCAAATTTTGATTGAGTATCAACTCCTCTTTCTCTTCGTTTGACCTTTTCCCCATCAGTGACGTGACAACATGCTGAACAATTAATGAGCCAAACTGCTTTGAATGTCAATGGCAGATACAAAAGTACGATTTCATTGAATCCAAACGCATATAAACAGTTCCAAAAATTAACGGGCTCGTCCGGGATTCGAACCCGGGACCTCTCGCACCCAAAGCGAGAATCTTTTTTTTTATCATTAATAAAATTTTTATTACATATTTACATACTGTCACCATGAGACATTCCTCATTGGTGAGAAGTTTTCTATATACAGAGTTGTTAGTAGTTAACCTCCTACATTAGTAAAAAATAAAATACATCTAGATGAGACACGTTAAAAACTTTAAAAATAGTATAGCATATTAGTCCCAATTAATTTTATAGTGATTCATTCATCAAAAGGGTATATGAATTGAACAGGACAGATTCAATATAAGTTATATATTGAAAGCGAGACAACTCTAAAATATTTTCAAAAGTCGAACACACCTAAATGCGATCGATAATTTTACATTGGAATGTGATCTTTTGTTCTAACAACCAATCAAATTGAAGTAACTGTCTAGACAAACAAAACTATGTTGTCATTTTTAATATCCAATAAAGTGTTATTGTGTAAAAAATACTTATAGAATAATTGTCTTTGTTGTGTCATTTTATAATACGTGTATGCGTATTCAATGTATCTTTTAATAGTGTACTTGAATAAACGAAGTGCATCTATGTCTTTGTCATGAAAAACTTTTAAATTCCGTGATTTGAATATGCAAAGTCGGGCTACACTAAGGAAAAAATTTAAAAAATAAGTATTAATAACTTGTGAACGTTTCAAAAACCCAAGTAAAAATAACTGTTCATAATCAATAGAATTAACCATATCAGGCGGGTAATTGATAAAAATGTTGTGTAATATGTCTTTCAGGTAATCATGAAGTGGTTTGAACTTTTGACAAAGTACAAACATGTGACTAAGATTTTCTATACCCTGGCCGCACGTTTTGCATGTGCTAGTATCTGCCTGACCTATTCTGACCAACTTTTCGAGTGTAAAAATAGCTCTATGGACAATCCTATAGTTTAAGCAATGACAATCAGGAGGTAAACAACACTGATTGACAACCAAATAAAGATTTTTGAAATTGAGAGACGGATATAGCTCCGCCCAATGCTTTTCAGTAGAGGGCGTTTCAAAAAATTTTGTCAAAAGAAGGCTGTAAAATAATTTCGTCACAGCACTTCTAATGTGAATTTCTCTATCGTTATCTAAACAAATTTTAACAATCGGAGTAATCTCAACATTTAGAGGATTTTCGGATTTTAATAGTTCTTTCCACTCGTCAGGAATACATCGAATGATTTTTTCAAAAGCTGTTTTTATTTGTTCTGTTTTTTCATCAGGAAATTTTTGTTTTATTATTTCATCTATTGAATTCGATGTGAAGAAACCCGGCATAAATTCATAGCAAATGTCTTTTATTCGTATCAAGCCTGTTTGAATGAATTTTTCAAACAGAAGCATTTTACCGTTGCATGTTATGTTTGGATTACAAAACAGCGGATTATTATATACATGTTGCACTTGAAAATCGATTTTCAAATTGGATTTTATTTTATAATACGCGTTTATCATTTCTTGATAGTAAAGCGGTAAGTGTTTAATCTGTTTTGAATTTAAATGCGTATAAACTACATCTTGTTTTAAATCCATATTATCGATTTTAGAGATAAAGTAATCAAACGCACCTTTCCAAATTGATTTACATTCAGGGTCCAAATATTTTTTAAGAAATTTTAATCTAAAGGCTTGCATTTTTAGAAAAATATCAGGAATGTTTAAGCCACCTTCCAGTTTTGTACCTACTACACTTTGATATTTTACTAAATGTGATTTACTTTGCCAAAGAAATTTTATAACAATTAGTCGGATTTCATTTTTAACTTTTTCCGGCAATGGACATACAGTTACAGTATAATATAACCGCGACATTATGAGGGAAGTTAAAACTGTAGCTCGACCTGGTAAAGTTAATTCTCTTTTATTCCAAAAGAATAAAATTGTTTTTATCTTTTTAATTTTATCCATCCAGTTAAGAAGTTCACATAACTCTTTATCCTTTCCAACATATATGCCTAAAACTTTTGTTACCTTTTCACTTTTTTGTATTTGTAATTTATTTAACTCTGAATCAGTAATACTGCCAGAACCTAAACTCATAATTTCAGATTTTTGTTTATTAATTTTAGCACCAGAAGCCTCACTGTACAAATTAAGAACTTTGAAAGCTTCATTTACAGATTTTTTATTTGAAGTAAAAATATTTGTGTCATCTGCGTGTTGAAAAATTTTAGCATTTACATTTGACTTTGGGATATTTACACTCTGAATATTTTTATTTTTAATTATAGCTTGACCTAATGGTTCTGCCACCAACACATAGAGGAGAGCAGAAACTGGACACCCTTGTTTTATTGAATTATTTAGTTTAACATACTTTGTAAGGAAACCATTACATTTTACACTGCTGTTTACATTGTTATAAAATATTTTTATCCACTGCATAAATTTAGGACCAAAACCAAATTTTTCTAAAACTAAAAACAGATAATCATGGTCAACTTTATCAAAAGCTTTTTCCTGGTCAACTTTAATAAGATAGGCTTCTAAATCATCATTTTCAATTATTTCAATTAGATCTCTTATACTTGATGTAGTGTCTGCAATGTCGCGGCCAAGTATGCAACATGTTTGAAAACTAGACACTAATTTCGGTAGAACAAATTTTAATCTATTGGACATTATTCTAGCAATTATTTTGTAGTCTACACAAAGCAAAGATATCGGTCTAAAATTTTTTAATAGATTTTTATCCCCTTTGTTTTTATAAACTAAGTTTATTATACCATGCCGCATTGATCTTGTTAGGATGTGATCTTCTTCTATAACTTTAAAAATTTTAAGAAAAATCTCACCAAACAAATGAAAAAATTTACAGAAGAATTCAACTGTTAATCCATCAGGACCCGGAGATTTATTTTTTGACATGCCAAATAATGACGATTTAATTTCATCTAGAGTTAAATCGGTTTCTAAATTTTCACTATCTTCATCAGAAACTTTTTCAGAAATATATTCCAAAATTTCTTTTGCCTTATCTTTATTTATTACTGTACTAGAGTATAACTCTTTATAAAATTTATATACTTCTTCTAGAATGTCATCTGTAGTTGTTAAAATTTTACCCTCGGTTGTTTTTAATTCTTTTACAGCGTTACTATTTTGTTTATATTTTTCAAGTTGCAAAAAATATTTTGAACTTTTATCTCCGTCTATAGCCCATTGGGCCTTTGAGCGCAAAATTGCACCTTTACAAATTTTATCTTCATACGTTTTAAGTTTTAGTTTCATTTCTTCAAACTTATTTACATCAAAATTTACATTATTTACCGCCATAGACGATAGTTTTTCATATTCATTTTGAAGCTTAAAATATTCGGACTTTTCAATACGCGATTTATTTTGCGCATATGATTTTGATAATTGTTTTATTTTAAATTTTAAATTGTCATACCAAATAAGCGGCTCATCATCAAAAAGTCTACAATTTTTTTCTTTTTCAATTAATCGTGAAATTTTTTGAACATAATCCTCGTCATGTAATAATAAATTATTAAATATCCATAACCCTGGGCCTCTCTCAATTTCAGTAAAATCTATATTTAGATTGACAAAAGAGTGGTCACTGAAAGTATTATGTTTATAATACACGTTTTTGACAAATTGAGAATATGCTTTCGGAATAAAAATGTGGTCAATTCTACTTTGAATTAGGACATTTTGAACGATACGACGCCAAGAAAAGATTCGTGCATTTTGATTTCTCGCTCGCCATACATCATATAAATTAAACATATCACACATGTTTGTGAGTTCTTTGTATGCTTTATCTTGAGTGTGTTCTGTTTTACCACAACGATCAAGATTTGACAGAGATGTATTCATATCACCTAGTAAAATGATATTTTCTGAATTCGCCATTTTAGAAGCAAGTTTCTCAAAAAACTTAATTTTTTCTTGCATGATATTTGGAACATAGCAATTAATTATATCAATAGCGTTATCATCCTGTTTAAAGGAAATATGGATACATCTACCGTCAAAACTTTGAACTTCGGACACTTGATTTTGTACTCTTTTGCTTACTAAAAAAGCAACACCTTGTCTCAGGTTTACACCATTACAAAAATTTATTTTTCCTTCCCAAAATTTTTCAATATTTGGAATAATATCATCATCCCAAAACGTTTCTTGGATACCAACAATATCAAAATAATTTTCTGAACAATATTTTGTAAAATTCTGAAACTTTGTTACATCTCTGAGACCATTAGCATTTATGCTAACAATATTTACCATCAACCAGAAAAATAAACAATAAAAATGTGAACCTATGAACTTGAACTTGGTTGATTAGAAGAGAGTTTAGACTTAGGATTAGACTTCATCTTCTTAATGTCCTCAGGGGTGAGGTTGGGGCTAGTAACCAAACGACGCCTTCTTTTTTTCCCCATACTACGAGCCAGTTCCTCATCAGTAATTTCCATTTCTGATTCACTGGCAATCGAAGACTCTGCATTTTTATCATGATCACAATCAACCATGTCAACATTTGACTCATGAGAAACTGACTCGTTCACTTTTTTGGACCCCCCTTTTTTATGCAAAATATTTATTTCATTGTCAATTAAATTGTCTTTTGAATGTTCATGTACTTTCATAATTTCAGTTTGTTTATCATCATCGTCAGGAGTATTGTTACTGGAATCAGTTTTAATATTTTCATCTAGGTTTAGTTCATCTTGGTCAGTATTAACATCCGAATTTTCTTTTACATCTGTCGAGTCACGGTCATCTAAATTTAACACATCATCTACATCACCACGTTCACCATTTTTAACCTCATCATCTTCTTCCATTTGATCATCATTAGTAGCATTTTCATTTTCGACATTAGAGTCTTCAACATTAGAGTCATTTTGGGGTTCTGTATCAGGACGATCATAACCCCATACAGGTTCACAAATACAGCTGGCTGGATATCTATGACACTTATCACAGCGTGGTT
The DNA here is from genome assembly GCF_021869535.1 of Mytilus californianus. Taxonomy (NCBI): domain Eukaryota; kingdom Metazoa; phylum Mollusca; class Bivalvia; order Mytilida; family Mytilidae; genus Mytilus; species Mytilus californianus. The sequence continues at coordinate 12,448,257 of NW_026262667.1, forward strand.
TCGGACAATTGCGAGCCAAATGTCCACTATCTTTGCAACGATAACACATATTGTCAGGGCAGTTGATATACACATGGCCGGATTCGAAGCATTTCGAGCAGACCTTTTTCTGATTGTCATGTAATACACGTATATATTCATGTGAATTAACACCTGTTGAAAACTTCATAGTATACGGTAAACTTTGACGAAAATCTGGGAACCTTACTACCACGTACCTTGTACCATCTGCAATAGTCGTGCCCGGATGCATTCGGCGTTTAATGGACGATATTAACTCAGCACCGAAATCTTCAAGTTTTTTCGTAATTTCTTCATCCGTCACATAATAAGACACATTAAGGAAACTCACCATCTTTTCTTTCGAAAATACAGCGTTTGGCTTAAATGTCTCATTGTTAACTTTGAACCCCGTGTCGCATATTAAATCAACAGCTTCTATTTCTTTGAGTGTTATCTCATATATGTTTCCACTTTTAGGGACACAAGCCTCCACTACACCTTCACCAACTTCTGCCTCTACACTATTAATAACCGATAAGGCCGAAACATTTTTATTGTCCCCAACATCAACTAGGACAGTCTGTTCCTTCACAGTTCTATTCGCTGTATAGCTTACCAATGTTTAAATAATAGTTATAAAATTTAGAAATGTCATCGCTTGTTGCTATTTTCGTTGGCCTTGTGTTATACATTTGACCTTTCTTGTTTTGTTACCTTTGAAATAAGGACGGAAACCTGTTAAAAGTACGGTGCTACAAAGAACTTTATTTAGGTTCTTAATGTATACGATCTCGAAGATTTAATTATATGTGTATGTTCAATCAAACATGAACTAAATGCGTCGGCTGCAAAAGAGCACTGAATGAGTACTACTTCTCAGCACTACAATATTAAGCCTAGTTCACCATGATCCGGATTACTCAAAAATTATGTTTCCGCTGGGGCTCGAACCCAGGACCTTCCGCGTGTGAAGCGGACGTGATTACCACTACACTACGGAAACAGTTGAAGTAAGTGCGAAGTTTTCCATATTTCAAGCAACCGGCGATTAAAAATGATAGTGCAATCAAGATGAATAACATCGGTATGCGCATACAGCAGGTGCGTGTTCGTGTTAATGTTCACCGTCACGGAAATTCTCTTTGCAGGCATTTATCTTTCTTCTGCGCAATCAATTGAAAAAGCAGATTCCTCTGTCTATATGTAGCATGATACTTGTTCGCTAGCTAAATCCGATATCGACAGTGGACAATTTCCTTCTTTGCTTATAAGTCAAGGTGATATCAAGGTAAGTTGTTTTATAGCCTGCACAAACCAAAATAAAACATTCTTCGACAACATTTTAAATAATCGGAAAACAAATGTATGTAGCAAATTTTGATTGAGTATCAACTCCTCTTTCTCTTCGTTTGACCTTTTCCCCATCAGTGACGTGACAACATGCTGAACAATTAATGAGCCAAACTGCTTTGAATGTCAATGGCAGATACAAAAGTACGATTTCATTGAATCCAAACGCATATAAACAGTTCCAAAAATTAACGGGCTCGTCCGGGATTCGAACCCGGGACCTCTCGCACCCAAAGCGAGAATCATACCCCTAGACCAACGAGCCGCTTGATAGTTCCAGCTACATTTTCCGTATTTAACTATAGAATACAATTATTCTTCTTACGTGGCAAAGGGGTTTACCTATCAATATATTCGAAATTCTAAGTTTACGAGAAAGTTGTACCTCACGTTGGTCGAGATCAAACAATAAAAAACCAAATGAAAATTAAACGATAACCATTGTATACTTGTATGCTTTTTTCTCCTGCTGATTATTGTTAATGCATTCTATACTTGACGTTCGAATTTAGCGGTGTATTTTCTTTGATTATCCCACCGACTGGGATTGAAAACAGTTTTGAGATTCGCCACGTGTTGACAATTTGAGACAAAAATAGGGCTCGTCCGGGATTCGAACCCGGGACCTCTCGCACCCTAAGCGAGAATCATACCCCTAGACCAACGAGCCTGTATAGCTTACCAATGTTTAAATAATAGTTATAAAATTTAGAAATGTCATCGCTTGTTGCTATTTTCGTTGGCCTTGTGTTATACATTTGACCTTTCTTGTTTTGTTACCTTTGAAATAAGGACGGAAACCTGTTAAAAGTACGGTGCTACAAAGAACTTTATTTAGGTTCTTAATGTATACGATCTCGAAGATTTAATTATATGTGTATGTTCAATCAAACATGAACTAAATGCGTCGGCTGCAAAAGAGCACTGAATGAGTACTACTTCTCAGCACTACAATATTAAGCCTAGTTCACCATGATCCGGATTACTCAAAAATTATGTTTCCGCTGGGGCTCGAACCCAGGACCTTCCGCGTGTGAAGCGGACGTGATTACCACTACACTACGGAAACAGTTGAAGTAAGTGCGAAGTTTTCCATATTTCAAGCAACCGGCGATTAAAAATGATAGTGCAATCAAGATGAATAACATCGGTATGCGCATACAGCAGGTGCGTGTTCGTGTTAATGTTCACCGTCACGGAAATTCTCTTTGCAGGCATTTATCTTTCTTCTGCGCAATCAATTGAAAAAGCAGATTCCTCTGTCTATATGTAGCATGATACTTGTTCGCTAGCTAAATCCGATATCGACAGTGGACAATTTCCTTCTTTGCTTATAAGTCAAGGTGATATCAAGGTAAGTTGTTTTATAGCCTGCACAAACCAAAATAAAACATTCTTCGACAACATTTTAAATAATCGGAAAACAAATGTATGTAGCAAATTTTGATTGAGTATCAACTCCTCTTTCTCTTCGTTTGACCTTTTCCCCATCAGTGACGTGACAACATGCTGAACAATTAATGAGCCAAACTGCTTTGAATGTCAATGGCAGATACAAAAGTACGATTTCATTGAATCCAAACGCATATAAACAGTTCCAAAAATTAACGGGCTCGTCCGGGATTCGAACCCGGGACCTCTCGCACCCAAAGCGAGAATCATACCCCTAGACCAACGAGCCGCTTGATAGTTCCAGCTACATTTTCCGTATTTAACTATAGAATACAATTATTCTTCTTACGTGGCAAAGGGGTTTACCTATCAATATATTCGAAATTCTAAGTTTACGAGAAAGTTGTACCTCACGTTGGTCGAGATCAAACAATAAAAAACCAAATGAAAATTAAACGATAACCATTGTATACTTGTATGCTTTTTTCTCCTGCTGATTATTGTTAATGCATTCTATACTTGACGTTCGAATTTAGCGGTGTATTTTCTTTGATTATCCCACCGACTGGGATTGAAAACAGTTTTGAGATTCGCCACGTGTTGACAATTTGAGACAAAAATAGGGCTCGTCCGGGATTCGAACCCGGGACCTCTCGCACCCTAAGCGAGAATCATACCCCTAGACCAACGAGCCTGTATAGCTTACCAATGTTTAAATAATAGTTATAAAATTTAGAAATGTCATCGCTTGTTGCTATTTTCGTTGGCCTTGTGTTATACATTTGACCTTTCTTGTTTTGTTACCTTTGAAATAAGGACGGAAACCTGTTAAAAGTACGGTGCTACAAAGAACTTTATTTAGGTTCTTAATGTATACGATCTCGAAGATTTAATTATATGTGTATGTTCAATCAAACATGAACTAAATGCGTCGGCTGCAAAAGAGCACTGAATGAGTACTACTTCTCAGCACTACAATATTAAGCCTAGTTCACCATGATCCGGATTACTCAAAAATTATGTTTCCGCTGGGGCTCGAACCCAGGACCTTCCGCGTGTGAAGCGGACGTGATTACCACTACACTACGGAAACAGTTGAAGTAAGTGCGAAGTTTTCCATATTTCAAGCAACCGGCGATTAAAAATGATAGTGCAATCAAGATGAATAACATCGGTATGCGCATACAGCAGGTGCGTGTTCGTGTTAATGTTCACCGTCACGGAAATTCTCTTTGCAGGCATTTATCTTTCTTCTGCGCAATCAATTGAAAAAGCAGATTCCTCTGTCTATATGTAGCATGATACTTGTTCGCTAGCTAAATCCGATATCGACAGTGGACAATTTCCTTCTTTGCTTATAAGTCAAGGTGATATCAAGGTAAGTTGTTTTATAGCCTGCACAAACCAAAATAAAACATTCTTCGACAACATTTTAAATAATCGGAAAACAAATGTATGTAGCAAATTTTGATTGAGTATCAACTCCTCTTTCTCTTCGTTTGACCTTTTCCCCATCAGTGACGTGACAACATGCTGAACAATTAATGAGCCAAACTGCTTTGAATGTCAATGGCAGATACAAAAGTACGATTTCATTGAATCCAAACGCATATAAACAGTTCCAAAAATTAACGGGCTCGTCCGGGATTCGAACCCGGGACCTCTCGCACCCAAAGCGAGAATCATACCCCTAGACCAACGAGCCGCTTGATAGTTCCAGCTACATTTTCCGTATTTAACTATAGAATACAATTATTCTTCTTACGTGGCAAAGGGGTTTACCTATCAATATATTCGAAATTCTAAGTTTACGAGAAAGTTGTACCTCACGTTGGTCGAGATCAAACAATAAAAAACCAAATGAAAATTAAACGATAACCATTGTATACTTGTATGCTTTTTTCTCCTGCTGATTATTGTTAATGCATTCTATACTTGACGTTCGAATTTAGCGGTGTATTTTCTTTGATTATCCCACCGACTGGGATTGAAAACAGTTTTGAGATTCGCCACGTGTTGACAATTTGAGACAAAAATAGGGCTCGTCCGGGATTCGAACCCGGGACCTCTCGCACCCTAAGCGAGAATCATACCCCTAGACCAACGAGCCTGTATAGCTTACCAATGTTTAAATAATAGTTATAAAATTTAGAAATGTCATCGCTTGTTGCTATTTTCGTTGGCCTTGTGTTATACATTTGACCTTTCTTGTTTTGTTACCTTTGAAATAAGGACGGAAACCTGTTAAAAGTACGGTGCTACAAAGAACTTTATTTAGGTTCTTAATGTATACGATCTCGAAGATTTAATTATATGTGTATGTTCAATCAAACATGAACTAAATGCGTCGGCTGCAAAAGAGCACTGAATGAGTACTACTTCTCAGCACTACAATATTAAGCCTAGTTCACCATGATCCGGATTACTCAAAAATTATGTTTCCGCTGGGGCTCGAACCCAGGACCTTCCGCGTGTGAAGCGGACGTGATTACCACTACACTACGGAAACAGTTGAAGTAAGTGCGAAGTTTTCCATATTTCAAGCAACCGGCGATTAAAAATGATAGTGCAATCAAGATGAATAACATCGGTATGCGCATACAGCAGGTGCGTGTTCGTGTTAATGTTCACCGTCACGGAAATTCTCTTTGCAGGCATTTATCTTTCTTCTGCGCAATCAATTGAAAAAGCAGATTCCTCTGTCTATATGTAGCATGATACTTGTTCGCTAGCTAAATCCGATATCGACAGTGGACAATTTCCTTCTTTGCTTATAAGTCAAGGTGATATCAAGGTAAGTTGTTTTATAGCCTGCACAAACCAAAATAAAACATTCTTCGACAACATTTTAAATAATCGGAAAACAAATGTATGTAGCAAATTTTGATTGAGTATCAACTCCTCTTTCTCTTCGTTTGACCTTTTCCCCATCAGTGACGTGACAACATGCTGAACAATTAATGAGCCAAACTGCTTTGAATGTCAATGGCAGATACAAAAGTACGATTTCATTGAATCCAAACGCATATAAACAGTTCCAAAAATTAACGGGCTCGTCCGGGATTCGAACCCGGGACCTCTCGCACCCAAAGCGAGAATCATACCCCTAGACCAACGAGCCGCTTGATAGTTCCAGCTACATTTTCCGTATTTAACTATAGAATACAATTATTCTTCTTACGTGGCAAAGGGGTTTACCTATCAATATATTCGAAATTCTAAGTTTACGAGAAAGTTGTACCTCACGTTGGTCGAGATCAAACAATAAAAAACCAAATGAAAATTAAACGATAACCATTGTATACTTGTATGCTTTTTTCTCCTGCTGATTATTGTTAATGCATTCTATACTTGACGTTCGAATTTAGCGGTGTATTTTCTTTGATTATCCCACCGACTGGGATTGAAAACAGTTTTGAGATTCGCCACGTGTTGACAATTTGAGACAAAAATAGGGCTCGTCCGGGATTCGAACCCGGGACCTCTCGCACCCTAAGCGAGAATCATACCCCTAGACCAACAAGCCTGTATAGCTTACCAATGTTTAAATAATAGTTATAAAATTTAGAAATGTCATCGCTTGTTGCTATTTTCGTTGGCCTTGTGTTATACATTTGACCTTTCTTGTTTTGTTACCTTTGAAATAAGGACGGAAACCTGTTAAAAGTACGGTGCTACAAAGAACTTTATTTAGGTTCTTAATGTATACGATCTCGAAGATTTAATTATATGTGTATGTTCAATCAAACATGAACTAAATGCGTCGGCTGCAAAAGAGCACTGAATGAGTACTACTTCTCAGCACTACAATATTAAGCCTAGTTCACCATGATCCGGATTACTCAAAAATTATGTTTCCGCTGGGGCTCGAACCCAGGACCTTCCGCGTGTGAAGCGGACGTGATTACCACTACACTACGGAAACAGTTGAAGTAAGTGCGAAGTTTTCCATATTTCAAGCAACCGGCGATTAAAAATGATAGTGCAATCAAGATGAATAACATCGGTATGCGCATACAGCAGGTGCGTGTTCGTGTTAATGTTCACCGTCACGGAAATTCTCTTTGCAGGCATTTATCTTTCTTCTGCGCAATCAATTGAAAAAGCAGATTCCTCTGTCTATATGTAGCATGATACTTGTTCGCTAGCTAAATCCGATATCGACAGTGGACAATTTCCTTCTTTGCTTATAAGTCAAGGTGATATCAAGGTAAGTTGTTTTATAGCCTGCACAAACCAAAATAAAACATTCTTCGACAACATTTTAAATAATCGGAAAACAAATGTATGTAGCAAATTTTGATTGAGTATCAACTCCTCTTTCTCTTCGTTTGACCTTTTCCCCATCAGTGACGTGACAACATGCTGAACAATTAATGAGCCAAACTGCTTTGAATGTCAATGGCAGATACAAAAGTACGATTTCATTGAATCCAAACGCATATAAACAGTTCCAAAAATTAACGGGCTCGTCCGGGATTCGAACCCGGGACCTCTCGCACCCAAAGCGAGAATCATACCCCTAGACCAACGAGCCGCTTGATAGTTCCAGCTACATTTTCCGTATTTAACTATAGAATACAATTATTCTTCTTACGTGGCAAAGGGGTTTACCTATCAATATATTCGAAATTCTAAGTTTACGAGAAAGTTGTACCTCACGTTGGTCGAGATCAAACAATAAAAAACCAAATGAAAATTAAACGATAACCATTGTATACTTGTATGCTTTTTTCTCCTGCTGATTATTGTTAATGCATTCTATACTTGACGTTCGAATTTAGCGGTGTATTTTCTTTGATTATCCCACCGACTGGGATTGAAAACAGTTTTGAGATTCGCCACGTGTTGACAATTTGAGACAAAAATAGGGCTCGTCCGGGATTCGAACCCGGGACCTCTCGCACCCTAAGCGAGAATCATACCCCTAGACCAACGAGCCTGTATAGCTTACCAATGTTTAAATAATAGTTATAAAATTTAGAAATGTCATCGCTTGTTGCTATTTTCGTTGGCCTTGTGTTATACATTTGACCTTTCTTGTTTTGTTACCTTTGAAATAAGGACGGAAACCTGTTAAAAGTACGGTGCTACAAAGAACTTTATTTAGGTTCTTAATGTATACGATCTCGAAGATTTAATTATATGTGTATGTTCAATCAAACATGAACTAAATGCGTCGGCTGCAAAAGAGCACTGAATGAGTACTACTTCTCAGCACTACAATATTAAGCCTAGTTCACCATGATCCGGATTACTCAAAAATTATGTTTCCGCTGGGGCTCGAACCCAGGACCTTCCGCGTGTGAAGCGGACGTGATTACCACTACACTACGGAAACAGTTGAAGTAAGTGCGAAGTTTTCCATATTTCAAGCAACCGGCGATTAAAAATGATAGTGCAATCAAGATGAATAACATCGGTATGCGCATACAGCAGGTGCGTGTTCGTGTTAATGTTCACCGTCACGGAAATTCTCTTTGCAGGCATTTATCTTTCTTCTGCGCAATCAATTGAAAAAGCAGATTCCTCTGTCTATATGTAGCATGATACTTGTTCGCTAGCTAAATCCGATATCGACAGTGGACAATTTCCTTCTTTGCTTATAAGTCAAGGTGATATCAAGGTAAGTTGTTTTATAGCCTGCACAAACCAAAATAAAACATTCTTCGACAACATTTTAAATAATCGGAAAACAAATGTATGTAGCAAATTTTGATTGAGTATCAACTCCTCTTTCTCTTCGTTTGACCTTTTCCCCATCAGTGACGTGACAACATGCTGAACAATTAATGAGCCAAACTGCTTTGAATGTCAATGGCAGATACAAAAGTACGATTTCATTGAATCCAAACGCATATAAACAGTTCCAAAAATTAACGGGCTCGTCCGGGATTCGAACCCGGGACCTCTCGCACCCAAAGCGAGAATCATACCCCTAGACCAACGAGCCGCTTGATAGTTCCAGCTACATTTTCCGTATTTAACTATAGAATACAATTATTCTTCTTACGTGGCAAAGGGGTTTACCTATCAATATATTCGAAATTCTAAGTTTACGAGAAAGTTGTACCTCACGTTGGTCGAGATCAAACAATAAAAAACCAAATGAAAATTAAACGATAACCATTGTATACTTGTATGCTTTTTTCTCCTGCTGATTATTGTTAATGCATTCTATACTTGACGTTCGAATTTAGCGGTGTATTTTCTTTGATTATCCCACCGACTGGGATTGAAAACAGTTTTGAGATTCGCCACGTGTTGACAATTTGAGACAAAAATAGGGCTCGTCCGGGATTCGAACCCGGGACCTCTCGCACCCTAAGCGAGAATCATACCCCTAGACCAACGAGCCTGTATAGCTTACCAATGTTTAAATAATAGTTATAAAATTTAGAAATGTCATCGCTTGTTGCTATTTTCGTTGGCCTTGTGTTATACATTTGACCTTTCTTGTTTTGTTACCTTTGAAATAAGGACGGAAACCTGTTAAAAGTACGGTGCTACAAAGAACTTTATTTAGGTTCTTAATGTATACGATCTCGAAGATTTAATTATATGTGTATGTTCAATCAAACATGAACTAAATGCGTCGGCTGCAAAAGAGCACTGAATGAGTACTACTTCTCAGCACTACAATATTAAGCCTAGTTCACCATGATCCGGATTACTCAAAAATTATGTTTCCGCTGGGGCTCGAACCCAGGACCTTCCGCGTGTGAAGCGGACGTGATTACCACTACACTACGGAAACAGTTGAAGTAAGTGCGAAGTTTTCCATATTTCAAGCAACCGGCGATTAAAAATGATAGTGCAATCAAGATGAATAACATCGGTATGCGCATACAGCAGGTGCGTGTTCGTGTTAATGTTCACCGTCACGGAAATTCTCTTTGCAGGCATTTATCTTTCTTCTGCGCAATCAATTGAAAAAGCAGATTCCTCTGTCTATATGTAGCATGATACTTGTTCGCTAGCTAAATCCGATATCGACAGTGGACAATTTCCTTCTTTGCTTATAAGTCAAGGTGATATCAAGGTAAGTTGTTTTATAGCCTGCACAAACCAAAATAAAACATTCTTCGACAACATTTTAAATAATCGGAAAACAAATGTATGTAGCAAATTTTGATTGAGTATCAACTCCTCTTTCTCTTCGTTTGACCTTTTCCCCATCAGTGACGTGACAACATGCTGAACAATTAATGAGCCAAACTGCTTTGAATGTCAATGGCAGATACAAAAGTACGATTTCATTGAATCCAAACGCATATAAACAGTTCCAAAAATTAACGGGCTCGTCCGGGATTCGAACCCGGGACCTCTCGCACCCAAAGCGAGAATCATACCCCTAGACCAACGAGCCGCTTGATAGTTCCAGCTACATTTTCCGTATTTAACTATAGAATACAATTATTCTTCTTACGTGGCAAAGGGGTTTACCTATCAATATATTCGAAATTCTAAGTTTACGAGAAAGTTGTACCTCACGTTGGTCGAGATCAAACAATAAAAAACCAAATGAAAATTAAACGATAACCATTGTATACTTGTATGCTTTTTTCTCCTGCTGATTATTGTTAATGCATTCTATACTTGACGTTCGAATTTAGCGGTGTATTTTCTTTGATTATCCCACCGACTGGGATTGAAAACAGTTTTGAGATTCGCCACGTGTTGACAATTTGAGACAAAAATAGGGCTCGTCCGGGATTCGAACCCGGGACCTCTCGCACCCTAAGCGAGAATCATACCCCTAGACCAACAAGCCTGTATAGCTTACCAATGTTTAAATAATAGTTATAAAATTTAGAAATGTCATCGCTTGTTGCTATTTTCGTTGGCCTTGTGTTATACATTTGACCTTTCTTGTTTTGTTACCTTTGAAATAAGGACGGAAACCTGTTAAAAGTACGGTGCTACAAAGAACTTTATTTAGGTTCTTAATGTATACGATCTCGAAGATTTAATTATATGTGTATGTTCAATCAAACATGAACTAAATGCGTCGGCTGCAAAAGAGCACTGAATGAGTACTACTTCTCAGCACTACAATATTAAGCCTAGTTCACCATGATCCGGATTACTCAAAAATTATGTTTCCGCTGGGGCTCGAACCCAGGACCTTCCGCGTGTGAAGCGGACGTGATTACCACTACACTACGGAAACAGTTGAAGTAAGTGCGAAGTTTTCCATATTTCAAGCAACCGGCGATTAAAAATGATAGTGCAATCAAGATGAATAACATCGGTATGCGCATACAGCAGGTGCGTGTTCGTGTTAATGTTCACCGTCACGGAAATTCTCTTTGCAGGCATTTATCTTTCTTCTGCGCAATCAATTGAAAAAGCAGATTCCTCTGTCTATATGTAGCATGATACTTGTTCGCTAGCTAAATCCGATATCGACAGTGGACAATTTCCTTCTTTGCTTATAAGTCAAGGTGATATCAAGGTAAGTTGTTTTATAGCCTGCACAAACCAAAATAAAACATTCTTCGACAACATTTTAAATAATCGGAAAACAAATGTATGTAGCAAATTTTGATTGAGTATCAACTCCTCTTTCTCTTCGTTTGACCTTTTCCCCATCAGTGACGTGACAACATGCTGAACAATTAATGAGCCAAACTGCTTTGAATGTCAATGGCAGATACAAAAGTACGATTTCATTGAATCCAAACGCATATAAACAGTTCCAAAAATTAACGGGCTCGTCCGGGATTCGAACCCGGGACCTCTCGCACCCAAAGCGAGAATCATACCCCTAGACCAACGAGCCGCTTGATAGTTCCAGCTACATTTTCCGTATTTAACTATAGAATACAATTATTCTTCTTACGTGGCAAAGGGGTTTACCTATCAATATATTCGAAATTCTAAGTTTACGAGAAAGTTGTACCTCACGTTGGTCGAGATCAAACAATAAAAAACCAAATGAAAATTAAACGATAACCATTGTATACTTGTATGCTTTTTTCTCCTGCTGATTATTGTTAATGCATTCTATACTTGACGTTCGAATTTAGCGGTGTATTTTCTTTGATTATCCCACCGACTGGGATTGAAAACAGTTTTGAGATTCGCCACGTGTTGACAATTTGAGACAAAAATAGGGCTCGTCCGGGATTCGAACCCGGGACCTCTCGCACCCTAAGCGAGAATCATACCCCTAGACCAACGAGCCTGTATAGCTTACCAATGTTTAAATAATAGTTATAAAATTTAGAAATGTCATCGCTTGTTGCTATTTTCGTTGGCCTTGTGTTATACATTTGACCTTTCTTGTTTTGTTACCTTTGAAATAAGGACGGAAACCTGTTAAAAGTACGGTGCTACAAAGAACTTTATTTAGGTTCTTAATGTATACGATCTCGAAGATTTAATTATATGTGTATGTTCAATCAAACATGAACTAAATGCGTCGGCTGCAAAAGAGCACTGAATGAGTACTACTTCTCAGCACTACAATATTAAGCCTAGTTCACCATGATCCGGATTACTCAAAAATTATGTTTCCGCTGGGGCTCGAACCCAGGACCTTCCGCGTGTGAAGCGGACGTGATTACCACTACACTACGGAAACAGTTGAAGTAAGTGCGAAGTTTTCCATATTTCAAGCAACCGGCGATTAAAAATGATAGTGCAATCAAGATGAATAACATCGGTATGCGCATACAGCAGGTGCGTGTTCGTGTTAATGTTCACCGTCACGGAAATTCTCTTTGCAGGCATTTATCTTTCTTCTGCGCAATCAATTGAAAAAGCAGATTCCTCTGTCTATATGTAGCATGATACTTGTTCGCTAGCTAAATCCGATATCGACAGTGGACAATTTCCTTCTTTGCTTATAAGTCAAGGTGATATCAAGGTAAGTTGTTTTATAGCCTGCACAAACCAAAATAAAACATTCTTCGACAACATTTTAAATAATCGGAAAACAAATGTATGTAGCAAATTTTGATTGAGTATCAACTCCTCTTTCTCTTCGTTTGACCTTTTCCCCATCAGTGACGTGACAACATGCTGAACAATTAATGAGCCAAACTGCTTTGAATGTCAATGGCAGATACAAAAGTACGATTTCATTGAATCCAAACGCATATAAACAGTTCCAAAAATTAACGGGCTCGTCCGGGATTCGAACCCGGGACCTCTCGCACCCAAAGCGAGAATCATACCCCTAGACCAACGAGCCGCTTGATAGTTCCAGCTACATTTTCCGTATTTAACTATAGAATACAATTATTCTTCTTACGTGGCAAAGGGGTTTACCTATCAATATATTCGAAATTCTAAGTTTACGAGAAAGTTGTACCTCACGTTGGTCGAGATCAAACAATAAAAAACCAAATGAAAATTAAACGATAACCATTGTATACTTGTATGCTTTTTTCTCCTGCTGATTATTGTTAATGCATTCTATACTTGACGTTCGAATTTAGCGGTGTATTTTCTTTGATTATCCCACCGACTGGGATTGAAAACAGTTTTGAGATTCGCCACGTGTTGACAATTTGAGACAAAAATAGGGCTCGTCCGGGATTCGAACCCGGGACCTCTCGCACCCTAAGCGAGAATCATACCCCTAGACCAACGAGCCTGTATAGCTTACCAATGTTTAAATAATAGTTATAAAATTTAGAAATGTCATCGCTTGTTGCTATTTTCGTTGGCCTTGTGTTATACATTTGACCTTTCTTGTTTTGTTACCTTTGAAATAAGGACGGAAACCTGTTAAAAGTACGGTGCTACAAAGAACTTTATTTAGGTTCTTAATGTATACGATCTCGAAGATTTAATTATATGTGTATGTTCAATCAAACATGAACTAAATGCGTCGGCTGCAAAAGAGCACTGAATGAGTACTACTTCTCAGCACTACAATATTAAGCCTAGTTCACCATGATCCGGATTACTCAAAAATTATGTTTCCGCTGGGGCTCGAACCCAGGACCTTCCGCGTGTGAAGCGGACGTGATTACCACTACACTACGGAAACAGTTGAAGTAAGTGCGAAGTTTTCCATATTTCAAGCAACCGGCGATTAAAAATGATAGTGCAATCAAGATGAATAACATCGGTATGCGCATACAGCAGGTGCGTGTTCGTGTTAATGTTCACCGTCACGGAAATTCTCTTTGCAGGCATTTATCTTTCTTCTGCGCAATCAATTGAAAAAGCAGATTCCTCTGTCTATATGTAGCATGATACTTGTTCGCTAGCTAAATCCGATATCGACAGTGGACAATTTCCTTCTTTGCTTATAAGTCAAGGTGATATCAAGGTAAGTTGTTTTATAGCCTGCACAAACCAAAATAAAACATTCTTCGACAACATTTTAAATAATCGGAAAACAAATGTATGTAGCAAATTTTGATTGAGTATCAACTCCTCTTTCTCTTCGTTTGACCTTTTCCCCATCAGTGACGTGACAACATGCTGAACAATTAATGAGCCAAACTGCTTTGAATGTCAATGGCAGATACAAAAGTACGATTTCATTGAATCCAAACGCATATAAACAGTTCCAAAAATTAACGGGCTCGTCCGGGATTCGAACCCGGGACCTCTCGCACCCAAAGCGAGAATCATACCCCTAGACCAACGAGCCGCTTGATAGTTCCAGCTACATTTTCCGTATTTAACTATAGAATACAATTATTCTTCTTACGTGGCAAAGGGGTTTACCTATCAATATATTCGAAATTCTAAGTTTACGAGAAAGTTGTACCTCACGTTGGTCGAGATCAAACAATAAAAAACCAAATGAAAATTAAACGATAACCATTGTATACTTGTATGCTTTTTTCTCCTGCTGATTATTGTTAATGCATTCTATACTTGACGTTCGAATTTAGCGGTGTATTTTCTTTGATTATCCCACCGACTGGGATTGAAAACAGTTTTGAGATTCGCCACGTGTTGACAATTTGAGACAAAAATAGGGCTCGTCCGGGATTCGAACCCGGGACCTCTCGCACCCTAAGCGAGAATCATACCCCTAGACCAACGAGCCTGTATAGCTTACCAATGTTTAAATAATAGTTATAAAATTTAGAAATGTCATCGCTTGTTGCTATTTTCGTTGGCCTTGTGTTATACATTTGACCTTTCTTGTTTTGTTACCTTTGAAATAAGGACGGAAACCTGTTAAAAGTACGGTGCTACAAAGAACTTTATTTAGGTTCTTAATGTATACGATCTCGAAGATTTAATTATATGTGTATGTTCAATCAAACATGAACTAAATGCGTCGGCTGCAAAAGAGCACTGAATGAGTACTACTTCTCAGCACTACAATATTAAGCCTAGTTCACCATGATCCGGATTACTCAAAAATTATGTTTCCGCTGGGGCTCGAACCCAGGACCTTCCGCGTGTGAAGCGGACGTGATTACCACTACACTACGGAAACAGTTGAAGTAAGTGCGAAGTTTTCCATATTTCAAGCAACCGGCGATTAAAAATGATAGTGCAATCAAGATGAATAACATCGGTATGCGCATACAGCAGGTGCGTGTTCGTGTTAATGTTCACCGTCACGGAAATTCTCTTTGCAGGCATTTATCTTTCTTCTGCGCAATCAATTGAAAAAGCAGATTCCTCTGTCTATATGTAGCATGATACTTGTTCGCTAGCTAAATCCGATATCGACAGTGGACAATTTCCTTCTTTGCTTATAAGTCAAGGTGATATCAAGGTAAGTTGTTTTATAGCCTGCACAAACCAAAATAAAACATTCTTCGACAACATTTTAAATAATCGGAAAACAAATGTATGTAGCAAATTTTGATTGAGTATCAACTCCTCTTTCTCTTCGTTTGACCTTTTCCCCATCAGTGACGTGACAACATGCTGAACAATTAATGAGCCAAACTGCTTTGAATGTCAATGGCAGATACAAAAGTACGATTTCATTGAATCCAAACGCATATAAACAGTTCCAAAAATTAACGGGCTCGTCCGGGATTCGAACCCGGGACCTCTCGCACCCAAAGCGAGAATCATACCCCTAGACCAACGAGCCGCTTGATAGTTCCAGCTACATTTTCCGTATTTAACTATAGAATACAATTATTCTTCTTACGTGGCAAAGGGGTTTACCTATCAATATATTCGAAATTCTAAGTTTACGAGAAAGTTGTACCTCACGTTGGTCGAGATCAAACAATAAAAAACCAAATGAAAATTAAACGATAACCATTGTATACTTGTATGCTTTTTTCTCCTGCTGATTATTGTTAATGCATTCTATACTTGACGTTCGAATTTAGCGGTGTATTTTCTTTGATTATCCCACCGACTGGGATTGAAAACAGTTTTGAGATTCGCCACGTGTTGACAATTTGAGACAAAAATAGGGCTCGTCCGGGATTCGAACCCGGGACCTCTCGCACCCTAAGCGAGAATCATACCCCTAGACCAACGAGCCTGTATAGCTTACCAATGTTTAAATAATAGTTATAAAATTTAGAAATGTCATCGCTTGTTGCTATTTTCGTTGGCCTTGTGTTATACATTTGACCTTTCTTGTTTTGTTACCTTTGAAATAAGGACGGAAACCTGTTAAAAGTACGGTGCTACAAAGAACTTTATTTAGGTTCTTAATGTATACGATCTCGAAGATTTAATTATATGTGTATGTTCAATCAAACATGAACTAAATGCGTCGGCTGCAAAAGAGCACTGAATGAGTACTACTTCTCAGCACTACAATATTAAGCCTAGTTCACCATGATCCGGATTACTCAAAAATTATGTTTCCGCTGGGGCTCGAACCCAGGACCTTCCGCGTGTGAAGCGGACGTGATTACCACTACACTACGGAAACAGTTGAAGTAAGTGCGAAGTTTTCCATATTTCAAGCAACCGGCGATTAAAAATGATAGTGCAATCAAGATGAATAACATCGGTATGCGCATACAGCAGGTGCGTGTTCGTGTTAATGTTCACCGTCACGGAAATTCTCTTTGCAGGCATTTATCTTTCTTCTGCGCAATCAATTGAAAAAGCAGATTCCTCTGTCTATATGTAGCATGATACTTGTTCGCTAGCTAAATCCGATATCGACAGTGGACAATTTCCTTCTTTGCTTATAAGTCAAGGTGATATCAAGGTAAGTTGTTTTATAGCCTGCACAAACCAAAATAAAACATTCTTCGACAACATTTTAAATAATCGGAAAACAAATGTATGTAGCAAATTTTGATTGAGTATCAACTCCTCTTTCTCTTCGTTTGACCTTTTCCCCATCAGTGACGTGACAACATGCTGAACAATTAATGAGCCAAACTGCTTTGAATGTCAATGGCAGATACAAAAGTACGATTTCATTGAATCCAAACGCATATAAACAGTTCCAAAAATTAACGGGCTCGTCCGGGATTCGAACCCGGGACCTCTCGCACCCAAAGCGAGAATCATACCCCTAGACCAACGAGCCGCTTGATAGTTCCAGCTACATTTTCCGTATTTAACTATAGAATACAATTATTCTTCTTACGTGGCAAAGGGGTTTACCTATCAATATATTCGAAATTCTAAGTTTACGAGAAAGTTGTACCTCACGTTGGTCGAGATCAAACAATAAAAAACCAAATGAAAATTAAACGATAACCATTGTATACTTGTATGCTTTTTTCTCCTGCTGATTATTGTTAATGCATTCTATACTTGACGTTCGAATTTAGCGGTGTATTTTCTTTGATTATCCCACCGACTGGGATTGAAAACAGTTTTGAGATTCGCCACGTGTTGACAATTTGAGACAAAAATAGGGCTCGTCCGGGATTCGAACCCGGGACCTCTCGCACCCTAAGCGAGAATCATACCCCTAGACCAACGAGCCTGTATAGCTTACCAATGTTTAAATAATAGTTATAAAATTTAGAAATGTCATCGCTTGTTGCTATTTTCGTTGGCCTTGTGTTATACATTTGACCTTTCTTGTTTTGTTACCTTTGAAATAAGGACGGAAACCTGTTAAAAGTACGGTGCTACAAAGAACTTTATTTAGGTTCTTAATGTATACGATCTCGAAGATTTAATTATATGTGTATGTTCAATCAAACATGAACTAAATGCGTCGGCTGCAAAAGAGCACTGAATGAGTACTACTTCTCAGCACTACAATATTAAGCCTAGTTCACCATGATCCGGATTACTCAAAAATTATGTTTCCGCTGGGGCTCGAACCCAGGACCTTCCGCGTGTGAAGCGGACGTGATTACCACTACACTACGGAAACAGTTGAAGTAAGTGCGAAGTTTTCCATATTTCAAGCAACCGGCGATTAAAAATGATAGTGCAATCAAGATGAATAACATCGGTATGCGCATACAGCAGGTGCGTGTTCGTGTTAATGTTCACCGTCACGGAAATTCTCTTTGCAGGCATTTATCTTTCTTCTGCGCAATCAATTGAAAAAGCAGATTCCTCTGTCTATATGTAGCATGATACTTGTTCGCTAGCTAAATCCGATATCGACAGTGGACAATTTCCTTCTTTGCTTATAAGTCAAGGTGATATCAAGGTAAGTTGTTTTATAGCCTGCACAAACCAAAATAAAACATTCTTCGACAACATTTTAAATAATCGGAAAACAAATGTATGTAGCAAATTTTGATTGAGTATCAACTCCTCTTTCTCTTCGTTTGACCTTTTCCCCATCAGTGACGTGACAACATGCTGAACAATTAATGAGCCAAACTGCTTTGAATGTCAATGGCAGATACAAAAGTACGATTTCATTGAATCCAAACGCATATAAACAGTTCCAAAAATTAACGGGCTCGTCCGGGATTCGAACCCGGGACCTCTCGCACCCAAAGCGAGAATCATACCCCTAGACCAACGAGCCGCTTGATAGTTCCAGCTACATTTTCCGTATTTAACTATAGAATACAATTATTCTTCTTACGTGGCAAAGGGGTTTACCTATCAATATATTCGAAATTCTAAGTTTACGAGAAAGTTGTACCTCACGTTGGTCGAGATCAAACAATAAAAAACCAAATGAAAATTAAACGATAACCATTGTATACTTGTATGCTTTTTTCTCCTGCTGATTATTGTTAATGCATTCTATACTTGACGTTCGAATTTAGCGGTGTATTTTCTTTGATTATCCCACCGACTGGGATTGAAAACAGTTTTGAGATTCGCCACGTGTTGACAATTTGAGACAAAAATAGGGCTCGTCCGGGATTCGAACCCGGGACCTCTCGCACCCTAAGCGAGAATCATACCCCTAGACCAACGAGCCTGTATAGCTTACCAATGTTTAAATAATAGTTATAAAATTTAGAAATGTCATCGCTTGTTGCTATTTTCGTTGGCCTTGTGTTATACATTTGACCTTTCTTGTTTTGTTACCTTTGAAATAAGGACGGAAACCTGTTAAAAGTACGGTGCTACAAAGAACTTTATATAGGTTCTTAATGTATACGATCTCGAAGATTTAATTATATGTGTATGTTCAATCAAACATGAACTAAATGCGTCGGCTGCAAAAGAGCACTGAATGAGTACTACTTCTCAGCACTACAATATTAAGCCTAGTTCACCATGATCCGGATTACTCAAAAATTATGTTTCCGCTGGGGCTCGAACCCAGGACCTTCCGCGTGTGAAGCGGACGTGATTACCACTACACTACGGAAACAGTTGAAGTAAGTGCGAAGTTTTCCATATTTCAAGCAACCGGCGATTAAAAATGATAGTGCAATCAAGATGAATAACATCGGTATGCGCATACAGCAGGTGCGTGTTCGTGTTAATGTTCACCGTCACGGAAATTCTCTTTGCAGGCATTTATCTTTCTTCTGCGCAATCAATTGAAAAAGCAGATTCCTCTGTCTATATGTAGCATGATACTTGTTCGCTAGCTAAATCCGATATCGACAGTGGACAATTTCCTTCTTTGCTTATAAGTCAAGGTGATATCAAGGTAAGTTGTTTTATAGCCTGCACAAACCAAAATAAAACATTCTTCGACAACATTTTAAATAATCGGAAAACAAATGTATGTAGCAAATTTTGATTGAGTATCAACTCCTCTTTCTCTTCGTTTGACCTTTTCCCCATCAGTGACGTGACAACATGCTGAACAATTAATGAGCCAAACTGCTTTGAATGTCAATGGCAGATACAAAAGTACGATTTCATTGAATCCAAACGCATATAAACAGTTCCAAAAATTAACGGGCTCGTCCGGGATTCGAACCCGGGACCTCTCGCACCCAAAGCGAGAATCATACCCCTAGACCAACGAGCCGCTTGATAGTTCCAGCTACATTTTCCGTATTTAACTATAGAATACAATTATTCTTCTTACGTGGCAAAGGGGTTTACCTATCAATATATTCGAAATTCTAAGTTTACGAGAAAGTTGTACCTCACGTTGGTCGAGATCAAACAATAAAAAACCAAATGAAAATTAAACGATAACCATTGTATACTTGTATGCTTTTTTCTCCTGCTGATTATTGTTAATGCATTCTATACTTGACGTTCGAATTTAGCGGTGTATTTTCTTTGATTATCCCACCGACTGGGATTGAAAACAGTTTTGAGATTCGCCACGTGTTGACAATTTGAGACAAAAATAGGGCTCGTCCGGGATTCGAACCCGGGACCTCTCGCACCCTAAGCGAGAATCATACCCCTAGACCAACGAGCCTGTATAGCTTACCAATGTTTAAATAATAGTTATAAAATTTAGAAATGTCATCGCTTGTTGCTATTTTCGTTGGCCTTGTGTTATACATTTGACCTTTCTTGTTTTGTTACCTTTGAAATAAGGACGGAAACCTGTTAAAAGTACGGTGCTACAAAGAACTTTATTTAGGTTCTTAATGTATACGATCTCGAAGATTTAATTATATGTGTATGTTCAATCAAACATGAACTAAATGCGTCGGCTGCAAAAGAGCACTGAATGAGTACTACTTCTCAGCACTACAATATTAAGCCTAGTTCACCATGATCCGGATTACTCAAAAATTATGTTTCCGCTGGGGCTCGAACCCAGGACCTTCCGCGTGTGAAGCGGACGTGATTACCACTACACTACGGAAACAGTTGAAGTAAGTGCGAAGTTTTCCATATTTCAAGCAACCGGCGATTAAAAATGATAGTGCAATCAAGATGAATAACATCGGTATGCGCATACAGCAGGTGCGTGTTCGTGTTAATGTTCACCGTCACGGAAATTCTCTTTGCAGGCATTTATCTTTCTTCTGCGCAATCAATTGAAAAAGCAGATTCCTCTGTCTATATGTAGCATGATACTTGTTCGCTAGCTAAATCCGATATCGACAGTGGACAATTTCCTTCTTTGCTTATAAGTCAAGGTGATATCAAGGTAAGTTGTTTTATAGCCTGCACAAACCAAAATAAAACATTCTTCGACAACATTTTAAATAATCGGAAAACAAATGTATGTAGCAAATTTTGATTGAGTATCAACTCCTCTTTCTCTTCGTTTGACCTTTTCCCCATCAGTGACGTGACAACATGCTGAACAATTAATGAGCCAAACTGCTTTGAATGTCAATGGCAGATACAAAAGTACGATTTCATTGAATCCAAACGCATATAAACAGTTCCAAAAATTAACGGGCTCGTCCGGGATTCGAACCCGGGACCTCTCGCACCCAAAGCGAGAATCATACCCCTAGACCAACGAGCCGCTTGATAGTTCCAGCTACATTTTCCGTATTTAACTATAGAATACAATTATTCTTCTTACGTGGCAAAGGGGTTTACCTATCAATATATTCGAAATTCTAAGTTTACGAGAAAGTTGTACCTCACGTTGGTCGAGATCAAACAATAAAAAACCAAATGAAAATTAAACGATAACCATTGTATACTTGTATGCTTTTTTCTCCTGCTGATTATTGTTAATGCATTCTATACTTGACGTTCGAATTTAGCGGTGTATTTTCTTTGATTATCCCACCGACTGGGATTGAAAACAGTTTTGAGATTCGCCACGTGTTGACAATTTGAGACAAAAATAGGGCTCGTCCGGGATTCGAACCCGGGACCTCTCGCACCCTAAGCGAGAATCATACCCCTAGACCAACGAGCCTGTATAGCTTACCAATGTTTAAATAATAGTTATAAAATTTAGAAATGTCATCGCTTGTTGCTATTTTCGTTGGCCTTGTGTTATACATTTGACCTTTCTTGTTTTGTTACCTTTGAAATAAGGACGGAAACCTGTTAAAAGTACGGTGCTACAAAGAACTTTATTTAGGTTCTTAATGTATACGATCTCGAAGATTTAATTATATGTGTATGTTCAATCAAACATGAACTAAATGCGTCGGCTGCAAAAGAGCACTGAATGAGTACTACTTCTCAGCACTACAATATTAAGCCTAGTTCACCATGATCCGGATTACTCAAAAATTATGTTTCCGCTGGGGCTCGAACCCAGGACCTTCCGCGTGTGAAGCGGACGTGATTACCACTACACTACGGAAACAGTTGAAGTAAGTGCGAAGTTTTCCATATTTCAAGCAACCGGCGATTAAAAATGATAGTGCAATCAAGATGAATAACATCGGTATGCGCATACAGCAGGTGCGTGTTCGTGTTAATGTTCACCGTCACGGAAATTCTCTTTGCAGGCATTTATCTTTCTTCTGCGCAATCAATTGAAAAAGCAGATTCCTCTGTCTATATGTAGCATGATACTTGTTCGCTAGCTAAATCCGATATCGACAGTGGACAATTTCCTTCTTTGCTTATAAGTCAAGGTGATATCAAGGTAAGTTGTTTTATAGCCTGCACAAACCAAAATAAAACATTCTTCGACAACATTTTAAATAATCGGAAAACAAATGTATGTAGCAAATTTTGATTGAGTATCAACTCCTCTTTCTCTTCGTTTGACCTTTTCCCCATCAGTGACGTGACAACATGCTGAACAATTAATGAGCCAAACTGCTTTGAATGTCAATGGCAGATACAAAAGTACGATTTCATTGAATCCAAACGCATATAAACAGTTCCAAAAATTAACGGGCTCGTCCGGGATTCGAACCCGGGACCTCTCGCACCCAAAGCGAGAATCATACCCCTAGACCAACGAGCCGCTTGATAGTTCCAGCTACATTTTCCGTATTTAACTATAGAATACAATTATTCTTCTTACGTGGCAAAGGGGTTTACCTATCAATATATTCGAAATTCTAAGTTTACGAGAAAGTTGTACCTCACGTTGGTCGAGATCAAACAATAAAAAACCAAATGAAAATTAAACGATAACCATTGTATACTTGTATGCTTTTTTCTCCTGCTGATTATTGTTAATGCATTCTATACTTGACGTTCGAATTTAGCGGTGTATTTTCTTTGATTATCCCACCGACTGGGATTGAAAACAGTTTTGAGATTCGCCACGTGTTGACAATTTGAGACAAAAATAGGGCTCGTCCGGGATTCGAACCCGGGACCTCTCGCACCCTAAGCGAGAATCATACCCCTAGACCAACGAGCCTGTATAGCTTACCAATGTTTAAATAATAGTTATAAAATTTAGAAATGTCATCGCTTGTTGCTATTTTCGTTGGCCTTGTGTTATACATTTGACCTTTCTTGTTTTGTTACCTTTGAAATAAGGACGGAAACCTGTTAAAAGTACGGTGCTACAAAGAACTTTATTTAGGTTCTTAATGTATACGATCTCGAAGATTTAATTATATGTGTATGTTCAATCAAACATGAACTAAATGCGTCGGCTGCAAAAGAGCACTGAATGAGTACTACTTCTCAGCACTACAATATTAAGCCTAGTTCACCATGATCCGGATTACTCAAAAATTATGTTTCCGCTGGGGCTCGAACCCAGGACCTTCCGCGTGTGAAGCGGACGTGATTACCACTACACTACGGAAACAGTTGAAGTAAGTGCGAAGTTTTCCATATTTCAAGCAACCGGCGATTAAAAATGATAGTGCAATCAAGATGAATAACATCGGTATGCGCATACAGCAGGTGCGTGTTCGTGTTAATGTTCACCGTCACGGAAATTCTCTTTGCAGGCATTTATCTTTCTTCTGCGCAATCAATTGAAAAAGCAGATTCCTCTGTCTATATGTAGCATGATACTTGTTCGCTAGCTAAATCCGATATCGACAGTGGACAATTTCCTTCTTTGCTTATAAGTCAAGGTGATATCAAGGTAAGTTGTTTTATAGCCTGCACAAACCAAAATAAAACATTCTTCGACAACATTTTAAATAATCGGAAAACAAATGTATGTAGCAAATTTTGATTGAGTATCAACTCCTCTTTCTCTTCGTTTGACCTTTTCCCCATCAGTGACGTGACAACATGCTGAACAATTAATGAGCCAAACTGCTTTGAATGTCAATGGCAGATACAAAAGTACGATTTCATTGAATCCAAACGCATATAAACAGTTCCAAAAATTAACGGGCTCGTCCGGGATTCGAACCCGGGACCTCTCGCACCCAAAGCGAGAATCATACCCCTAGACCAACGAGCCGCTTGATAGTTCCAGCTACATTTTCCGTATTTAACTATAGAATACAATTATTCTTCTTACGTGGCAAAGGGGTTTACCTATCAATATATTCGAAATTCTAAGTTTACGAGAAAGTTGTACCTCACGTTGGTCGAGATCAAACAATAAAAAACCAAATGAAAATTAAACGATAACCATTGTATACTTGTATGCTTTTTTCTCCTGCTGATTATTGTTAATGCATTCTATACTTGACGTTCGAATTTAGCGGTGTATTTTCTTTGATTATCCCACCGACTGGGATTGAAAACAGTTTTGAGATTCGCCACGTGTTGACAATTTGAGACAAAAATAGGGCTCGTCCGGGATTCGAACCCGGGACCTCTCGCACCCTAAGCGAGAATCATACCCCTAGACCAACGAGCCTGTATAGCTTACCAATGTTTAAATAATAGTTATAAAATTTAGAAATGTCATCGCTTGTTGCTATTTTCGTTGGCCTTGTGTTATACATTTGACCTTTCTTGTTTTGTTACCTTTGAAATAAGGACGGAAACCTGTTAAAAGTACGGTGCTACAAAGAACTTTATTTAGGTTCTTAATGTATACGATCTCGAAGATTTAATTATATGTGTATGTTCAATCAAACATGAACTAAATGCGTCGGCTGCAAAAGAGCACTGAATGAGTACTACTTCTCAGCACTACAATATTAAGCCTAGTTCACCATGATCCGGATTACTCAAAAATTATGTTTCCGCTGGGGCTCGAACCCAGGACCTTCCGCGTGTGAAGCGGACGTGATTACCACTACACTACGGAAACAGTTGAAGTAAGTGCGAAGTTTTCCATATTTCAAGCAACCGGCGATTAAAAATGATAGTGCAATCAAGATGAATAACATCGGTATGCGCATACAGCAGGTGCGTGTTCGTGTTAATGTTCACCGTCACGGAAATTCTCTTTGCAGGCATTTATCTTTCTTCTGCGCAATCAATTGAAAAAGCAGATTCCTCTGTCTATATGTAGCATGATACTTGTTCGCTAGCTAAATCCGATATCGACAGTGGACAATTTCCTTCTTTGCTTATAAGTCAAGGTGATATCAAGGTAAGTTGTTTTATAGCCTGCACAAACCAAAATAAAACATTCTTCGACAACATTTTAAATAATCGGAAAACAAATGTATGTAGCAAATTTTGATTGAGTATCAACTCCTCTTTCTCTTCGTTTGACCTTTTCCCCATCAGTGACGTGACAACATGCTGAACAATTAATGAGCCAAACTGCTTTGAATGTCAATGGCAGATACAAAAGTACGATTTCATTGAATCCAAACGCATATAAACAGTTCCAAAAATTAACGGGCTCGTCCGGGATTCGAACCCGGGACCTCTCGCACCCAAAGCGAGAATCATACCCCTAGACCAACGAGCCGCTTGATAGTTCCAGCTACATTTTCCGTATTTAACTATAGAATACAATTATTCTTCTTACGTGGCAAAGGGGTTTACCTATCAATATATTCGAAATTCTAAGTTTACGAGAAAGTTGTACCTCACGTTGGTCGAGATCAAACAATAAAAAACCAAATGAAAATTAAACGATAACCATTGTATACTTGTATGCTTTTTTCTCCTGCTGATTATTGTTAATGCATTCTATACTTGACGTTCGAATTTAGCGGTGTATTTTCTTTGATTATCCCACCGACTGGGATTGAAAACAGTTTTGAGATTCGCCACGTGTTGACAATTTGAGACAAAAATAGGGCTCGTCCGGGATTCGAACCCGGGACCTCTCGCACCCTAAGCGAGAATCATACCCCTAGACCAACGAGCCTGTATAGCTTACCAATGTTTAAATAATAGTTATAAAATTTAGAAATGTCATCGCTTGTTGCTATTTTCGTTGGCCTTGTGTTATACATTTGACCTTTCTTGTTTTGTTACCTTTGAAATAAGGACGGAAACCTGTTAAAAGTACGGTGCTACAAAGAACTTTATTTAGGTTCTTAATGTATACGATCTCGAAGATTTAATTATATGTGTATGTTCAATCAAACATGAACTAAATGCGTCGGCTGCAAAAGAGCACTGAATGAGTACTACTTCTCAGCACTACAATATTAAGCCTAGTTCACCATGATCCGGATTACTCAAAAATTATGTTTCCGCTGGGGCTCGAACCCAGGACCTTCCGCGTGTGAAGCGGACGTGATTACCACTACACTACGGAAACAGTTGAAGTAAGTGCGAAGTTTTCCATATTTCAAGCAACCGGCGATTAAAAATGATAGTGCAATCAAGATGAATAACATCGGTATGCGCATACAGCAGGTGCGTGTTCGTGTTAATGTTCACCGTCACGGAAATTCTCTTTGCAGGCATTTATCTTTCTTCTGCGCAATCAATTGAAAAAGCAGATTCCTCTGTCTATATGTAGCATGATACTTGTTCGCTAGCTAAATCCGATATCGACAGTGGACAATTTCCTTCTTTGCTTATAAGTCAAGGTGATATCAAGGTAAGTTGTTTTATAGCCTGCACAAACCAAAATAAAACATTCTTCGACAACATTTTAAATAATCGGAAAACAAATGTATGTAGCAAATTTTGATTGAGTATCAACTCCTCTTTCTCTTCGTTTGACCTTTTCCCCATCAGTGACGTGACAACATGCTGAACAATTAATGAGCCAAACTGCTTTGAATGTCAATGGCAGATACAAAAGTACGATTTCATTGAATCCAAACGCATATAAACAGTTCCAAAAATTAACGGGCTCGTCCGGGATTCGAACCCGGGACCTCTCGCACCCAAAGCGAGAATCATACCCCTAGACCAACGAGCCGCTTGATAGTTCCAGCTACATTTTCCGTATTTAACTATAGAATACAATTATTCTTATTACGTGGCAAAGGGGTTTACCTATCAATATATTCGAAATTCTAAGTTTACGAGAAAGTTGTACCTCACGTTGGTCGAGATCAAACAATAAAAAACCAAATGAAAATTAAACGATAACCATTGTATACTTGTATGCTTTTTTCTCCTGCTGATTATTGTTAATGCATTCTATACTTGACGTTCGAATTTAGCGGTGTATTTTCTTTGATTATCCCACCGACTGGGATTGAAAACAGTTTTGAGATTCGCCACGTGTTGACAATTTGAGACAAAAATAGGGCTCGTCCGGGATTCGAACCCGGGACCTCTCGCACCCTAAGCGAGAATCATACCCCTAGACCAACGAGCCTGTATAGCTTACCAATGTTTAAATAATAGTTATAAAATTTAGAAATGTCATCGCTTGTTGCTATTTTCGTTGGCCTTGTGTTATACATTTGACCTTTCTTGTTTTGTTACCTTTGAAATAAGGACGGAAACCTGTTAAAAGTACGGTGCTACAAAGAACTTTATTTAGGTTCTTAATGTATACGATCTCGAAGATTTAATTATATGTGTATGTTCAATCAAACATGAACTAAATGCGTCGGCTGCAAAAGAGCACTGAATGAGTACTACTTCTCAGCACTACAATATTAAGCCTAGTTCACCATGATCCGGATTACTCAAAAATTATGTTTCCGCTGGGGCTCGAACCCAGGACCTTCCGCGTGTGAAGCGGACGTGATTACCACTACACTACGGAAACAGTTGAAGTAAGTGCGAAGTTTTCCATATTTCAAGCAACCGGCGATTAAAAATGATAGTGCAATCAAGATGAATAACATCGGTATGCGCATACAGCAGGTGCGTGTTCGTGTTAATGTTCACCGTCACGGAAATTCTCTTTGCAGGCATTTATCTTTCTTCTGCGCAATCAATTGAAAAAGCAGATTCCTCTGTCTATATGTAGCATGATACTTGTTCGCTAGCTAAATCCGATATCGACAGTGGACAATTTCCTTCTTTGCTTATAAGTCAAGGTGATATCAAGGTAAGTTGTTTTATAGCCTGCACAAACCAAAATAAAACATTCTTCGACAACATTTTAAATAATCGGAAAACAAATGTATGTAGCAAATTTTGATTGAGTATCAACTCCTCTTTCTCTTCGTTTGACCTTTTCCCCATCAGTGACGTGACAACATGCTGAACAATTAATGAGCCAAACTGCTTTGAATGTCAATGGCAGATACAAAAGTACGATTTCATTGAATCCAAACGCATATAAACAGTTCCAAAAATTAACGGGCTCGTCCGGGATTCGAACCCGGGACCTCTCGCACCCAAAGCGAGAATCATACCCCTAGACCAACGAGCCGCTTGATAGTTCCAGCTACATTTTCCGTATTTAACTATAGAATACAATTATTCTTCTTACGTGGCAAAGGGGTTTACCTATCAATATATTCGAAATTCTAAGTTTACGAGAAAGTTGTACCTCACGTTGGTCGAGATCAAACAATAAAAAACCAAATGAAAATTAAACGATAACCATTGTATACTTGTATGCTTTTTTCTCCTGCTGATTATTGTTAATGCATTCTATACTTGACGTTCGAATTTAGCGGTGTATTTTCTTTGATTATCCCACCGACTGGGATTGAAAACAGTTTTGAGATTCGCCACGTGTTGACAATTTGAGACAAAAATAGGGCTCGTCCGGGATTCGAACCCGGGACCTCTCGCACCCTAAGCGAGAATCATACCCCTAGACCAACGAGCCTGTATAGCTTACCAATGTTTAAATAATAGTTATAAAATTTAGAAATGTCATCGCTTGTTGCTATTTTCGTTGGCCTTGTGTTATACATTTGACCTTTCTTGTTTTGTTACCTTTGAAATAAGGACGGAAACCTGTTAAAAGTACGGTGCTACAAAGAACTTTATTTAGGTTCTTAATGTATACGATCTCGAAGATTTAATTATATGTGTATGTTCAATCAAACATGAACTAAATGCGTCGGCTGCAAAAGAGCACTGAATGAGTACTACTTCTCAGCACTACAATATTAAGCCTAGTTCACCATGATCCGGATTACTCAAAAATTATGTTTCCGCTGGGGCTCGAACCCAGGACCTTCCGCGTGTGAAGCGGACGTGATTACCACTACACTACGGAAACAGTTGAAGTAAGTGCGAAGTTTTCCATATTTCAAGCAACCGGCGATTAAAAATGATAGTGCAATCAAGATGAATAACATCGGTATGCGCATACAGCAGGTGCGTGTTCGTGTTAATGTTCACCGTCACGGAAATTCTCTTTGCAGGCATTTATCTTTCTTCTGCGCAATCAATTGAAAAAGCAGATTCCTCTGTCTATATGTAGCATGATACTTGTTCGCTAGCTAAATCCGATATCGACAGTGGACAATTTCCTTCTTTGCTTATAAGTCAAGGTGATATCAAGGTAAGTTGTTTTATAGCCTGCACAAACCAAAATAAAACATTCTTCGACAACATTTTAAATAATCGGAAAACAAATGTATGTAGCAAATTTTGATTGAGTATCAACTCCTCTTTCTCTTCGTTTGACCTTTTCCCCATCAGTGACGTGACAACATGCTGAACAATTAATGAGCCAAACTGCTTTGAATGTCAATGGCAGATACAAAAGTACGATTTCATTGAATCCAAACGCATATAAACAGTTCCAAAAATTAACGGGCTCGTCCGGGATTCGAACCCGGGACCTCTCGCACCCAAAGCGAGAATCATACCCCTAGACCAACGAGCCGCTTGATAGTTCCAGCTACATTTTCCGTATTTAACTATAGAATACAATTATTCTTCTTACGTGGCAAAGGGGTTTACCTATCAATATATTCGAAATTCTAAGTTTACGAGAAAGTTGTACCTCACGTTGGTCGAGATCAAACAATAAAAAACCAAATGAAAATTAAACGATAACCATTGTATACTTGTATGCTTTTTTCTCCTGCTGATTATTGTTAATGCATTCTATACTTGACGTTCGAATTTAGCGGTGTATTTTCTTTGATTATCCCACCGACTGGGATTGAAAACAGTTTTGAGATTCGCCACGTGTTGACAATTTGAGACAAAAATAGGGCTCGTCCGGGATTCGAACCCGGGACCTCTCGCACCCTAAGCGAGAATCATACCCCTAGACCAACGAGCCTGTATAGCTTACCAATGTTTAAATAATAGTTATAAAATTTAGAAATGTCATCGCTTGTTGCTATTTTCGTTGGCCTTGTGTTATACATTTGACCTTTCTTGTTTTGTTACCTTTGAAATAAGGACGGAAACCTGTTAAAAGTACGGTGCTACAAAGAACTTTATTTAGGTTCTTAATGTATACGATCTCGAAGATTTAATTATATGTGTATGTTCAATCAAACATGAACTAAATGCGTCGGCTGCAAAAGAGCACTGAATGAGTACTACTTCTCAGCACTACAATATTAAGCCTAGTTCACCATGATCCGGATTACTCAAAAATTATGTTTCCGCTGGGGCTCGAACCCAGGACCTTCCGCGTGTGAAGCGGACGTGATTACCACTACACTACGGAAACAGTTGAAGTAAGTGCGAAGTTTTCCATATTTCAAGCAACCGGCGATTAAAAATGATAGTGCAATCAAGATGAATAACATCGGTATGCGCATACAGCAGGTGCGTGTTCGTGTTAATGTTCACCGTCACGGAAATTCTCTTTGCAGGCATTTATCTTTCTTCTGCGCAATCAATTGAAAAAGCAGATTCCTCTGTCTATATGTAGCATGATACTTGTTCGCTAGCTAAATCCGATATCGACAGTGGACAATTTCCTTCTTTGCTTATAAGTCAAGGTGATATCAAGGTAAGTTGTTTTATAGCCTGCACAAACCAAAATAAAACATTCTTCGACAACATTTTAAATAATCGGAAAACAAATGTATGTAGCAAATTTTGATTGAGTATCAACTCCTCTTTCTCTTCGTTTGACCTTTTCCCCATCAGTGACGTGACAACATGCTGAACAATTAATGAGCCAAACTGCTTTGAATGTCAATGGCAGATACAAAAGTACGATTTCATTGAATCCAAACGCATATAAACAGTTCCAAAAATTAACGGGCTCGTCCGGGATTCGAACCCGGGACCTCTCGCACCCAAAGCGAGAATCATACCCCTAGACCAACGAGCCGCTTGATAGTTCCAGCTACATTTTCCGTATTTAACTATAGAATACAATTATTCTTCTTACGTGGCAAAGGGGTTTACCTATCAATATATTCGAAATTCTAAGTTTACGAGAAAGTTGTACCTCACGTTGGTCGAGATCAAACAATAAAAAACCAAATGAAAATTAAACGATAACCATTGTATACTTGTATGCTTTTTTCTCCTGCTGATTATTGTTAATGCATTCTATACTTGACGTTCGAATTTAGCGGTGTATTTTCTTTGATTATCCCACCGACTGGGATTGAAAACAGTTTTGAGATTCGCCACGTGTTGACAATTTGAGACAAAAATAGGGCTCGTCCGGGATTCGAACCCGGGACCTCTCGCACCCTAAGCGAGAATCATACCCCTAGACCAACGAGCCTGTATAGCTTACCAATGTTTAAATAATAGTTATAAAATTTAGAAATGTCATCGCTTGTTGCTATTTTCGTTGGCCTTGTGTTATACATTTGACCTTTCTTGTTTTGTTACCTTTGAAATAAGGACGGAAACCTGTTAAAAGTACGGTGCTACAAAGAACTTTATTTAGGTTCTTAATGTATACGATCTCGAAGATTTAATTATATGTGTATGTTCAATCAAACATGAACTAAATGCGTCGGCTGCAAAAGAGCACTGAATGAGTACTACTTCTCAGCACTACAATATTAAGCCTAGTTCACCATGATCCGGATTACTCAAAAATTATGTTTCCGCTGGGGCTCGAACCCAGGACCTTCCGCGTGTGAAGCGGACGTGATTACCACTACACTACGGAAACAGTTGAAGTAAGTGCGAAGTTTTCCATATTTCAAGCAACCGGCGATTAAAAATGATAGTGCAATCAAGATGAATAACATCGGTATGCGCATACAGCAGGTGCGTGTTCGTGTTAATGTTCACCGTCACGGAAATTCTCTTTGCAGGCATTTATCTTTCTTCTGCGCAATCAATTGAAAAAGCAGATTCCTCTGTCTATATGTAGCATGATACTTGTTCGCTAGCTAAATCCGATATCGACAGTGGACAATTTCCTTCTTTGCTTATAAGTCAAGGTGATATCAAGGTAAGTTGTTTTATAGCCTGCACAAACCAAAATAAAACATTCTTCGACAACATTTTAAATAATCGGAAAACAAATGTATGTAGCAAATTTTGATTGAGTATCAACTCCTCTTTCTCTTCGTTTGACCTTTTCCCCATCAGTGACGTGACAACATGCTGAACAATTAATGAGCCAAACTGCTTTGAATGTCAATGGCAGATACAAAAGTACGATTTCATTGAATCCAAACGCATATAAACAGTTCCAAAAATTAACGGGCTCGTCCGGGATTCGAACCCGGGACCTCTCGCACCCAAAGCGAGAATCATACCCCTAGACCAACGAGCCGCTTGATAGTTCCAGCTACATTTTCCGTATTTAACTATAGAATACAATTATTCTTCTTACGTGGCAAAGGGGTTTACCTATCAATATATTCGAAATTCTAAGTTTACGAGAAAGTTGTACCTCACGTTGGTCGAGATCAAACAATAAAAAACCAAATGAAAATTAAACGATAACCATTGTATACTTGTATGCTTTTTTCTCCTGCTGATTATTGTTAATGCATTCTATACTTGACGTTCGAATTTAGCGGTGTCTTTTCTTTGATTATCCCACCGACTGGGATTGAAAACAGTTTTGAGATTCGCCACGTGTTGACAATTTGAGACAAAAATAGGGCTCGTCCGGGATTCGAACCCGGGACCTCTCGCACCCTAAGCGAGAATCATACCCCTAGACCAACGAGCCTGTATAGCTTACCAATGTTTAAATAATAGTTATAAAATTTAGAAATGTCATCGCTTGTTGCTATTTTCGTTGGCCTTGTGTTATACATTTGACCTTTCTTGTTTTGTTACCTTTGAAATAAGGACGGAAACCTGTTAAAAGTACGGTGCTACAAAGAACTTTATTTAGGTTCTTAATGTATACGATCTCGAAGATTTAATTATATGTGTATGTTCAATCAAACATGAACTAAATGCGTCGGCTGCAAAAGAGCACTGAATGAGTACTACTTCTCAGCACTACAATATTAAGCCTAGTTCACCATGATCCGGATTACTCAAAAATTATGTTTCCGCTGGGGCTCGAACCCAGGACCTTCCGCGTGTGAAGCGGACGTGATTACCACTACACTACGGAAACAGTTGAAGTAAGTGCGAAGTTTTCCATATTTCAAGCAACCGGCGATTAAAAATGATAGTGCAATCAAGATGAATAACATCGGTATGCGCATACAGCAGGTGCGTGTTCGTGTTAATGTTCACCGTCACGGAAATTCTCTTTGCAGGCATTTATCTTTCTTCTGCGCAATCAATTGAAAAAGCAGATTCCTCTGTCTATATGTAGCATGATACTTGTTCGCTAGCTAAATCCGATATCGACAGTGGACAATTTCCTTCTTTGCTTATAAGTCAAGGTGATATCAAGGTAAGTTGTTTTATAGCCTGCACAAACCAAAATAAAACATTCTTCGACAACATTTTAAATAATCGGAAAACAAATGTATGTAGCAAATTTTGATTGAGTATCAACTCCTCTTTCTCTTCGTTTGACCTTTTCCCCATCAGTGACGTGACAACATGCTGAACAATTAATGAGCCAAACTGCTTTGAATGTCAATGGCAGATACAAAAGTACGATTTCATTGAATCCAAACGCATATAAACAGTTCCAAAAATTAACGGGCTCGTCCGGGATTCGAACCCGGGACCTCTCGCACCCAAAGCGAGAATCATACCCCTAGACCAACGAGCCGCTTGATAGTTCCAGCTACATTTTCCGTATTTAACTATAGAATACAATTATTCTTCTTACGTGGCAAAGGGGTTTACCTATCAATATATTCGAAATTCTAAGTTTACGAGAAAGTTGTACCTCACGTTGGTCGAGATCAAACAATAAAAAACCAAATGAAAATTAAACGATAACCATTGTATACTTGTATGCTTTTTTCTCCTGCTGATTATTGTTAATGCATTCTATACTTGACGTTCGAATTTAGCGGTGTATTTTCTTTGATTATCCCACCGACTGGGATTGAAAACAGTTTTGAGATTCGCCACGTGTTGACAATTTGAGACAAAAATAGGGCTCGTCCGGGATTCGAACCCGGGACCTCTCGCACCCTAAGCGAGAATCATACCCCTAGACCAACGAGCCTGTATAGCTTACCAATGTTTAAATAATAGTTATAAAATTTAGAAATGTCATCGCTTGTTGCTATTTTCGTTGGCCTTGTGTTATACATTTGACCTTTCTTGTTTTGTTACCTTTGAAATAAGGACGGAAACCTGTTAAAAGTACGGTGCTACAAAGAACTTTATTTAGGTTCTTAATGTATACGATCTCGAAGATTTAATTATATGTGTATGTTCAATCAAACATGAACTAAATGCGTCGGCTGCAAAAGAGCACTGAATGAGTACTACTTCTCAGCACTACAATATTAAGCCTAGTTCACCATGATCCGGATTACTCAAAAATTATGTTTCCGCTGGGGCTCGAACCCAGGACCTTCCGCGTGTGAAGCGGACGTGATTACCACTACACTACGGAAACAGTTGAAGTAAGTGCGAAGTTTTCCATATTTCAAGCAACCGGCGATTAAAAATGATAGTGCAATCAAGATGAATAACATCGGTATGCGCATACAGCAGGTGCGTGTTCGTGTTAATGTTCACCGTCACGGAAATTCTCTTTGCAGGCATTTATCTTTCTTCTGCGCAATCAATTGAAAAAGCAGATTCCTCTGTCTATATGTAGCATGATACTTGTTCGCTAGCTAAATCCGATATCGACAGTGGACAATTTCCTTCTTTGCTTATAAGTCAAGGTGATATCAAGGTAAGTTGTTTTATAGCCTGCACAAACCAAAATAAAACATTCTTCGACAACATTTTAAATAATCGGAAAACAAATGTATGTAGCAAATTTTGATTGAGTATCAACTCCTCTTTCTCTTCGTTTGACCTTTTCCCCATCAGTGACGTGACAACATGCTGAACAATTAATGAGCCAAACTGCTTTGAATGTCAATGGCAGATACAAAAGTACGATTTCATTGAATCCAAACGCATATAAACAGTTCCAAAAATTAACGGGCTCGTCCGGGATTCGAACCCGGGACCTCTCGCACCCAAAGCGAGAATCATACCCCTAGACCAACGAGCCGCTTGATAGTTCCAGCTACATTTTCCGTATTTAACTATAGAATACAATTATTCTTCTTACGTGGCAAAGGGGTTTACCTATCAATATATTCGAAATTCTAAGTTTACGAGAAAGTTGTACCTCACGTTGGTCGAGATCAAACAATAAAAAACCAAATGAAAATTAAACGATAACCATTGTATACTTGTATGCTTTTTTCTCCTGCTGATTATTGTTAATGCATTCTATACTTGACGTTCGAATTTAGCGGTGTATTTTCTTTGATTATCCCACCGACTGGGATTGAAAACAGTTTTGAGATTCGCCACGTGTTGACAATTTGAGACAAAAATAGGGCTCGTCCGGGATTCGAACCCGGGACCTCTCGCACCCTAAGCGAGAATCATACCCCTAGACCAACGAGCCTGTATAGCTTACCAATGTTTAAATAATAGTTATAAAATTTAGAAATGTCATCGCTTGTTGCTATTTTCGTTGGCCTTGTGTTATACATTTGACCTTTCTTGTTTTGTTACCTTTGAAATAAGGACGGAAACCTGTTAAAAGTACGGTGCTACAAAGAACTTTATTTAGGTTCTTAATGTATACGATCTCGAAGATTTAATTATATGTGTATGTTCAATCAAACATGAACTAAATGCGTCGGCTGCAAAAGAGCACTGAATGAGTACTACTTCTCAGCACTACAATATTAAGCCTAGTTCACCATGATCCGGATTACTCAAAAATTATGTTTCCGCTGGGGCTCGAACCCAGGACCTTCCGCGTGTGAAGCGGACGTGATTACCACTACACTACGGAAACAGTTGAAGTAAGTGCGAAGTTTTCCATATTTCAAGCAACCGGCGATTAAAAATGATAGTGCAATCAAGATGAATAACATCGGTATGCGCATACAGCAGGTGCGTGTTCGTGTTAATGTTCACCGTCACGGAAATTCTCTTTGCAGGCATTTATCTTTCTTCTGCGCAATCAATTGAAAAAGCAGATTCCTCTGTCTATATGTAGCATGATACTTGTTCGCTAGCTAAATCCGATATCGACAGTGGACAATTTCCTTCTTTGCTTATAAGTCAAGGTGATATCAAGGTAAGTTGTTTTATAGCCTGCACAAACCAAAATAAAACATTCTTCGACAACATTTTAAATAATCGGAAAACAAATGTATGTAGCAAATTTTGATTGAGTATCAACTCCTCTTTCTCTTCGTTTGACCTTTTCCCCATCAGTGACGTGACAACATGCTGAACAATTAATGAGCCAAACTGCTTTGAATGTCAATGGCAGATACAAAAGTACGATTTCATTGAATCCAAACGCATATAAACAGTTCCAAAAATTAACGGGCTCGTCCGGGATTCGAACCCGGGACCTCTCGCACCCAAAGCGAGAATCATACCCCTAGACCAACGAGCCGCTTGATAGTTCCAGCTACATTTTCCGTATTTAACTATAGAATACAATTATTCTTCTTACGTGGCAAAGGGGTTTACCTATCAATATATTCGAAATTCTAAGTTTACGAGAAAGTTGTACCTCACGTTGGTCGAGATCAAACAATAAAAAACCAAATGAAAATTAAACGATAACCATTGTATACTTGTATGCTTTTTTCTCCTGCTGATTATTGTTAATGCATTCTATACTTGACGTTCGAATTTAGCGGTGTATTTTCTTTGATTATCCCACCGACTGGGATTGAAAACAGTTTTGAGATTCGCCACGTGTTGACAATTTGAGACAAAAATAGGGCTCGTCCGGGATTCGAACCCGGGACCTCTCGCACCCTAAGCGAGAATCATACCCCTAGACCAACGAGCCTGTATAGCTTACCAATGTTTAAATAATAGTTATAAAATTTAGAAATGTCATCGCTTGTTGCTATTTTCGTTGGCCTTGTGTTATACATTTGACCTTTCTTGTTTTGTTACCTTTGAAATAAGGACGGAAACCTGTTAAAAGTACGGTGCTACAAAGAACTTTATTTAGGTTCTTAATGTATACGATCTCGAAGATTTAATTATATGTGTATGTTCAATCAAACATGAACTAAATGCGTCGGCTGCAAAAGAGCACTGAATGAGTACTACTTCTCAGCACTACAATATTAAGCCTAGTTCACCATGATCCGGATTACTCAAAAATTATGTTTCCGCTGGGGCTCGAACCCAGGACCTTCCGCGTGTGAAGCGGACGTGATTACCACTACACTACGGAAACAGTTGAAGTAAGTGCGAAGTTTTCCATATTTCAAGCAACCGGCGATTAAAAATGATAGTGCAATCAAGATGAATAACATCGGTATGCGCATACAGCAGGTGCGTGTTCGTGTTAATGTTCACCGTCACGGAAATTCTCTTTGCAGGCATTTATCTTTCTTCTGCGCAATCAATTGAAAAAGCAGATTCCTCTGTCTATATGTAGCATGATACTTGTTCGCTAGCTAAATCCGATATCGACAGTGGACAATTTCCTTCTTTGCTTATAAGTCAAGGTGATATCAAGGTAAGTTGTTTTATAGCCTGCACAAACCAAAATAAAACATTCTTCGACAACATTTTAAATAATCGGAAAACAAATGTATGTAGCAAATTTTGATTGAGTATCAACTCCTCTTTCTCTTCGTTTGACCTTTTCCCCATCAGTGACGTGACAACATGCTGAACAATTAATGAGCCAAACTGCTTTGAATGTCAATGGCAGATACAAAAGTACGATTTCATTGAATCCAAACGCATATAAACAGTTCCAAAAATTAACGGGCTCGTCCGGGATTCGAACCCGGGACCTCTCGCACCCAAAGCGAGAATCATACCCCTAGACCAACGAGCCGCTTGATAGTTCCAGCTACATTTTCCGTATTTAACTATAGAATACAATTATTCTTCTTACGTGGCAAAGGGGTTTACCTATCAATATATTCGAAATTCTAAGTTTACGAGAAAGTTGTACCTCACGTTGGTCGAGATCAAACAATAAAAAACCAAATGAAAATTAAACGATAACCATTGTATACTTGTATGCTTTTTTCTCCTGCTGATTATTGTTAATGCATTCTATACTTGACGTTCGAATTTAGCGGTGTATTTTCTTTGATTATCCCACCGACTGGGATTGAAAACAGTTTTGAGATTCGCCACGTGTTGACAATTTGAGACAAAAATAGGGCTCGTCCGGGATTCGAACCCGGGACCTCTCGCACCCTAAGCGAGAATCATACCCCTAGACCAACGAGCCTGTATAGCTTACCAATGTTTAAATAATAGTTATAAAATTTAGAAATGTCATCGCTTGTTGCTATTTTCGTTGGCCTTGTGTTATACATTTGACCTTTCTTGTTTTGTTACCTTTGAAATAAGGACGGAAACCTGTTAAAAGTACGGTGCTACAAAGAACTTTATTTAGGTTCTTAATGTATACGATCTCGAAGATTTAATTATATGTGTATGTTCAATCAAACATGAACTAAATGCGTCGGCTGCAAAAGAGCACTGAATGAGTACTACTTCTCAGCACTACAATATTAAGCCTAGTTCACCATGATCCGGATTACTCAAAAATTATGTTTCCGCTGGGGCTCGAACCCAGGACCTTCCGCGTGTGAAGCGGACGTGATTACCACTACACTACGGAAACAGTTGAAGTAAGTGCGAAGTTTTCCATATTTCAAGCAACCGGCGATTAAAAATGATAGTGCAATCAAGATGAATAACATCGGTATGCGCATACAGCAGGTGCGTGTTCGTGTTAATGTTCACCGTCACGGAAATTCTCTTTGCAGGCATTTATCTTTCTTCTGCGCAATCAATTGAAAAAGCAGATTCCTCTGTCTATATGTAGCATGATACTTGTTCGCTAGCTAAATCCGATATCGACAGTGGACAATTTCCTTCTTTGCTTATAAGTCAAGGTGATATCAAGGTAAGTTGTTTTATAGCCTGCACAAACCAAAATAAAACATTCTTCGACAACATTTTAAATAATCGGAAAACAAATGTATGTAGCAAATTTTGATTGAGTATCAACTCCTCTTTCTCTTCGTTTGACCTTTTCCCCATCAGTGACGTGACAACATGCTGAACAATTAATGAGCCAAACTGCTTTGAATGTCAATGGCAGATACAAAAGTACGATTTCATTGAATCCAAACGCATATAAACAGTTCCAAAAATTAACGGGCTCGTCCGGGATTCGAACCCGGGACCTCTCGCACCCAAAGCGAGAATCATACCCCTAGACCAACGAGCCGCTTGATAGTTCCAGCTACATTTTCCGTATTTAACTATAGAATACAATTATTCTTCTTACGTGGCAAAGGGGTTTACCTATCAATATATTCGAAATTCTAAGTTTACGAGAAAGTTGTACCTCACGTTGGTCGAGATCAAACAATAAAAAACCAAATGAAAATTAAACGATAACCATTGTATACTTGTATGCTTTTTTCTCCTGCTGATTATTGTTAATGCATTCTATACTTGACGTTCGAATTTAGCGGTGTATTTTCTTTGATTATCCCACCGACTGGGATTGAAAACAGTTTTGAGATTCGCCACGTGTTGACAATTTGAGACAAAAATAGGGCTCGTCCGGGATTCGAACCCGGGACCTCTCGCACCCTAAGCGAGAATCATACCCCTAGACCAACGAGCCTGTATAGCTTACCAATGTTTAAATAATAGTTATAAAATTTAGAAATGTCATCGCTTGTTGCTATTTTCGTTGGCCTTGTGTTATACATTTGACCTTTCTTGTTTTGTTACCTTTGAAATAAGGACGGAAACCTGTTAAAAGTACGGTGCTACAAAGAACTTTATTTAGGTTCTTAATGTATACGATCTCGAAGATTTAATTATATGTGTATGTTCAATCAAACATGAACTAAATGCGTCGGCTGCAAAAGAGCACTGAATGAGTACTACTTCTCAGCACTACAATATTAAGCCTAGTTCACCATGATCCGGATTACTCAAAAATTATGTTTCCGCTGGGGCTCGAACCCAGGACCTTCCGCGTGTGAAGCGGACGTGATTACCACTACACTACGGAAACAGTTGAAGTAAGTGCGAAGTTTTCCATATTTCAAGCAACCGGCGATTAAAAATGATAGTGCAATCAAGATGAATAACATCGGTATGCGCATACAGCAGGTGCGTGTTCGTGTTAATGTTCACCGTCACGGAAATTCTCTTTGCAGGCATTTATCTTTCTTCTGCGCAATCAATTGAAAAAGCAGATTCCTCTGTCTATATGTAGCATGATACTTGTTCGCTAGCTAAATCCGATATCGACAGTGGACAATTTCCTTCTTTGCTTATAAGTCAAGGTGATATCAAGGTAAGTTGTTTTATAGCCTGCACAAACCAAAATAAAACATTCTTCGACAACATTTTAAATAATCGGAAAACAAATGTATGTAGCAAATTTTGATTGAGTATCAACTCCTCTTTCTCTTCGTTTGACCTTTTCCCCATCAGTGACGTGACAACATGCTGAACAATTAATGAGCCAAACTGCTTTGAATGTCAATGGCAGATACAAAAGTACGATTTCATTGAATCCAAACGCATATAAACAGTTCCAAAAATTAACGGGCTCGTCCGGGATTCGAACCCGGGACCTCTCGCACCCAAAGCGAGAATCATACCCCTAGACCAACGAGCCGCTTGATAGTTCCAGCTACATTTTCCGTATTTAACTATAGAATACAATTATTCTTCTTACGTGGCAAAGGGGTTTACCTATCAATATATTCGAAATTCTAAGTTTACGAGAAAGTTGTACCTCACGTTGGTCGAGATCAAACAATAAAAAACCAAATGAAAATTAAACGATAACCATTGTATACTTGTATGCTTTTTTCTCCTGCTGATTATTGTTAATGCATTCTATACTTGACGTTCGAATTTAGCGGTGTATTTTCTTTGATTATCCCACCGACTGGGATTGAAAACAGTTTTGAGATTCGCCACGTGTTGACAATTTGAGACAAAAATAGGGCTCGTCCGGGATTCGAACCCGGGACCTCTCGCACCCTAAGCGAGAATCATACCCCTAGACCAACGAGCCTGTATAGCTTACCAATGTTTAAATAATAGTTATAAAATTTAGAAATGTCATCGCTTGTTGCTATTTTCGTTGGCCTTGTGTTATACATTTGACCTTTCTTGTTTTGTTACCTTTGAAATAAGGACGGAAACCTGTTAAAAGTACGGTGCTACAAAGAACTTTATTTAGGTTCTTAATGTATACGATCTCGAAGATTTAATTATATGTGTATGTTCAATCAAACATGAACTAAATGCGTCGGCTGCAAAAGAGCACTGAATGAGTACTACTTCTCAGCACTACAATATTAAGCCTAGTTCACCATGATCCGGATTACTCAAAAATTATGTTTCCGCTGGGGCTCGAACCCAGGACCTTCCGCGTGTGAAGCGGACGTGATTACCACTACACTACGGAAACAGTTGAAGTAAGTGCGAAGTTTTCCATATTTCAAGCAACCGGCGATTAAAAATGATAGTGCAATCAAGATGAATAACATCGGTATGCGCATACAGCAGGTGCGTGTTCGTGTTAATGTTCACCGTCACGGAAATTCTCTTTGCAGGCATTTATCTTTCTTCTGCGCAATCAATTGAAAAAGCAGATTCCTCTGTCTATATGTAGCATGATACTTGTTCGCTAGCTAAATCCGATATCGACAGTGGACAATTTCCTTCTTTGCTTATAAGTCAAGGTGATATCAAGGTAAGTTGTTTTATAGCCTGCACAAACCAAAATAAAACATTCTTCGACAACATTTTAAATAATCGGAAAACAAATGTATGTAGCAAATTTTGATTGAGTATCAACTCCTCTTTCTCTTCGTTTGACCTTTTCCCCATCAGTGACGTGACAACATGCTGAACAATTAATGAGCCAAACTGCTTTGAATGTCAATGGCAGATACAAAAGTACGATTTCATTGAATCCAAACGCATATAAACAGTTCCAAAAATTAACGGGCTCGTCCGGGATTCGAACCCGGGACCTCTCGCACCCAAAGCGAGAATCATACCCCTAGACCAACGAGCCGCTTGATAGTTCCAGCTACATTTTCCGTATTTAACTATAGAATACAATTATTCTTCTTACGTGGCAAAGGGGTTTACCTATCAATATATTCGAAATTCTAAGTTTACGAGAAAGTTGTACCTCACGTTGGTCGAGATCAAACAATAAAAAACCAAATGAAAATTAAACGATAACCATTGTATACTTGTATGCTTTTTTCTCCTGCTGATTATTGTTAATGCATTCTATACTTGACGTTCGAATTTAGCGGTGTATTTTCTTTGATTATCCCACCGACTGGGATTGAAAACAGTTTTGAGATTCGCCACGTGTTGACAATTTGAGACAAAAATAGGGCTCGTCCGGGATTCGAACCCGGGACCTCTCGCACCCTAAGCGAGAATCATACCCCTAGACCAACGAGCCTGTATAGCTTACCAATGTTTAAATAATAGTTATAAAATTTAGAAATGTCATCGCTTGTTGCTATTTTCGTTGGCCTTGTGTTATACATTTGACCTTTCTTGTTTTGTTACCTTTGAAATAAGGACGGAAACCTGTTAAAAGTACGGTGCTACAAAGAACTTTATTTAGGTTCTTAATGTATACGATCTCGAAGATTTAATTATATGTGTATGTTCAATCAAACATGAACTAAATGCGTCGGCTGCAAAAGAGCACTGAATGAGTACTACTTCTCAGCACTACAATATTAAGCCTAGTTCACCATGATCCGGATTACTCAAAAATTATGTTTCCGCTGGGGCTCGAACCCAGGACCTTCCGCGTGTGAAGCGGACGTGATTACCACTACACTACGGAAACAGTTGAAGTAAGTGCGAAGTTTTCCATATTTCAAGCAACCGGCGATTAAAAATGATAGTGCAATCAAGATGAATAACATCGGTATGCGCATACAGCAGGTGCGTGTTCGTGTTAATGTTCACCGTCACGGAAATTCTCTTTGCAGGCATTTATCTTTCTTCTGCGCAATCAATTGAAAAAGCAGATTCCTCTGTCTATATGTAGCATGATACTTGTTCGCTAGCTAAATCCGATATCGACAGTGGACAATTTCCTTCTTTGCTTATAAGTCAAGGTGATATCAAGGTAAGTTGTTTTATAGCCTGCACAAACCAAAATAAAACATTCTTCGACAACATTTTAAATAATCGGAAAACAAATGTATGTAGCAAATTTTGATTGAGTATCAACTCCTCTTTCTCTTCGTTTGACCTTTTCCCCATCAGTGACGTGACAACATGCTGAACAATTAATGAGCCAAACTGCTTTGAATGTCAATGGCAGATACAAAAGTACGATTTCATTGAATCCAAACGCATATAAACAGTTCCAAAAATTAACGGGCTCGTCCGGGATTCGAACCCGGGACCTCTCGCACCCAAAGCGAGAATCATACCCCTAGACCAACGAGCCGCTTGATAGTTCCAGCTACATTTTCCGTATTTAACTATAGAATACAATTATTCTTCTTACGTGGCAAAGGGGTTTACCTATCAATATATTCGAAATTCTAAGTTTACGAGAAAGTTGTACCTCACGTTGGTCGAGATCAAACAATAAAAAACCAAATGAAAATTAAACGATAACCATTGTATACTTGTATGCTTTTTTCTCCTGCTGATTATTGTTAATGCATTCTATACTTGACGTTCGAATTTAGCGGTGTATTTTCTTTGATTATCCCACCGACTGGGATTGAAAACAGTTTTGAGATTCGCCACGTGTTGACAATTTGAGACAAAAATAGGGCTCGTCCGGGATTCGAACCCGGGACCTCTCGCACCCTAAGCGAGAATCATACCCCTAGACCAACGAGCCTGTATAGCTTACCAATGTTTAAATAATAGTTATAAAATTTAGAAATGTCATCGCTTGTTGCTATTTTCGTTGGCCTTGTGTTATACATTTGACCTTTCTTGTTTTGTTACCTTTGAAATAAGGACGGAAACCTGTTAAAAGTACGGTGCTACAAAGAACTTTATTTAGGTTCTTAATGTATACGATCTCGAAGATTTAATTATATGTGTATGTTCAATCAAACATGAACTAAATGCGTCGGCTGCAAAAGAGCACTGAATGAGTACTACTTCTCAGCACTACAATATTAAGCCTAGTTCACCATGATCCGGATTACTCAAAAATTATGTTTCCGCTGGGGCTCGAACCCAGGACCTTCCGCGTGTGAAGCGGACGTGATTACCACTACACTACGGAAACAGTTGAAGTAAGTGCGAAGTTTTCCATATTTCAAGCAACCGGCGATTAAAAATGATAGTGCAATCAAG
Organism: Mytilus californianus; assembly: GCF_021869535.1. NCBI lineage: Eukaryota > Metazoa > Mollusca > Bivalvia > Mytilida > Mytilidae > Mytilus > Mytilus californianus. The sequence continues at coordinate 12,493,227 of NW_026262667.1, forward strand.
ATGAATAACATCGGTATGCGCATACAGCAGGTGCGTGTTCGTGTTAATGTTCACCGTCACGGAAATTCTCTTTGCAGGCATTTATCTTTCTTCTGCGCAATCAATTGAAAAAGCAGATTCCTCTGTCTATATGTAGCATGATACTTGTTCGCTAGCTAAATCCGATATCGACAGTGGACAATTTCCTTCTTTGCTTATAAGTCAAGGTGATATCAAGGTAAGTTGTTTTATAGCCTGCACAAACCAAAATAAAACATTCTTCGACAACATTTTAAATAATCGGAAAACAAATGTATGTAGCAAATTTTGATTGAGTATCAACTCCTCTTTCTCTTCGTTTGACCTTTTCCCCATCAGTGACGTGACAACATGCTGAACAATTAATGAGCCAAACTGCTTTGAATGTCAATGGCAGATACAAAAGTACGATTTCATTGAATCCAAACGCATATAAACAGTTCCAAAAATTAACGGGCTCGTCCGGGATTCGAACCCGGGACCTCTCGCACCCAAAGCGAGAATCATACCCCTAGACCAACGAGCCGCTTGATAGTTCCAGCTACATTTTCCGTATTTAACTATAGAATACAATTATTCTTCTTACGTGGCAAAGGGGTTTACCTATCAATATATTCGAAATTCTAAGTTTACGAGAAAGTTGTACCTCACGTTGGTCGAGATCAAACAATAAAAAACCAAATGAAAATTAAACGATAACCATTGTATACTTGTATGCTTTTTTCTCCTGCTGATTATTGTTAATGCATTCTATACTTGACGTTCGAATTTAGCGGTGTATTTTCTTTGATTATCCCACCGACTGGGATTGAAAACAGTTTTGAGATTCGCCACGTGTTGACAATTTGAGACAAAAATAGGGCTCGTCCGGGATTCGAACCCGGGACCTCTCGCACCCTAAGCGAGAATCATACCCCTAGACCAACGAGCCTGTATAGCTTACCAATGTTTAAATAATAGTTATAAAATTTAGAAATGTCATCGCTTGTTGCTATTTTCGTTGGCCTTGTGTTATACATTTGACCTTTCTTGTTTTGTTACCTTTGAAATAAGGACGGAAACCTGTTAAAAGTACGGTGCTACAAAGAACTTTATTTAGGTTCTTAATGTATACGATCTCGAAGATTTAATTATATGTGTATGTTCAATCAAACATGAACTAAATGCGTCGGCTGCAAAAGAGCACTGAATGAGTACTACTTCTCAGCACTACAATATTAAGCCTAGTTCACCATGATCCGGATTACTCAAAAATTATGTTTCCGCTGGGGCTCGAACCCAGGACCTTCCGCGTGTGAAGCGGACGTGATTACCACTACACTACGGAAACAGTTGAAGTAAGTGCGAAGTTTTCCATATTTCAAGCAACCGGCGATTAAAAATGATAGTGCAATCAAGATGAATAACATCGGTATGCGCATACAGCAGGTGCGTGTTCGTGTTAATGTTCACCGTCACGGAAATTCTCTTTGCAGGCATTTATCTTTCTTCTGCGCAATCAATTGAAAAAGCAGATTCCTCTGTCTATATGTAGCATGATACTTGTTCGCTAGCTAAATCCGATATCGACAGTGGACAATTTCCTTCTTTGCTTATAAGTCAAGGTGATATCAAGGTAAGTTGTTTTATAGCCTGCACAAACCAAAATAAAACATTCTTCGACAACATTTTAAATAATCGGAAAACAAATGTATGTAGCAAATTTTGATTGAGTATCAACTCCTCTTTCTCTTCGTTTGACCTTTTCCCCATCAGTGACGTGACAACATGCTGAACAATTAATGAGCCAAACTGCTTTGAATGTCAATGGCAGATACAAAAGTACGATTTCATTGAATCCAAACGCATATAAACAGTTCCAAAAATTAACGGGCTCGTCCGGGATTCGAACCCGGGACCTCTCGCACCCAAAGCGAGAATCATACCCCTAGACCAACGAGCCGCTTGATAGTTCCAGCTACATTTTCCGTATTTAACTATAGAATACAATTATTCTTCTTACGTGGCAAAGGGGTTTACCTATCAATATATTCGAAATTCTAAGTTTACGAGAAAGTTGTACCTCACGTTGGTCGAGATCAAACAATAAAAAACCAAATGAAAATTAAACGATAACCATTGTATACTTGTATGCTTTTTTCTCCTGCTGATTATTGTTAATGCATTCTATACTTGACGTTCGAATTTAGCGGTGTATTTTCTTTGATTATCCCACCGACTGGGATTGAAAACAGTTTTGAGATTCGCCACGTGTTGACAATTTGAGACAAAAATAGGGCTCGTCCGGGATTCGAACCCGGGACCTCTCGCACCCTAAGCGAGAATCATACCCCTAGACCAACGAGCCTGTATAGCTTACCAATGTTTAAATAATAGTTATAAAATTTAGAAATGTCATCGCTTGTTGCTATTTTCGTTGGCCTTGTGTTATACATTTGACCTTTCTTGTTTTGTTACCTTTGAAATAAGGACGGAAACCTGTTAAAAGTACGGTGCTACAAAGAACTTTATTTAGGTTCTTAATGTATACGATCTCGAAGATTTAATTATATGTGTATGTTCAATCAAACATGAACTAAATGCGTCGGCTGCAAAAGAGCACTGAATGAGTACTACTTCTCAGCACTACAATATTAAGCCTAGTTCACCATGATCCGGATTACTCAAAAATTATGTTTCCGCTGGGGCTCGAACCCAGGACCTTCCGCGTGTGAAGCGGACGTGATTACCACTACACTACGGAAACAGTTGAAGTAAGTGCGAAGTTTTCCATATTTCAAGCAACCGGCGATTAAAAATGATAGTGCAATCAAGATGAATAACATCGGTATGCGCATACAGCAGGTGCGTGTTCGTGTTAATGTTCACCGTCACGGAAATTCTCTTTGCAGGCATTTATCTTTCTTCTGCGCAATCAATTGAAAAAGCAGATTCCTCTGTCTATATGTAGCATGATACTTGTTCGCTAGCTAAATCCGATATCGACAGTGGACAATTTCCTTCTTTGCTTATAAGTCAAGGTGATATCAAGGTAAGTTGTTTTATAGCCTGCACAAACCAAAATAAAACATTCTTCGACAACATTTTAAATAATCGGAAAACAAATGTATGTAGCAAATTTTGATTGAGTATCAACTCCTCTTTCTCTTCGTTTGACCTTTTCCCCATCAGTGACGTGACAACATGCTGAACAATTAATGAGCCAAACTGCTTTGAATGTCAATGGCAGATACAAAAGTACGATTTCATTGAATCCAAACGCATATAAACAGTTCCAAAAATTAACGGGCTCGTCCGGGATTCGAACCCGGGACCTCTCGCACCCAAAGCGAGAATCATACCCCTAGACCAACGAGCCGCTTGATAGTTCCAGCTACATTTTCCGTATTTAACTATAGAATACAATTATTCTTCTTACGTGGCAAAGGGGTTTACCTATCAATATATTCGAAATTCTAAGTTTACGAGAAAGTTGTACCTCACGTTGGTCGAGATCAAACAATAAAAAACCAAATGAAAATTAAACGATAACCATTGTATACTTGTATGCTTTTTTCTCCTGCTGATTATTGTTAATGCATTCTATACTTGACGTTCGAATTTAGCGGTGTATTTTCTTTGATTATCCCACCGACTGGGATTGAAAACAGTTTTGAGATTCGCCACGTGTTGACAATTTGAGACAAAAATAGGGCTCGTCCGGGATTCGAACCCGGGACCTCTCGCACCCTAAGCGAGAATCATACCCCTAGACCAACGAGCCTGTATAGCTTACCAATGTTTAAATAATAGTTATAAAATTTAGAAATGTCATCGCTTGTTGCTATTTTCGTTGGCCTTGTGTTATACATTTGACCTTTCTTGTTTTGTTACCTTTGAAATAAGGACGGAAACCTGTTAAAAGTACGGTGCTACAAAGAACTTTATTTAGGTTCTTAATGTATACGATCTCGAAGATTTAATTATATGTGTATGTTCAATCAAACATGAACTAAATGCGTCGGCTGCAAAAGAGCACTGAATGAGTACTACTTCTCAGCACTACAATATTAAGCCTAGTTCACCATGATCCGGATTACTCAAAAATTATGTTTCCGCTGGGGCTCGAACCCAGGACCTTCCGCGTGTGAAGCGGACGTGATTACCACTACACTACGGAAACAGTTGAAGTAAGTGCGAAGTTTTCCATATTTCAAGCAACCGGCGATTAAAAATGATAGTGCAATCAAGATGAATAACATCGGTATGCGCATACAGCAGGTGCGTGTTCGTGTTAATGTTCACCGTCACGGAAATTCTCTTTGCAGGCATTTATCTTTCTTCTGCGCAATCAATTGAAAAAGCAGATTCCTCTGTCTATATGTAGCATGATACTTGTTCGCTAGCTAAATCCGATATCGACAGTGGACAATTTCCTTCTTTGCTTATAAGTCAAGGTGATATCAAGGTAAGTTGTTTTATAGCCTGCACAAACCAAAATAAAACATTCTTCGACAACATTTTAAATAATCGGAAAACAAATGTATGTAGCAAATTTTGATTGAGTATCAACTCCTCTTTCTCTTCGTTTGACCTTTTCCCCATCAGTGACGTGACAACATGCTGAACAATTAATGAGCCAAACTGCTTTGAATGTCAATGGCAGATACAAAAGTACGATTTCATTGAATCCAAACGCATATAAACAGTTCCAAAAATTAACGGGCTCGTCCGGGATTCGAACCGGGACCTCTCGCACCCAAAGCGAGAATCATACCCCTAGACCAACGAGCCGCTTGATAGTTCCAGCTACATTTTCCGTATTTAACTATAGAATACAATTATTCTTCTTACGTGGCAAAGGGGTTTACCTATCAATATATTCGAAATTCTAAGTTTACGAGAAAGTTGTACCTCACGTTGGTCGAGATCAAACAATAAAAAACCAAATGAAAATTAAACGATAACCATTGTATACTTGTATGCTTTTTTCTCCTGCTGATTATTGTTAATGCATTCTATACTTGACGTTCGAATTTAGCGGTGTATTTTCTTTGATTATCCCACCGACTGGGATTGAAAACAGTTTTGAGATTCGCCACGTGTTGACAATTTGAGACAAAAATAGGGCTCGTCCGGGATTCGAACCCGGGACCTCTCGCACCCTAAGCGAGAATCATACCCCTAGACCAACGAGCCTGTATAGCTTACCAATGTTTAAATAATAGTTATAAAATTTAGAAATGTCATCGCTTGTTGCTATTTTCGTTGGCCTTGTGTTATACATTTGACCTTTCTTGTTTTGTTACCTTTGAAATAAGGACGGAAACCTGTTAAAAGTACGGTGCTACAAAGAACTTTATTTAGGTTCTTAATGTATACGATCTCGAAGATTTAATTATATGTGTATGTTCAATCAAACATGAACTAAATGCGTCGGCTGCAAAAGAGCACTGAATGAGTACTACTTCTCAGCACTACAATATTAAGCCTAGTTCACCATGATCCGGATTACTCAAAAATTATGTTTCCGCTGGGGCTCGAACCCAGGACCTTCCGCGTGTGAAGCGGACGTGATTACCACTACACTACGGAAACAGTTGAAGTAAGTGCGAAGTTTTCCATATTTCAAGCAACCGGCGATTAAAAATGATAGTGCAATCAAGATGAATAACATCGGTATGCGCATACAGCAGGTGCGTGTTCGTGTTAATGTTCACCGTCACGGAAATTCTCTTTGCAGGCATTTATCTTTCTTCTGCGCAATCAATTGAAAAAGCAGATTCCTCTGTCTATATGTAGCATGATACTTGTTCGCTAGCTAAATCCGATATCGACAGTGGACAATTTCCTTCTTTGCTTATAAGTCAAGGTGATATCAAGGTAAGTTGTTTTATAGCCTGCACAAACCAAAATAAAACATTCTTCGACAACATTTTAAATAATCGGAAAACAAATGTATGTAGCAAATTTTGATTGAGTATCAACTCCTCTTTCTCTTCGTTTGACCTTTTCCCCATCAGTGACGTGACAACATGCTGAACAATTAATGAGCCAAACTGCTTTGAATGTCAATGGCAGATACAAAAGTACGATTTCATTGAATCCAAACGCATATAAACAGTTCCAAAAATTAACGGGCTCGTCCGGGATTCGAACCCGGGACCTCTCGCACCCAAAGCGAGAATCATACCCCTAGACCAACGAGCCGCTTGATAGTTC